>NW_020273276.1:385405-766473 GCF_003268045.1 Sipha flava
ACACACACACACACACACACACACACACACACACACACACACACACATACACACTCACGCGTACATTCTGGATTTCGGGCCACAGCAGCCATATATAATATTATTTCGTTCGAGTCCCTATACCGGATACGCGCCCATTTATCATGTGCGTGACTTCCCTCCTCGGCGGCGGTCGATACATGCGCGCGAGCACACCCCGCTCACACCGTATACGTAATAAATATCAGCAAATCCTAGGTCTGCTCTCGAGATTAGGAAGGTGACAAAACAGACACGGTACATATTTATGTGCGTATAAGTATCCGTGTATCTGATACCGTATACGAGCAGCACACGTGTATAACACAATCCATCCATTCAGCTACTGAATGTACTTCAGACTCCATCGTCTCCAGCGGCGGGTCTTCCTTTAGTCGCGAGGTTTGATTTCCACGAGCCACGTCCCTCGCACCGCCCACAATCGTGCACACGTTTTCGGTTTTTTATTTATATTATTTATGCACTTCGACGGGAACCAAACTTTTGGAGTTTTCTTTCGTTCCTAGCCGAATAAAAAAATGCCTCTTCTTTTCCAACGCGATTTTCCGTTTTTTCGGCGCACGACTATGGCGTCGACTCGGCACCGAAGTCTTGCGCACTTGAATAAATTATTTGAGAACCTCAACATCAAATCCAGAATTTTCAGGAATCATTGCACTTGTGGATATCGTTTGACGCAACAATATAATTAATTACGATCGTCCGTACGTTATGTGATAAATTAAGTAGCCAGCTGGTAGTCTGTTCTTTGTTTTTACTACTGGCATATTCTATAGTAATGCGCCATGTGCAGCGGATCAAATATCACAACCGTTATGAAATATTTTTCGAAAAATAACTCGGTATTATAATTTTTACTACACCAAAATATGTTATTAATTTCAATAGTAATAACTTTTTTTATTGTTTTAAAAATCAATAAATAATTGATAACGCCTCAAATAGGAGTATATTTTTATGTACAAGGTAATTATAAATAATAGTTTTTGACTAGAAATAAACATTAATTAATTAAATTGTATATAATATTGTAATTTTTTTTAACGTGTTGCAAGAATCAATTGAAATTTTTATTTGATTGCATGACGTTGGTAAACGTCACACCGAACTATTAGTGAATTAATTTGTTTTCATCTGAAGAGGAGTGTATCTAGAATTGAACGAGGGTACTTTGAGACTAATTTTTGTAATGATTCGAGGCAATCAATTTCACCAATCGAGATTCTGTAAACAAAAATAGCATAAAAAAATAACCGCCTGTGGTCTTTATAGACTTTAAACCTGCTATGTTTGCAATTATATCCGTATTTTGGTTAAATATTATTGTTTTATACGCATAAAAACAGAGATATTTTCTCTGGAATTTTTCTAAATTATTTATTTTTTTTTTTTTTTTGTTAGGATTCCATATAATCGTATCGAATTATAGTGATGATCTTATTAATGAATAATGTAATACTATTAAACATAAAGGATTATTAAAATCATGACATGTACATTTGATAAACCCTAAAACACGAAAACTTTTACCGTATATTTTATTTAGATGTGCATTAAAGAATGATTCAGCTCAAAATACCTAAATCTTGTATTTGATTAACAGAATGGAAAGGAACACCATTTATATTATAAAGTAAAATTATATAGGATTTAAAGCGATTGAATAAAATGTGTACACATTTGGAAGTATGTAAAGACATAATATTTAGTGAGCACCACATAGAAAATTGATCTAAATCGTCTTGTAGGGAAATCATATCGTCAGTGTAACATATAGGCTGTTGATTGCTTAACCGTCATAATTTGACCAATAATTTTACGACATGAGCGGCGCAATTTTTATAAAAAAAATATCTGTTTTAATAATATAAATATGATATAAAATTAAGAACAATTATCAAAAAATAATAATATAAAAATATGAAATACTCTTATTGGATTTTTATGTATGCTTTTGATAAATTATGAATTATTTATCAAAATATTTCCAATGAGGTTTATTTATGTATTATTCTAGATGGTCATAAATGTAAGGAAAATATAAAATAAAAAGAATTATAAATTTTTTTGATTTCGGGTTAAGTACTGTTGAAATTTAATAAATCAATTTTTTTTCTTTCAAACTACCGAGAATCGTATAGTTAATATTAAAAAATTTTCTTGAGTTTTAAAATCATAGAATTGTAATTTCAGTGATCTATATATGTATAGTAAAAGTATAATTTAAATATTTTCAAATTTTTTCACGGCAAAATTAATATCCTATACTGCATAAAACCAATCAAGTATTGATAAAACAAATATTTACTGGAATTTTAAGTATTTGTTTTAGAATATATCTACCAAATATCCAGGACAGTTATCTGTACCATAAATTATACACTTCACGTTACAGCCGTACGACTCGCATGCAATATAGTGTCATCGTGTGAGGGGGATGACATCTTATCACGGTCATTATAATCAGCTACCTAGGAATTTCGGTATACCTTTATTACAACACGTATGCAAATACGCACTACGCATACCAAACTGTTTTTACATAATTGTGTTACAATATCGGAGAACAAGACATTTAATACTATTGTTATCACGTTGCCTTATACAATACTTCGTACTATCACGGATTGCCACACTTGGTTCATAAGAATAGGTTGTGCACTTATTTTAAAAGTATTTTTTCCCCTGTGTTAAATTTAGTCCGATATGCGTATTATATATATATAGAATTAAATTCATTTTTTTTTTTTTATCTACTTAATTTATATGTTTATTTCAACCATATTTTATGAGATAAGTCGCGTACACTGATTGCTGCACGTTTAATATACTCGTTCCGCCGAAATAACACCACATGTACGTGATATTGATTAAAAAAAAAAAAAAAAAAGAATAAAACTCCCGGAAGTTCACACAAGTCAACTAAAAAACGAGACATATTGACGACCAAACATAAGTTAATTATAGTTGCTGATAATAATTTAATATTAATAAAATATAACAAAAACTAGTAAATGGTTAACATATCTAAATGAATATAGAAATAAATAAATGCGTAGCCTGAGTTATTATTGTATGTAAAATATATAAACGGATTTGAATTAAAAATTCATCATCAGATACATACAAAGCCAATAAAATCGCGAGTTTAATTCAGAGTCGGGATTCTATTGATTTCACATATAACTGATGATGAATTTTTAATTTAAAACCGGTCGTACATTGCACTTTTTTAAATACTCCAGGCTACGAAATGATTTATTTATGTATTTGAAAACTAAAATAACTAATTGTTTCGTAATGTTGCATTGTACGTGCAATTACACGATAAGCGTACGACACGTTTGTTCGTATTCGCGGAACTGCACCACTGCAGTCTCGCCGACGTTTTTCTCGACGAACGCCGTAACTGCGGAGTTATATTTACAATGATTGCTGTGCCATAACCCATGCCGACCGACAAGACACGATCGTGAGGGTGAAAGTTTCATTTTTTATTTTTATTCGCTATTATACATTGTTTCTATCATGTACAAGTTAGGTAAAATTGTTCGATAAAAACGATTGTACTTAGTTCGAATGGAAAAAAAATGTAATTGAAAATCTTTATTATTTTTCAAACATCTATTACGTGCATTGAATACATAAACAGAACTTATCATTTTATTCACTTGTTCTTTGATTGACTAACAGCTTATTGAATAATCATAGTCGATATACCATCTACATGTAATCACGTTCAACTATTCACGGGGACCGAGTACAATAAGGCGTTGAGAATAATATTGTTTTGAAATTCGATCACGTAAACGAAACCGGTGACATCAATTGAAATTGTTTTCTTGGAAAAAAATCTGGATCCATCCCTTGAAACCATTCAGCTGGTTGAGTGCCCTCTGTCCACGAAGACCGACTTACACTCGTCATGACCTTGCGGGTGGATAAAGTAGATGTAAAAATCGAAATATTTTCCCAATGTTCCGCTATGTATGATCTATATAATCTACAACGTAAGCTATAACTAATCGGATGGTTTAAGATGGTTAAATGCCCGATCGTGTAGTTAGTTGACATACATAAATCTCAATCATGTCTACGGTCATCATCAAGAACCTATGTGGCGGTAAGAAATGTAAGTTTAGCAAAATATGACTGTGTTTGATTTATACAGGTAAAATAAAAATAAAAAATGGTAAAAACATTGACATATGAAAAGTAAAAATAAAAATGACAAATATACATTAAACCGTGAAATTAAAATTAAAATAACATTTCATGGACAAAAAACTAGCCTGTTATATAAAAACACACAATATATATATATATATATATATATTGCCACTAAAAAACTTAAAATTGAAAAAGAGCAAATATATTTTTGGAGTCAACCTTCCCGTAGTATCTTCTGGGTTACGCTAATAATAGGCTCAACATTTTAAACGTTCAAACGTGTCATTTGAATTAAGTAAAGCTATGCCAAACGTATTCTTGATGTATGCACAAAAACTGAAATACTTTGGTTGTAAACGTTCCTGTCACGTATTTTCTATATTTCAGTTAACGATTAAAAGGTGTTCTAATGTATGTTGAGTAAACCGCGAAAACGTAACTATGATTTTTACGCACAATAGTTCAACAAAAATAATAATGGTTTTTAACTTGACACGAGCTTATATTTAAGTCTAAAATGTGACTATTTTATTCGCTTAACGTTATTTTTCCCCCTTTTATTTTTTTTGCACTGTAAACCCTCGCGGAAAAAAAGCGAAAACTCGTTATCATAGGTTTTTTTTGCTGTAGTCGGAATTCGCTAAGACTAATGGAAATATTTCTGAACGGACGTGTTTTTTTTTCCTAATGCCGATTCTTATCCCCAAATCGTTTTTCTTTTCGATTTTTTTTTTTTTTTTTTAATACTCGACGAACGCAGCACGAAATATTTCACTGCGTATGTCTTTCTCGGTCGGCGTTTGTTGTTCCGTGGTTATTTTAATCGAGTCTTGCCTTATTGTCGCGTATATCACTCTACTACCCATACCAGCCTTTATTGTTAATATTATTATTTTCTTTACGGCTTTTACCCCCGACGACTTTTCACATGTAAATCAATAACTGTCGCCGTTATAGTGACCGTAACTCGTCTTATTTGGAGGCAAAAATTCGGCTATATTGCGTCCCAAACCTGTAAAAACGGCTGCCGCCGTATTTTCCGTAGTTTCGTTCGAATTCGGCATCAGAACACATACATACAGCCTACGGAATCGATTTACACGCACAGACCGACATGTAAGAAACCACTCTATACGTTCGCTGAATTTCATGTGGTATCGGATATTCATTAAAAACACAATTAAAATTAAAATATCAACACGCACTGCAGAGATAAAATGTTTTCTGTTATTTTGCTTGCACGAAATATTTTTTGTACAATTTACGTAATTTTGACGTGAATATGTGTTCCGCGACATGTCATGTTAACGTTTTGTCCGAAACGTCAATTTAGATGTCACACTCGTCAAGCGAAAAGTACGGACGAGTGAAACGCACCGTTTCCTTAACGACGATTTGATTTTTGTAGTCAATTCACGATGATATTATCGTCAATACCACAGTACATTTTGTGTAAATATTCCGTTGATGCTATGACTTATTTTTCGAATTAACGTATTCAAAATTGTTATGGTGGGCGACGTATTATGCTGTATATGTATCGAATTGTTGGCGTTTTCGCGTGACAAAATAGCATACAGCATTCGAACTCAAATCTCGATGGCGTTCATATTTGAACCGACAATCACGCGTTCAAATAAAGTTAATTTGCAAATAATCTAAGACGTTACTGTTTTACTTGTGTGTACAAAATATTACTTGTAAGCATATAAAAGAATACATACTCTTACAACGCACGAAACGTGAAAATGTCTGAAACATATACGGTTCGATGATTTTTCATAGACCTTTTTTTTATAACCGTATTTGGTCGGACTGAAAAAGGCAAATTTAATTTTGCCAATGATAATTTACAGGTTTTTTTTTTTTTTTTTTTTGTGTGATTTGACTAGATATTTCATTTGTTTTTGGAGTGGACATTTTAATTGTACATAAATTTCAAATGTTATAATAAATCTTCAACATTCAAAATGACTTAGAATAGAGAATTTCCGTTTTCGATAACATCTACAGTGTACAAAACATATTAATTTATTATTTGTTTTGACAGTATTATTCCTATGCATAATCAATGTACAAAGATTTACGCGGTATTTGTTCAAGGTTCGTGTCCGTTTTTACTGCAATATTACAATTCGCTAACTATCGTCATGAACTAGCATATTTTTAATATAATATTATGGGGGGAAAAATCTAAATAGAAATTGTTGTACATGTGTAGTAACAGCACGAGGAAGTACGGTTTAGAGTTATGGACAAACGTGTATCACTCATGCACGTTTAATACGCAAGTATAGGCATTAACGAATTAAATTAAATTAATTTCTATTTCGACGTTTTAAAATAGTCGATTATTTTTGCGTTTCCGTCAATTCAACTAATAATCTTACTTTGGTTTTCGTCTGACTAACGTGATATAATCGATGAATTATTTTTGTCTTGTTACATGTAATTTGTATTCGTATCCGCGTCAAAACAATACTTCGGTTTAATGCCCGGTGCGAATAGCTTGGAGTAAAAAAATAACACATCGGAAATAATAATATTAGTAATGACATTCTTTTTTTTTTTGGTGAAGAAAAACTTCGTATTCTGTACGGAAAAAGCTGTGTTTTATTTATTCCGAGGCCGATTAACATCATCAACCCTTCCCGGTCCGCAGCCGTTCCCGCGATCGTACAAGACAACATCGTGACGTTGTACCGTGTGCAAAAAAAAATCGTCCGGAGCCAGAATAAAAATAACTCGTCGTACTTGCGCCGCGGGGAAAAAGGTATACCTAACGGCGCGTGGAACGAATAGCGGTCGGTGTGGCCGCAGCGTTTACGTGTGCACTGTCCGCAAACCGTTTTCGATCGCTTGTGAAATTATTCGCCGAATTAAAACGATCTCTCGAGTCGACGAAATTCGTCCTGAACGACGTGTCTGTTGTTGACGATGAACGCGCAGAGGACGTTATTCGTATGGTCTGATAAACTCGTAGGACACTGTTCGCCGTAACATTTGCCACCAATCATCACGGTTGTCGACGGCAAACCTATTATTATTGTCTTTCTCGCGGTCACGCGACTTTTGCGCGATATCTCGGCCTCATATTGTCATTGCCCCGGTCGTGTCTGCGACACGATGTGCCTAAGTGGTAGTTTTATCTGTCAGGTTTGCGGCGGCCATTTTGTCTTGCACGATTACTTAATTCTGAAGATCGCGTTCAAATGTCGAATGTCGAAGACCGCGGTTTTGTGGTTTTTAACGACTGCTTTCCGTCCTCTTTCTCTACCATAATCCTTTCGTCCTGCCTCGATCTTCCAATGTGGAACTTTCAAATCACAATCAACCCTATCGTTCGTCTTACCATGCGTCGTCACTCTCCGTTCTCGTTGGGTCCATATAACATTCCTGATAGTTATTCATAAGTCATTATGCGTCGTATTGCGAGAAAGAATCAAAAAAAAAAAAAAAAAAACAACTACGACATGTGAAACATTGGATTGTGTAGAATTTAGTAGACCTTAAAACATTATCACTTTTTTTTTTCAAATTTATAGTAGATAAAAAACAAGT
This sequence comes from Sipha flava, assembly GCF_003268045.1. Taxonomy (NCBI): domain Eukaryota; kingdom Metazoa; phylum Arthropoda; class Insecta; order Hemiptera; family Aphididae; genus Sipha; species Sipha flava. Next base: position 393,176 of record NW_020273276.1, read on the forward strand.
TGTATGACCTGCCAAAACTATCTGAGCACGTCTATCTATTCTCTATTTTCGTTTAAAAACCGCGTATTGCACTGACGTATCATATGGTGTCATTGACCGGAACCTCCCGTACGCAACGTATAAACTATCCGGCGGAGTGCTTATTCGACATTATATAAGACACCTAACCATTTCAAAAGATCAAATAGAAAAAAGAGAAAAACGAGCAAATTGTTAAATTCATATAACGCTCTATTCAGGATGCTGAACCTCGTGTAGCAAGTGTATAAAGCTAATATTAAATTATGGATTATTCAACATAAGTATATCTTAGAGAAAACGGACATACTGCTTTGCTTAAATACATTCAATTACTAGAAATATTTAAGAATAAAAAATACATAAAAAATAAAAGTTATAAAATCCAATGCCTAGAGTTCATGTTAATTAATGGAAATTACTATATATAGAAAAACGAAAATAGGTAAAGCTAAATATTGAAAACCGAGCAGTCAGAACGAAAACTTGATCAGGATACTTAAGCCAGCAAAATTTGGTGTGGGATTTCTATTGGAGCTCTAGTAACCGATATTTGGACAAAGGTCCCGGAAATTCATGAAATATTTTAGCCGTTGCACCCGCAAAGTCAAAATATCAAAATACCAAAAAATTTTTGAGTATAAAAAATATTATACTATACAGTTCAGACGTATTACACATCAACCGAATACTGCGATAAATAAATCAATAACTTAGTACTATATGTACATATTTAAAAATAAACCATAATAATGAATATATTTTGAATTGGCGGAACACGTTTCATTAAAAACTGTACCTTTCCCTTTTTCACTAATACCCGTTTCCACCAAATTATATTTTGACCAATACCGATATCCACCAAAACAAACTTTATAACAAAACTCACTAGTAAACGTATTTAGCATAATATTATGTGTGTTAGGTATTGATATGGTCTTTATTAAACTCTGTTATGAATTCAATTCTGTTGCCTTGTTTAAATATTCAAATAAAATACAATAGCAATTATCTAATAACTCCCCAGCAGTACCCAGAAAAGATGAAGCATTATCATATCTATATAGCACAACATAATATATCTATGTATTTATAAATCATTAACTCAAACATAGTACTAAAAAAAGTTTTCACATATACCTACCGACTTATATGATCAAATGAGATAAATCAAAGATAATCTATTGTCTTGATGTCATACGACCCTACAAGTATTTCAGTCTATAAATAGAGTATTTTTCATATTTATAAAAAAATCATTCATGTACTTACTTATATGTGATATAGAAATTGTTCGGGTGGAAACAAGGTTTCGGTGGAAAAGGGAATGTTACATTTTTGGGGGAAACGTGTTATGCCCTTCTGAATTAAACACAATGCTTGACGTAGCATTGATATGAGGTGGAAATCGTAAGGTTAACATCGAAATGTGTTAATGTATTACGCACTGCCAATTAATGGAAGGAATCGCACAGGGTTTCTATGAGATACATATACTCAACACTTTGTCGGTTACATTGGTGTGTATAAATCGCGACCCGTTTCCACTCAATTCGAGTTCAAGCGTCGTTTCGACCCGCACAACGGGTAGATAGTCGTCTCCCGGGACCAAGGCGGTCGAAGATCACTAAAAACCTCGCCGTTGCGACGGTAGTTTCTTTTGCGCTGCACAGCTACTCTGGACGCAGTCGGAAAGACGACGGACTGAAAACCGCATTCGAGTGTACACGACAACTGTCGACTGCCCCGTCGTGGAATAACTTAAGAACAATTGCACGTTTGCACGTCAACTTATCGGTAGCTACAAAAGGGTTTTCGTCAATAATTACGAGCCTCGCGGGCGACATATTTCTCTTTACGTAAAAAATTGTTGAACACATCGCGTACGCGAAGATAAATGTTACGCGGTGTTGCGTGGTGTGCCGAGATAACGATGGAAATTATCACAACGGCGTGTGGATGATTTTGTTTTCCCGGAAAAAATATCACTACCACCAGTATGCCGAGACGTATTTCGAGACTGTAACGAACAGCAAGCACCCGCGTTATTTTGTTCGGTATTTAAAAATGTTAAAACCACATTGCGCACTGGCACTTGAACCGGTGGAACGAAAAGCGCACACAGTTCAATCGGTAACGAACGAGTGTTGTACAAAACGTGATGCAATCGATCGGTCGTTCACACGTACAGTACACCAAAATCAATAGTACCCAACGCGACCCACAAATCCGATCGCACCGATAACCGCCGTGGGCGTCGATTAACGAACGTTCTCGGTTCTCCGCTCCGGGTTTTGGCACGAAGCGCACTATTTTCGTACGGCCGGGATCGTTGGCCAAAAAAGACACACGCGTTCGCCATTAACATGTATTCGTTAGTGCGGTACAACAACAACAACAACAACGATAATAGTGTATTGTATAGGTAAAACGCGAAAGGAACAGGACGAGGAAAAATATTATTTAAATAACGTTGCGTGAAGGATCAAGGCAATAATTTATGGAACGCACCCTTCCGTAGACAATGGATCAAGAGCGTTAATGTCATCCGTCGACCCGTATATCATATGCATGTATAATGAAACGCTGAAGGCACATAGAGGGTGACGCCTATGTATATAAATCGTCTACGGTCCGTCGTCGTCGGCGTGGTCGCCGAAATGGAAAAAAAAAAAAATGTAAATATATAAATTAAAATACCGGTTTAGTTTTAATGGTATCGAGTGCATTTCATTACAACACGTTATGCGTTCGAATTATTATGATATATTATTACACCGCTCCGGACCCGACGATAATGATCCCTTTGTGGTGGGTGTAATGTGAGGGCACGCGGGCCATACCATAACGATAACAACAACAGCAATACCGACTTACCGTCCGTATTCCCTTTGTCGTGTGTACCGCGTACGACGCGTTTAATGTTGCGCAGCTGATTGCCAGCTGTTTTCAGCCGACCTCGTCCTCGTCCTATGCAAAATTTGTGTTTACGTACATAATTTGTGGCCGCAGGGACGCAGTCCGTCGCGTCCTGCAGCGGGCCACGGTCTATCCTTTTTACGTTCGTCCTTCTCCGGAAAAGGACGTGTGCGGCGTCGATCACCTGCCCCGTTGAAAACCCGTCTCCGTACGCACGAGATGCATATAACTGACGTGTCCGTTAATTGCGAGTACCCACTTAAACGTACGTGTAATGCAGCAATTACCGATCGATTGTCCGACGTGACCAACACCGGTTCGCGTACAGCAGCGTGTATCTTTAAGCCATTGTCGTACATAAAAACATATTTTCGGTTGATGATGGCAAAACACGTCCGTAATGTAAGAGGACTAAAAGAGCGTCCCATGTACCTGGTTTGCCGCAGCTGCTCCCCTCAAACTGTCGACATTTAAATATTCGACCGTTAATTTGTACTGGTTTATTATTCGCTTTGTTGTGACATTTGTGTTTACATAATTTCCAAGATGTCGAGTTTTCGCCGTGAAAGTGCCAACAAACATGCTCAGCACTTCTACCACGAAATTACGAAATTTCGCTTACGCTTCGTTTATATTGACTACCCATTAAAGATGAACTTATGCACTTGCATCGTTTGAACATCACGAATTTTTAGACAATTCACAGTTCTTTTGTATTCGAGTTGTAATTATTTCGCGTGCCTACCCGAAGGAAAGTTTGCGAGAATAATCATAATGAGAATACTACTCGTATTGTATGATGCGAATCCGTATTATAGGTTTGAAGATTTTGACTCCACATTTTTGCGGTATCGTCAGAGGGGGCTAGGTAAATTGAGTCCGCGATATTTTGTGTACATTTTGAAAACGGTAAATTGAGTCCTGGGAAAAAAATATATTAGCTAAGTTGGGTCCCGGGGAAAAAAAGGTAATAGGTAAATTGAGTCTCAACTATAAAATATACTAACTATACTACCTCGCCGTAGTCGTTTCACAAATGACAATTCACACTGTTTCTATTGGTTATCGATTTCATTGTGATCAAATAACTTCGTATCGTCGTAACTTTGATTATGTATAATTAAAATACGTATATAGGCATATGCGTACATTATTTTGTCGTATACCGTGTGCCAGTTATCAGTTAACACCAATATTGATGCTAGTTCTTATGATTACACACAGACAAAAGTGTACGAAATCTGAGCATTTTCACTGTTTTTTTCATAGCATGCATTGCGTATTGTACGTCAATTTGAGTTTGTTAAATTCGTGTTTTTTAAGTTTCTACCGAAAATGTAATAAAAAACACAATAATATTAATATTGACTTCTAATAAAAATTATTAGATATTTAAAAAAAAATTGTTTACCTTGGACTTAACCTACTACCTTTTTTTCCCCGGGACTCAACTTACTTACTACCTTTCTTTTCACGGAACCCAATTTACCAACTTCCGTTCAAAAATTTAAATTGATTTACATAATAAAATTATATTAACGTAATTAAATGATAATAATTTAATATTTCAGATGATCTACGGGGCTACAAATAATGGTATTAAGTAATCGGCATGTTTAAAATTAGTTAAATCTCGATTCAATATCCTCGTCAGTTATGAATGTTGAACGCAGATTTTACGCGTCGTATTAAGATTTTATACGTGAATCGTTCTATAATCCTACATAAAAATATTCATAATATCCATTATAATGTATTATGTATACCAATAACAAACGATTACAAATATTTTTTTGATATTTCGTTTTTGCAATACACACGAGATAATCACTTTAAATTATTATTACTTTGACCTTATCCATATTATTCAGTCATCAATTTCACAGTTAATCTATGATGTAGAATAACGGGAAAAATAGTATTATAATAACTGTAATATTCTATTTTTCAAATCGTTGTTTTTTAAAAGTAATTACTACAATGGCAAAAAATTGCTCATAGTTATTTTTTAAACATTTTTTCCGTCTTTGATTATCTACAAAAAAAGATGTTAACATTTATTATACATATGCAATAGAAAAGAGAATTGTTTTTAATTGGCCGAATAGAAAAAATATAATATTGTAATTACCGTCAAATATCAGAAAACAAATAAAGACAACGGAAAACATTGAAAATGTGACTGCTATAATTTTGGGAAACAAATCCGTCATAAATAATCTCGGAGATCATCGTGAATATTTTGCTTGCTTTCTAGATCGTTTCGCAGCTGAAACGCATTCCGTGCGCAGGATAATCTGAATTTATAAATTTAGAACACGTGAGCGGTATTATTAAAATAAGAAAAAAAAACGGAATCGCACGCTGTTACGCATTAAAAAGCCTTGCTGTATTATAAATAGACGCTTGTGAATTCAGTTTAACGCGAAATTGTTTTTGTTTCTTTTTTTTTTTTAATTGCTTTTTAATTTGGTGTACGCCAATAATATCTTTTTTTTTTTGAGACAACGAACTAAAGAAATACATAGTAACATGTTTACTGGTGAAAAATTGTTCGTGGGTGTTTGTGATTATTTTTTCAGCAGTGTTGCATACAAATGGAGTAAGCTACAGCTGAACTATGAACACATTTATCATAGTTAACGACGATAAAAACGGAAAACCGTTGACGCAAACGCGAATTGAAAACAACGAATCGGTCTTAACGAAATCACATATTACTGGGAATAATAATCGGATTTGGAAGCATTTTTAAAATACACAAAAGTAACAACCCTATTAAATCATTCTTCGTCCTTAAAAGGCTGACAGCTGTCAGTCGTATTTCGCACTTCAATTTCCAATACAAAAATCCAAAAATATTGATATTTTTCGTTCATTATCAATAATCAATTTATATGTTACATTATGCAAATCAACCCAATTTTAAAAACACCGTGGCTCATTTAAAACTGAAATAAAATAATTTTAAATTCTTTGCGAGTTTATAATTATTGTGTAATGCAAGCGTATAAACTATTCAAATCGGCACACTCAACCGTTTTCCGAACAGTTGAGGGAACGGAGAAAAAAATATATAAAAGTTTCAACCGAAATCGGGTTTACGAACTCGTCAGTGTCTAGTATTTTATAACGCACTATTCCATTAAACTAAACAGTTTATTTATATTGGTATTTTATAGACCTTTCATGCATTTCGAAATATTTTAATGACATATGTGCTGATTACAGACACTGGAAATGTTCGATTTAAGCTAAACTTACCTTATTAAGAAATTCGTTTCTACTGATAATACAACCGTCTATAGAATTATAAACTGATCTACTCGACATCTTTCACTCAGAATCGTTTTATCGAAAGCAATCGTACGTCGGTTTAACAAATTTAGCAGACGAATACAGCAATATAATTTGTTATTTCCTGTATATCATCTAATCGTGGAGTCCTACCCGATTTTTTCCATTAAAATTTAATTATAATATAAAAATATTAACAACGGATCAAAAATATGAAATCCTTTAAATTACGTTATTTTTTAGTTGTATGGAAGAAGAAAAAAAAAATGCTAAAAATACTTACAATGAATATACGCATTACTTTTAGCAACGGTGTAAGATAATTATTTCCTAAGAAATTTAAAATATTCATACCATAGGACCTATTCATTTCGTTGGTCGGGGAACACTTGAAATAGTTGTAATTGTGATTTCGGAAACTCCAGTATAATTATATCATAATATTCACTGCAAGCTTCACCATGTAATATACAATAGTTATTGTGTAAACAGTAAAGCTTAAAGTTGTACAATACAAAGAGGCGTACACTTCATCGCTTTCTATAACAATAACAGCGGTAATTAAAGCGTTCCGCCTTGCACGCGCCGCAATAAACTTCACCGTGTAAACGTTTCACGAGAACGCGCATCCCTTCTTGTTCGATCGCTTCTAAGACCACAGGCGCAACTAGGGAAGCACAATTGAGATTTTAGTACCCCTGAGTTCAAATGTAGCACTCCTATTTTTTTTTTTTTTAGATCTATATAATCTATAGTAATTACAGTTGAATACCATTTTATTTTATTTTTAGCCATTTCAGCACCCCCAATATATAGGCTCTAGTTGCGCCCATGTATAAGACATCGGAACGTGTAGACGTTCTCCGACCGTTGACAAAATTTGCACGCATACATTACAATATGTTTCTTCTGAGGTTTTCAATCCAAGGAATGTAGGTTTATAATGATTTCTATGCCCTTTCATTGCTGTCCTTCCTCTTCACTCCTTGGTTTAAAATACATTCTTGGTTCTTTATGATTTAGGTTCTGCATTGCAATCGTGGTATCCCTCTCTGTGGTTTTTTCCATCAACCATTCCTTTTAAGGTCAGTCTTTAGCAACCCCCCCCCCCCCCGTATCTGAGAATAAGTTCTCCGCATTAATTTTGCTTTTTTTATATAAATGTATATGTTTAAGTTATTTTTTTTATCGTGATCTTCTCTGTAAAACCCTATCTAAGACATTCTATTTGACGTCCTGTATGAAGATATACAGTCGTGGACGGATCATAATAGTGAAATTAATATTTCCCATTGAAACATATTTTTACAATGATAATATATGATAAAACATATTATCTACATTTAGGTATGTTGTATTATCTTTAGTTTTTTTTAGAATAATTTCGCAACCTCATGTAATAACATTGCACCTATTTAATAATAAATTGAAATTTAATTTTCAAAATCTGAAGTGTCACTCATTGTTGGTTCGTTTAATCACATCTTTTAGGACAGTTGTATTCATTTTTCACATATATGTATTGTTATGTTTTTATAAAAGATGCATGTAAATTAAAAATATGCAAAAAAAAAAGTGATAATAATAAAAGAATGAAACGAAATTTTGAGCTACGTAGGTATAACGTTCTCGTATATTAATTTAAAATACTTTATAGCAAAACGTATTATACTTTCAAGCGATATTTTCATATTGACAATAATTTCTTTGCATGCAAACCTGCATTATGTTATGCAATATGATAACGTTTTTAAAGAAACGTTGGTCGGCGGAAAAACGATTTGAACGATTATAGTCTCAGTATAGTGTACCATAGGTATGCATATTTAATTGTTTTAAAACTCAATTCAAAGGTGACATGATGTAGGTTCCTAAATAGTTGTATTTCCTACATAGTTGAAAGAGTTGAGAACGTTGCTTGAACGACTGTTCACCGAAATTGACAATGTTCATGGTAATGCGATCAGTCTTCAGAGGTTATTTAAATTTTTTACACGCACACACCCATAGAATCAGTGAATCGAAACGCCAATTCTTCAAAGTGGGGTCATAACGTATACCCTAAAAATACGTAGAAAATCGTCACAAGCGTATACATCACGTAAAAATATATAGGTACCAATACAATACATGTTTTATAATATTCGAATACGCATGGTAATTTTGTCGTGACCGAAAATAAAATGACAAAAAACACGCGATACTATACTTCCACTTACCCACTAGAAGCCGATATCACGTTGTGTCCCGACACATATTGTTTCATATATATACCAAATATTTTACGTTTATTTCTGTTTTTTTTTTTTTTTTCACGTGTCAAAAAGTTATATTTTTTTTTACAGTCCTCCAATTATACGTCGAATCGGGGATAGCCGATTAGTATACACGTTTTTGTATTATTTATTATATATTACACATAAATATATGGGTCTCTAGCTACGAGTTCGTACTTCATTATTCGCCGACCGAGTGTTTTCGACACCAGGAATTTGAAACGGGGTCTTTTGATCGTGACGCACGATGTAAACCAGCCCTGTCACTGTTATAAAAGGGTCAGATCGTAGGTGGAACATTTTTGACGTTTTTTAACGGTATTATCACTTTTTAACACGTACACGGACACGAGGACACGCAGGCGCGCGGATGTGCAGCCTGTGCATATTCACTATACGAACTGTAGGTTCACGTTGTACACGCGGCTTCTCAAAAACTTTCGTTTTGTAAATAATTATATATTTAGTTACAATAACTATGGCTGGGTATTGTACACGCATGCATTTACGTACCAACACGAATAGTACAACGACGGCGATAACAATTATGCGTTCGAAACGATTTTAATCCTTTCTTCGGAAAACATGCTATGTGTATCTTCGTTCCTCGTACAGAATCAGCGAACCATTGTACTATATTGTCTTCGATAACGATTCAGTTATGACCTTTTGCTACGTGTTGTTGCGGTGCCCTTTGTTCCGCCCGAGTATAGATACACATCGGCAAAACTGCTGGTAATACCTTGTAACGATAATGATAAAGCGTAGGTATACGCGCTGCTGTACGCGTACGTGCCGCACGTCACACGAGGTCGTACGGGTAGGAAACGAATCGAAATTCTGCTGCGGATCTCAACAGCTTTCCCGATTGTCGCGTACGCACGTTTCCGGCCGTACGAACTCCAGACGGTTTTTCCAACGGGCCGTACGTCCATCGCGATAAGTGTTCCACATTCGAGTTGCCGGTCGATCGTAATGATTGACGGATTCAATCAATACTGTTTCATTGCATTATGATAGGTTCGAATTCCCGTGCTTGAGCCTTACGAAACACGTGATTCGTAAAACGATTCGATTTCGTAGCGAGAAACGAACACCGATGACTTTCAAAATGTCTATTATATCTGTTTGATTTCGGTTCAGGGTCTGAACGGCATGCGACCGTACGAGTACAGTCAATAGTTTTTATAAGTCGTATTTCTGCTAGTCAAGACTTTTTGAGAAAGCTTATGGATGGGTCGATCGATTGTCCTGATTTGTTATGTGAAATTGATTTCAAAGTCCCTATATTCCATTCTCGATCACATTATCCTTTCTTCGTCCCCATCTGCACCACTAATTATTCATTTAACAGACCTATTTTCAAAATTATGCGCATTGCAAACGAGAACATCCCCACTTTCACTTTTGTATAACTTATTAAATTATAATTAAATCTGTATGTATGTGTTTTTAAAAATTGTACTTTGGGCCACGGCCAGTTTTGTAAAATAAAATAAAAAAATAAGTCAAAAACTGTATTAAATACTATTGGAATTTATTTCAAATGTACAAACACACAACGTCGTAAATTTTACACGTTAACCTTTGCATATTTCAGCACCAGAGAGTTGTTGAAATTATACAATTATTATTTTTTTTTTTTTGATAGATCATCTTTTTTAAAATAAATAATATATTTTATAAGCAATTAGTGTTCTGTTGACGTGTAAAAATGTTACCGCAGTTGTATATACAACAATTGTTTTTTTCAAGTGGTTAGGTTATATTTAGTTATGGTGTCGTAATAATAAGGTTTGCAAAGTGTGTATGACTATGATAGTTCTATCGATACAGTTATTGATAGTGAAGAATCCGTGCATTTTCCTACAGAGTTCTTAAATTCACAAACATTCTGGTATTTTTCTCCATAAAATATCACTGAAAGTGGGGGAGTTCCACTCATATTATGAGAAATTTATATTCTACTAGGTAATGTTATAATTCTATAAACCGAGTCACCTAACATAATTTGTTTTATAAAAAATGTAAAATGTAAAATAAATGTAAAATTATCAATTGAAGCTGAAATTTTGATCGGATGTGCTAAAACATATTTTTACTGAAAATACCATTATAACACAACGATTTTCCAGTTTTGTTTGGAAGAGTTTAGTTTCCAACAAAAGTTCGTTTTAAAATGGCAGTAAACCAAACGCAAAGCCAAACTTTAACTTATTGCGATGTAGATATGGAAAATAACTGTTTCTCATATGAAACATTGTATGTAGCATTTTCTATAGTTGAAAGATTTGACCATTTATACGTTTATAGACTACAAAATAAGACTCTGACTATGGAATACAAAAAGGTTTTTACTTAGGTCATTTTAGAAATTAGTAACTCAGTACAGAATCATTTGAAAGTACATATTAATTAATGAAGTTAAAAATTTAACGTCGAACAAATCATAATTATATTTACCGAATTATTAGAATCATTTGTAAATATTATTAATATTTATCACTTAATCAAATTAAGTTAATAAAAAAAAAAAAAAAAAAAAAAAAAAAAAATGAGAATTTAATTTAGAGAAAGCAAAAACTATACACGAGCGAATCCGGGTAACTCGGCTAGTATTTTACAGATGTATAACATGGTTATACATTATATAGTAACGCATTACGTTTTAATATCTCGAATTCACGTAGCCTAATACGACCGTGGTATAATATATTTTTCTTATGTCCACAACAACGAAACGGTATGCTAATACAAATGTAATCATAATATAATGCATTTGTCGGTACACGAATGTGTACGAATGGTTTTATGAAATGTGTGTTGGTAGTAAGTGCTCCATAATGTTTGATTGGAAAACGTAAAATGTTTCCACTCGTAGATTGATGTGTTCATAAAAATGGCATTCACATTGCGAACAACAAATACGCGTGCCACACAAGACGGACGCAAACGTAAGAGCCGTAATTGTCCCGGCGTGTAGTTGTGATCGATTCGCGAATAAAATGAATATTTTACACGACGAGGGAAAGTGACATTCCGTGTCGTCATAATGTTTACGTGGATGTTTGAATATCAAAGTAGTTATAATCGATTGGAAATGTGTTTTCTATTTCCGGTATTTATTTTTTATTTTCCAAATTGAAGCAATAGAAAAAAATCCCAATGAAAAAATAAAATAGAATCATAGTAATAATACGGTTACCATTTACCCGTTACAAACGATTCCGATGTACTAACCAGAAATAATGGTTTGTGGGTAAAATAATAATTTATACTCATACCGACGTTTCATTTATTTACACCACGAATTGGAAAACGTAAACGTCGCGAAAACGTTAGATTACGATTATATTTGTTCGCGAGGATGATACTTAATAATAATGACAACTATTGCGGAGGCGTATTTTAGGGGGAGGGGGGCGAATAGGGCATTCGTCCCCTCATGGCTCGTATTTTTTTAAATATAATACATTGATTTATTTAAAAAATGTAATGTATAAATAATTAAGAATATAAATTACTAGTCTATCATTATAATATGTTATCATTATAACAGGAACATAAGCTATGGGTAATGAACTGTAAATTATTTTTAAGTTTGTATTGAAGAAAAATTAGTTTCGCTCCCCCCCCTCCCTCACTGCCTAAACTCAAATACGCCCTTGTAAAAAAATATTCGAAGTCGTTTCACTTAATAAACGATTTTGTTTTAAGATTAGCAACGGTAATGCATAAATATTATACCAGCAACAAAAAATTTTATATATCATTGCTCAAAATACATGTTGTTTTATTTAAAATATAACTATGAAGTTTAATCAGTAAAAATATAAGTAACGCTTCTAGAATGCTCATCAATAGAGAACGAATTCTTAAGTTTTTACATATATTTATTGGCTTTATGAGGATGAAAAATATGAACGGTTTATATATCAAAATAGCGGTCGCCAACCGGTAGTCCGCAGAAAAATTTGAACGTTATTTGTAATATTATTTTATTAACCTCCCAACGAGCGCGTATCGTAAAGTCACTATGTGACAGAGTATAATTGTATGATGTTGCTGTGTAGCTTCTGTATAGTAAACGGCAAATAAGAATAAACACTTAATAATGCAATCGTCATTATCGTTTGTTATAAAACTATAAAAATGTTACGAGATCTTATATTTAGCAATTATACATACATATATATATATATATATATATATATATATTTATATTATTGCCGAACGACCGAATGGATAAGACTAATACTATACTTGGTAAAATTAGTATTTATATAAATTTAAAAATAATATGATTTTATAGTCAATACTATAAGCAACATAATATAACACTATCTAAGCCAAAGGGAAATAGGTTGCAGACCCTCGGCATTTATTCATTATCGTCACACTTTTAATGCATAAACCATCAGCCAACACAACAAATCAAAAATTATTAATCGTCAACAAGAAAATCAGTACCTAATACATATATGAATCATATATTAAATCAAAAATTAATAATTAATTTTCTGCTTTAATAGTTTATTAAAAAAATATTTTAATCAAATCGTTCGTCATAGTCCATTTGTACTTTGCACTCCCAGTACCCCTGATAGTTTTGGCACTCGTACCACCATCAATTATATAAAAGACAATTTTCTAGAACTTGATTTATATAGTTATAACTCAGTTATTATTTTTGATTTGATATTAATTACAAATATTGTGTAAAAGTGTACTGTAATGGAGAAAACAAATTGCGAGCAGCTTTTTAACGAATAGTTGGAGACACTCATTTTCAGTTTTACATTTTAGGGAATGGGGGTGGCAAAATGCTGTTGCCTCTGGGCGAATGAATTTTAAATACGGCCCTGATTATCGTGCATGGTTTTTTTTTTTTTTTTAATTGTATTTGTTTTATTATAAGCATTGTATAATGAGTGAAAAAAGCAATGTTATATTTATAATTTCTTTATAAATAAAAAAGATAATTATAACAACAGTAATAAATATGAAGAATCTTTTGAGCCCTCATTATCTTCGTCAGGTGTTAAGAAAAAAAAAAAATTCAAAATGAAGGAGGAGAGAAAAATAGGGTAACGGTCCAATATATCAAAAATGTAAAATACAAATAATTTTAACTAATCTTTTTTTTATTCCACTTCTTAGTTTCGTCAATAACTGTATTGTTTGAAACAATTTGTTTCAGTCCATATTGTTATGAAACGTCTTTTTCATATCAGCCAAAAAGTTATCAATAATGGTGTTTTAGACTTTGGCACGATCTCCACCACTTTTCTTGGAGATCCCCCATTCTTTTTAATATTATATTTGGATTTTATAATTCTTCGTAAGCCTTCCATTTGTTGAGTGTGTACTCCTGTTTCGGGATTAATAAAAAATTCTAAACGGTTAACTGTTTGATAAATATATCCATGATGATTTAATGTTGAGTACGCTCTCCAATGGTCACCATAAATTTTCGTTCCAGTTTTTATTTAATTTTTAATAATTTTTAAGAGTTTCTCGGTCCCAAAATACATAAATAATACTCCATAAATAGAATAAAATGCCCATAAGGACAATTTCCGTGGTAACAAAACATTTAGATCAACACAATCTTATCGGTAGGTCAATTAACATTTGTAGGTCGCATATTGGACCGTTACCGAAAAAAGCACAACATATTAAGAAAATATTGAAATTTGGGTTTATTCAAGAGTCTAATCAGCGTCCATGGCCACTTTGTGTTGTGTGTTCTGACTTATTGTCCAATTATGCTATAAAACCTTTGACACTAGAAAGACATTTCCAACTGAAATACAAGAATTTAGCAAACAAACTATTTGCCATTGTCAAAATAACATTTTTATCTGTCACAGTTATTAAGACACGGTACCAGTCTCAGCTAGAAATAAGTAAATCTCTACGTTTGCAGCTACTTCATTGAAGCCAAAATTGTATGAATTTATTTAGAACAAATGCAGGAACAAATGTCACATTAAAATTTAGTTAAAACTTAAAATACTTTAAACTTTAATCTTTTTTAAAATTTTATAAACGTATTTTTTTTTTATTTTTTTTTATATTAATTGGGTATAAAATTTATCAATGGAATGGTATTTATGTAAAAAGCTATTTTAAGCTAAAATTGGTTCTTAGAATTTATAGTTTATTTTTAGTGGTGCGCAAGGTCCAAAAGTCCATTTTTGAGATTGGAGAATATTTTGCTCATTTCTCATATTTCGGTATACTTTTTATTATTGTTCATACATAAAAATAATAAATTTTGTTAATTTCTCGAGTTGTGAGTTTCTTATTGTAGAAAAAAATTGTATTTTATTTAAGAATGGTGAAAATCCTTGTAAATATGAAGAATGCGCATCGGTTTACGTGAAAGGTCACTAAATTTAGATAAAAATATTTTAATGGTTAGAAGAACAAACTTAACTCCCAGCAATATTGAGCATTACGTTATTGTAAGCTCTTTTCATATTTTTCAATCAGATCTTAAATTACGAATATAAGATCAATTAAATGTATATCTTATAATGCATTTTAACTTATATTTTTTTTTTATAATTTACCAAATAAATAGTGTACAACCTTGTCTTCAACAATTTTTTATTGTTCTTATAATTGTGTTTCCTTTTACATATTTTATTATATTTACGAGTATATAAGTATTTATTTTATGTAAAATGTAAATATGCACAGACAAATATACAATACATAATTGTTATTGTAACGTGTATACAAATCTATAAACTATTTAAATGAAAAAAAATAAATATTTTTAGCTTATTTTGTTTGTTCAAAGAATATCAAGAGAATGTTTTAAATTTTTTTTTACAGCAAATTAGCATCTTACATAAAACTTTTAAGGAACTGAAAATCCGCTCTCTACTCAACATACAAATGTGCGTGTGCATAAGCGTATTCATTATGTACTCTGAGCGACTTTAATGCATATTTGATATAAGTATGAAATGTAAAAGATTACAATATCTGGATAAAACTGTTCTAACAATGTTAATGAAAATAGCAATATCTACGTGTTTACAATGACAATCGCCTGTACCGTTTACATGCAATAACAGAGATTTTGAGATTTCTATCTTCAATAAACACCGTTCGAAAAAAATCGTTTCCACGATTAACTTTCAACGGTTTGTTCTTTATAACAACAAATTGTTAAAAAAATCGTTTTTTCTTCTTTACATTTGTATACAATATTTGTTTAACTTACAAAGTTCTGCGATACATGAGATAATCGATACGAAATTACAGCGATATAAAATTTTAAATAGAAAAAAAGCGTCAACATGTACGACATACTGGACTTCGACAAAGTCAAACTTTTGTGTTCATCGTAACTCGATAAATAAGAATTGTACGACCAAAGGCTTGAAAATTACACTCTTAAATCATTGTTGTTCAGTTATAGATAGTACACTTTACAAAAGATATTTTTGAACATTTTATAAAAATTAAAAATGCTAACAAATATTTCCTTACATTTATTCATTAAATGTCGATAAAATTGTATGTTTAACAAAAAGTCTTAAACATTTAACACAATGTTTCCAATGCATAATTATTTTTCATTAATGAAAAAAATATTAAGCCTAACTTCAAAAATAAATTTTATGAATACTAAATTTAAGTAAAACTCGAGAATTCGCTACATATTCTTACTTAAAAATCATAAAACTTTAAATTTTTATATTTAAGGCCTTAGAGATGCATTTGTTTGCATTTGTGGCGGCAAAAACTTTTGAAGAGTTATGATACCAATGATAATGATGATGAAGCATTGCATCTACATCTCATTAGATCTTTCATTAGATTTTCTTTGTATCAAAAAAGGAAAAATGCATACTGGAAACTTGCAAAAAAAATGTTTACTAACGTTAGAAAATTAAATTTAAATGAAATCAAGTATTTTAAATAATTTTAATTATACAACAATAACTATTTATATGTTATTCTATAAAATCTATTAATTTTAACGTGTCTAAACATTTATTGAGTACTTATGATCATTATTAAAACATTTCATAATATCGAAATATTTAAATGAAATT
The DNA here is from genome assembly GCF_003268045.1 of Sipha flava. Classification (NCBI taxonomy): domain Eukaryota; kingdom Metazoa; phylum Arthropoda; class Insecta; order Hemiptera; family Aphididae; genus Sipha; species Sipha flava. The sequence continues at coordinate 409,764 of NW_020273276.1, forward strand.
TTTTCTGTTTATTGCTATTTAAAATTTCCGATTTTTTTCACATTAGTATTGATTATTGTTTGATAACATGAAGGTCATAATATAATTTATAGGGTAATTTACTCTCCTAGAGGTTTTGGTATATATTTTTTTTTATCTTTAAGTCAACATTAAAAATTCAATATTTTATCCTGTTACTATAATGCAAAATACAAGAGATCAATTATAAAAAAAACAAAAACACCAGGTTATACATTACAATAAAAACTATTTGGCTATCGGTGCACAATAGAAGAATAAATAAACCCACTGTAGCACATAAGAAAAACGCGTGTAGAAATATGAAAAATAGGAGAATTAAAATTAGTGAAAGATAATGTCACGAGAATTGATTTTTTTTCTGATTATATCTCTCGACTTTCACTAACTATTGAGATTAAATTATTTATGGTCAGTTACTGTTATGTAAAATGTATGAATATAAAAATACATTTAAGGCTATCAAAAAAGGAATCGCATGGAATCTATGAAACATTTCGTTATACATACAAGATTCTGGCTTATTTAGTACTGATATCAGTAATTGATATTATATGCGACATCAAAAGTTTCATTAGATATTGCAATATGACTTTTCATTAGAATGTTAAGCAAACATGATACATATAAAATTAATAAATTTTCGAATAAATATTTGATAATTATAACGAAATAAAATATTTAAAACTGTGAATAATAGAAGTGCATAAAAGTTATGGTAAAATTGTAAGTTAAAGTAAAAGGTGAAATGTTCTTTCCGAGTAATGATGGTCCAAGGTTATTTTAATACATAAAACACCGATATTATATATCATTCTTAGTGTTAGTTGATGAAATGCAAAATGAATATAGATACTCGACTCATACTCTAGTAAATATCTGCACATAATATAAATGCTGCACAAAATAAAAACGTATTATTATTAAATATCAAATATATAATTAAAACATAATACGTAAATTGTCATAAAGTTATTTTATATGATTGTGTTACGTTCAAAAAATAATGAAAATATTTGTGAGAAACCTAATGTATAACTTATGCCAACGAAAAGTATCAACAAATTAAAGCCCCACGTGAAGATAATAATTAAAGATAGTAATAAAAAAAAAAAAAAATAATTGAAAATAATTGAAGATTCTTATACAAATAATAATTTATGAAATATTGGCTAGTGTTACAGTATACAAATTGGTACTGGTAACTATGTAACAAGCCGTTTGTTTATTATCATTGATTCAGTTCTAAGCTAAACTTTTACTAAGTTCATCATTGAAACGAAATTTAACTTTTATTTTAACCATATAAAATTTCATTAACTCCACAATGTCAAAGGTAAAAAATATGATTATTGACGATATAAATGTCTACGAACTTCCAAACAATGGGCTCATTAAGCTTGTGAAGGTATTGCATGAACGAGTAGAAGAAGGAAAACTTAAATATGCAATTATTCAAACTGAACGTGACAAAACAATTGAACATTTGCAAACAACTAAGAACCAAATGGTGGATCTTAAGGCAGAAATGGCCACGATGAAAGCAAATCGAATAAAAAATGAAGCACTGATAGAGGAACTACTATTTTCTTTAGAACAAGAACGAGGCCGATCTAGACAAGCAAATAATCATATTATAGACGTATTAAACTTTGAAAAGAAAAAAAGTGAACACTTATGGACCACTGGGCACGAACAAATGAAAAATGAGTTGCAACTGACGATCAAAAACTTGCAAACTGAAATCGACGAATTAAATGAAGAACATCGAAGACAATTAAAATATAAGGATTTAGAACACGCACATTCTTTAAGCCAGTTCACGAAAGAAACGGAGAAGACAGTGTTTATTAAAATAACTAATGCAAAACAAAGAGCATTGAATGAACTAAGAAAAGTAAGGGAATATCACGATGAAGAAAAAGATGAACTTGAATACTGGTATGGCCGACAAGCCAATAAAATAACTAAAACTTTCATAAAAAAAAATAATGAAACATTAGAACGATCTGCGAAACGAATTAAAGAATATTTGAGTGATAATAAAACTTTAAAAAAACGGATGGAGCGAATATTGTATGATGATGCGATTTTAAAAGGAAAAATGTGTAACTTGAAGGAAAAAAACCAGGAATATTTGGATATTATTAAAAACAACGAAGGATTCGCTAGGACACACAAACATACCCATAAGATGCTAGTCGATTATACAGCAAAGACGGTCAGATTTAGTGACAGTAATAAATCATTGCAAAGACTTTTGAAAGAGAAAGAACACAAGATTGCAACCCTAGAAATCGATATTACGAAATGGAAACAAGCCTATAAAGCAACCGAAGAACGTTTTAATAAGGCAATTGCAGACCTAAAATGTAAAACGTTATAAATTTTAAATCAGCCAATCGGTATATTCTTCTAGTGATTAGTTTTTCAACTTAAAGTTAAATGAATAATGTGACAAAAAATTGGTTTCAAAATATTACAGTTAAAATCGATCTGATTACTTCTGCAGCGAACCATGGTCCTCGCAAGTTTATAGAGTGAATGAAACTAAAGTATGTAATACAGAAACAAATAAGTTTTAATTTAGGTATTTTCAGCTCACAAATACTATATAAACCAAATCAAGGAAATCTTAAGTGGAAAATTAATATAGTTAAGATTTTATTAAAAACTGATTAATCGAAAATTTAAATTTTAGTTTTAGTTACTCTATAAGTAGTTAATAATATACTACTCTTATAGTACTCTATAAGTAGGGCTGACAATTTGTAGGAACGTGCATTTTTTTTTTTTTTTGTTAATTTCAAGACGTTGCTTTGTAAGTATATAATTTGAATACTATTAGTAGTAGTAATAGTAGTATTATGCATTAGTACATTACATGCATAAAGAAGTGTTTATTTAATAACAAAAAAAAATAAAAATTTTTTATCACATTTGATTTTTCTATAATATATTTTAGTATTTATTTTGTTAAAATAATAAATCAAAATTTAATATATTTACTTTCGGGTACCTTATTCATCTTTAGTCTTTATGATTAAAATACCAGAAAATTAACTAAAATAAGAAAATATGACCTAAAAATGCACAAAAATGACCTAAAAAATTTAAAATGTCAAAAAATGTAAAATAAAAGTTGTGTAAATAATATTAATATAAATATAAAAATTAAATTAAGGCATTTTATATTGAATTTTTTGCATTTTAAGTGCATATTTTATTGCATTTTTTGCATTTTTAGTGCATATTTTATTGCATTTTTTGCCTTTTTTAGTGCATATTTTATTGCATTTTTTCGACATTTTTAATGCATTTTTTAAGGTTCTTTAGTGCATTAAATTCATAGTCCTATCTATAAGTAACTAAAACTAAAATTAAAATTCACGAATAATTAGTTTTTAGCAAAATCTTAACTATATTAATTTTCCACTTACAATAACCTTCATTTAGTTGATATCTTATTTGTATTCTATTTTTTCTGTATTTTACATATTCATAGTTTTATTAATTCTATAAGTTTGTTGAGGAACCCTGGTTCTTTGCATAAGTTATTTGGTCGATTTTAACTGTATTATTTTGAAACTAGTTTTTTGCCACTTTATTTACTTAACTTGAAGTTAAAAAATAATAAGACTTCACACATATATTGATTGACTGATTTCAAATTTAAATAACATAAATCAATTATGATCATGAATCAGATTTCTGATGTCATAAATTTAGTCATTGTTGTCCGCACACTTATCGAACATATATACATCGTGTATTCCCATGGTCACTTTTCTAATTTCTATGCTTAAAATTAGACTTTATTCGAAACAAGTAAGTGATTATTTATGTCTTTTATGTGCAAAATTTTCCTTTCAAAAATACCAGTAATATCTCAAAACAAATTAATAACTCAAATCTAATACAAACATTGGTAACATTTCTAAATATTTATGTATTTATCGTGTATGTGATTTTGTCAGTAGTGTTCTAAGCAAGTGCGGTATTTTTTATTCCAATAAAATTATGTAAGCTTAAAATTAAAATTTTAATTGGTATACGCCGAAATCGTCATTAAATTATAACATAATTAAGGTTGGCTGATACAAGACGCGAGCCATGATCATGATAGCTGTGACTCAAAATTGCAGTTTCTAAATCCGGCACATGAATCGTTGATGTTAGATGTATAGGTACACGGAAACACGATTTTCGTTCAGGCGAAATCGTTAGTGGTGGAAGAATGTGTTCCTATGCTTCTTATAAATCTATTTAAATACTTGGGTTTTTTTTTTAGAGTTACTAAAAGTACCATAAATTTATATTCTACCTGGAGTTTATTCTGAAATACATACAGCTTTGCAGATTTCATCAAATTACGATTAAGTCAAAAAAAAATTAAAAACATAAACCTTTAATAAATTCTAAGTTAAAGTGGAAATATATTGGTTGTATTTATGATGTGCGTTTCTTTTCTTTTGCATTGTATGCATGATTAAGAAAAGAAGAAATACTCCGATCATCACCAAATAATGAGTTAAAGATAGAAAAAGGGGTTTTAATTAGTACATAAAAAAATAATTTCTTGAAATTGTTAATATTTTCCCAAATAGTTGTGAAAAACATTTCAATTGAGAAAAAAATTCGGAACTAAACCGCAAATGTATTTGTCACACACAATTTTTTTTTTTGAGTTTGAATACATGACTCGAACATGAGAAATGCTCCAATCATTATAAGCACAAGAAATTTCTAATAGAAAAAGTTATCTTGTTGGTACTTTGATGAAAGTAATTTCATACATTTCTCAGCAATTATGAAAAGAATTACGAAAAATGTATGAACATTTAAAAAAAAAATGGCAAAATATAAAATAAAACAGTTTTCAAAAAAATAAAACTTTTGTTTTGATCGAATTATAAAAATTATAACCATAGAGACTTGAAATTTTCAATAAATGATTATACATATTAATATTCGCTATAGATAATCCAAAATATTAAAAAAATATTTTTTTTATTAATTTTTATTTTTTTAGTGATATTATAATTATTACCATTAGCATAAATACTTGAAAAGGGTGCACTGAATAGTTGATTTAAATTTTATTCTGTTTCTTTGTCAATGTACAGGAAAATTTTTATTTAACTCATTCGATATTTCGTTTTTATAATATACAATGGGTAAAACAGTAATTCTCATCCTTTTTTTGTTCATGTCACCTTTAGCCATTAGAATCAAACACCGCGTCACCCTAATATCAAAATAATAAAAAAATTAGAAAGGTTGTTACCCATTTGTGCCGGAAAAAAAAATGCATTCGTTTTGGGTACAGCCCATTTGCGCCAAATTTACCTGGTATAATTATAATAAAGTAATATATTTTTTCTCAAATAATAATCAATTAAATATTCATGTTCAACATTTTTAGAAGATGTATACGCCAAAATATACTTATGGTTATTTTCAACAACCATTTTCTTCCCTCTTGTACTAGTCATGAACTCCGTTCTTACGATTTATAATTCAAATAATTAATAAATTCAAGAATATTATTTAGTGTAACGTAACGAATGTCTGATGAAATCACACTGCGATCGTTCTTTTGACGAATAACGATACCTATATATCCGATAATGGAGTACTATAATATCGTATATTATAATAAAACTGATCAAAAACTTGTTAGTTTATCTTTCGACGCAATAATATAAAAAGCTTTGAAATCTATAGACTTATAAAAATAACTTTATTATACGTTATAGATATGGCGTCTTTAAAATATAAGAATTAACCAAGTCGTTAACCAAATTTGGTGCAAATTACTTGTCTGAAAAAACATACCTTTTTTATTTTGGCGCAAATGGACAATACCCTTTAGAAATATAGTTAAATTTAACTAGAATTCTTCGAGTCAGTCATTGAATAAGAGAAGTGGTTCAATGACTGATAAAAACTTTGAGATGACTCTTTTACTAAAATGTAATAAATATTTTACTGAAATATAAAGTTGGATCCATTCTTTTATAGTTTTAGACTTTTAGTTCCCTGAAAAAGTATTCAGAGTTTTAAATTAATTACATTCTTAAATACCATATTATTTTTATTTAATCATTTTAAAAATATGTATAATATCTACCTATTTGCATTAATAAATGAAATGATTATATTTTTCTGCATTTTTTATACTTTTGGTACCTACTAAAAAATAACGAGTATATTTATCAATGCCTAATAATTTAATTCTATGCATAGAAAAGTTATTGGCTATTTCCTGTGTTCAATAATATTTATGATTTTTATTATTTTAAACCATATTACTGGGTATATATATAAATATTAATTAATATAATAATAATAATAGCATAACCTAAATTAATAAGTTAATTGAAAATGTTTATATAATTTTTAACTTAACAGAGTTGAAGATAAAATTAGGTTAACTGTTAAGTTTAAACTTTTCAACATGTTTTCCATTTACTTAACTCGGTTAAAAATTATCATTCATTTGCCCAGGCTTGTATATTTGCTTAAAACATTTTTAAAACTTCTATTATTAAAATATCTTGGAATGATGATGATTAGAGCGCATTAATAACCAACTAAATATGCGCTAAAAAAATCCTAAATATGCATAAATATATGCACTAAAATGTTAGAATATGCACGAAAAATAAAAAAATATGCATAAAAAATAATTTGCCGAAACCAGTGCTTCGTATCAATCTGCAGAAAATTAATCTTTATTCAGTGTTGTAGTATTAGTAAATAAACTTTGAAAGTTGCGTTGTTTATTCTGTTGTAAATTCACAGATTTTAAATGTATTTCAGTTTTAATATATTGTGTAGATGAATACCGTTTGTCGTGGGAAACTTTTACTTCACATAATTTGCACAATATGATTTGACCATCGGTTGAAAAAATATTCTCCCCGAATTCACGCACATAATTACGAAGACGACTCGATAACGAAGATTTATCTTTCGACATTTTGAAAAAAATAAAATAATAAAAACGCGAATTATGACAAGAGCGCACATGAACGCAATGCTGTAATTTTTTTTTAATGCGACTGAAATAGTGAAATAGTGGTGGGTCGTTACCACTGTATTCGGTGCAATGTGACGATTACATAGATGAAACGAATATGAACGAGAACATTAATCGTTCCACGGTCGTTCCATCGATACATTCGGTACAAATTTTCAAATTACAAAATGATCCCCATCAGGCGATACTGATACCGACACCGAGTATAGTACTAAGTGAAATAATGTCAATGGTCAATCATAGTCGTATTCGATATTTTCTTATCTTAGAATACGTATTTTATTTCTCCGATTATTGATCTATGGTTATATTTGGGAGAATTGTTTATACACACAAGTATACCTATTAATTTATTTTGATATTAAATGAAACTTTAAAAATACAATATTTTTTTCTTATATTATAATATTATATATTTCAAAAATATCTAAAAAACAATAAACATCGAAATATGCGCTAAAATATGTAATATGCTATTAAAATTGTAAAATAAGCCCTTAAAATAGAAAATTGTCAAAATGTGCAATAATATGCGCTAAAAAGTCTTATTTTTTAAATTATTATGTTATGAAACAAATGTTGTGCTCACTTAGCATATCATACGATCAATCAGAATAAATATGCAAATGCATACAAATCCGCGCTCTAATGATGATAAACATTTGAGTTGAATACTGAATGAAAACTTTCACAATATTTATCGTAAGATTTCTAAAAAACTAGCAATATGGAAAATACTATGATGTATGGGCTAGATGTACTATTTTCCTCCGTGTAATTTGTCACTGAATAATTTCAAAATTAAATTACTTCATCGTTGTCTGGTTTTACAGCTATGAAACTATCAACAAAATAATGCCCAACTTCGGTTGAATTAATAAATGGTAAAACAAATAAATGTACCAGTCACTTTTCTATAGGATATATTTTTCGTTATACAATTCTATTGCTTAACCTAAGCTTTGAATTTTACGGTACAAGCATGGCTCAAGTGAAAACGGCATCCCCGATTACAAATTGCATATTGCTCTACTTTTTTTCGTGTAGGAACTTACATATTCGTATGTAAACATTTTCCTGCTATATTTCATATAGGAACTTACCATCTCACAGTATTTTTTTTAAATTATTCCAATAGTTTAATAATAATTGATTATTGATTTTGTCAATTATAATTTAGTGGTTTATACGTCATTAGTTACCAGTATCACGGTTATCAAGTTGGATTGGAGCACGACCATAGAACATGTTCTACGACACGACCGCGCTATCAATTTAACAATTTGGTGACAATTTGTGATAATGTGGCTTTTTAAAACAGTAAAAAATTTGTAATTATTATGACTATGGGGGGTGTGGTGGGCAGAGCCCCCCACTTTCGTATTCTAGTAAATTTTCAAAGCCCCCACCCCATTGAAAATTCCTGAAAACGCCACTGGCTATATTTATCGATATTTAAAAAGCTTTCGACTCTGGTTCGCGTGAAATATTAATTATTAAACTTCAAAAATTAACTCGAGAAATTAATTTTTCGTCACTTTAAAATTAATGGATTACATTTTAAATTTAAATATGATACGAAAATAAAAGGCAAGTAATTAAAACTAGATTATATTTACCACGCGAAATGTTTTCGTAGAATAGTAAGTGACGTTCTACTGTTCCGCCACGTCGAGGAGGCCTATATATATATATATATATAAATTGGTATTGCCAGGGTTTTTGGCTTTTGGTCTATTCGATCGTACTATTACAATAGTACTCTTCCATTTTTGTTTCACGTTCTACGTGTATAATAATAATCGGTGATATCGGTGTACACGGGTCCGTGTGATTGATTGGAAGAGAAACGACGAAAGTGATGGTGGCCAGGAGGTTAACGGCGGACCCGCTTGTTTATAACAATAATAAATTATGATAATATTACGTTGCTGTTGTTTTTCGTTTCTTGCGGTGGTCCAAACGTGATTGTTGCGAGACAACCGGGTAGGTAGTTATAGTGTTTTTAAAATATTAAGTGCGAATGTGCAATCATGATACCGGCCCGGTTCGACCTTGTGACCGACTTCGGTCGGACCATCAAAACATAAACGTATGGGCAACGTGCGTGTATTTGTTACGGCTGAAGTGCTGAGGTACGGAAATCGATAAATCACAATTCCACCAACACAGTTCGGAAATTTTGGACTTTCACCCAATTGATCTCGGTGAATTAAAAGTTCGAAGTAGAACGGGGAAACCACAAAAACCACGTATACGGTAATTGTCATTATTTTTACCACGGGTATGTTTTTAATTTTTTTTTAATTTTATGTTCATAGTTATTAGCAGTTCAGGGTTTATTTACTGATAATTAAGCTATCACGACTTGTTTTTCAATTCGAATTACGTAAGGAATGTTATTATAGACAGCAAACGGTTATCCGAATAACTGCGCTTTGGCTTGTTGAAACTATTAATAACTATACTAATAATATACTTTCGAATGAGGAAGTAAAGTTGAAAAATAAAATTATAATTTGAGACGCCCCAACAACTAAATTTCGGGTCCAAGGATATTCTTTGTGTGAATACAATTCAAAAGGTTGTGATTAATTATTATTTTTATTTTTGGCATAACATACGAAATAATACATCTTTGCGCGGTACACAAAACATAACCAAATAACTTATTTAATATTATAAATGATCATTTGGTTGTATTGTTGTTGTTTATTTATGCCTCGATTCGTTAACTGAGAATGAAAAATTAATAAAAAAAAAAAAAAAAATAGCAATTAATAACTAAATGGAATGGAGACAAGATAGTTTAAATTATTTATTTACTTGAAACATAACACAAGTAACTGCATTGTTTGCATTGTCTATTTTTGTATATTTCGCATAGAAAATAAAAATAAGAGCCACATGTAATAGCGTTTAACGTGGAGTTCGCGAAAAGAGAGATTTCGCTAATCGAATCATGGTGTAATGGTCGTCGCAATCGTTATCGATGTTCAAAACTTAAATGCACGCCCAATAATGTTTAATACAAACACGCGAATCGCATTCATCCCACAAAATGGCCGACGAAAAACGCGAGCGAAATACTCCGCCAGATTCGGTGTTGTTGTGTACCGATTATGGTGATTATTCGCGGAGCACATTAACAACGGTAAGATCATTGTGGATAATCATCGTGTTCTAGTAAACTGCGGTTGACTGCGGTGCACACTCGAAATCAAAAATCTGACTACAATCGTAGTGACGAGATGTGCTCGTTTTGATTAAGTTTATAACGAGCCAGTCTCAATAACATACACATACACACACACACACATGAATAAATTTGTTGATTTAATCAAAACGTAAAAATTGACAATCGAGTATGTACTACAAGTTCGCCGCCGATGTTGACTGACTGGAAATCAAACGGTAATACTGTGTGCGTGTTGGACTACACGTATCAGGTGTCAGAGGCCGGGCATTAACGAGTTAAAAAGTTTGTTTTGTTTTATATTTTTCACTAAACTAGTTGCTTTTGAGTTACTTTTGACTTCATTGTTTTTAACAATACATTAAACGAATTCAGTATTCCTTTTAAGAAGTTAAATTGTATTGTTTAAATACTTTTTAATGAATTTTTTTTTAATTTCAATAAAAAAAAAAGTAGTGATTGGGTTACTGATTGACATGGATTGATTAAGGTAAAAATAACATAAAGGAATGAATATAGTTTACAATTTTTCTAGTGACAAAAAATTCCAATGAAAAATCAGAAATTGTACATGGGTATACTGTATATACACTATAGATATACTTTGTATAGGTAAAAAATTTAAACAAAAACAATATTATAATTATTTTTTAACAAATTGAAAAAAAAGAGATGAACAAAATTCTTTTAGCTAACGAAAAATTATATATATATATATATTTTTAATTTATAAATTTCCATTCATATTTATTTGACTGAACTGAGTTGGAAAAAAATCATAAACTTGCATCCATGCAACACCGGGTACCAAAGATCAGCGAAGTGAAAAATAACGTTCAACTAATCGAAACAAACGGTAAATGCAATGCAGAGCTGCGTAAAATTAATTTAAAAATTAAAAGATTATATTTGGTCGGAAAAGATTAATATTTAATTTTTTTTTTTTAATCACTAATTTTAACCGATCACTCGTATCCATCGCGGCCGGTACCCGTGGTCGTGATCGCTTATCATCATCGAACACAGTCATTTGAACACTACGCCACTGTGGCGAACCGGTATAGTATGTATTGTTACACGGCTTACTTATTATAATAATTGTTCAAACAAAAAAACCAAATTAAAAATGGAAGTGACTAGTGGAAAGTACGCGAATAAACGAATAAAACGTATACGCGGGTCGCGCACGACTTGTTGTTCGGGCTCGCGCCGAATCCAGTGGACTGGAAATCGCGGCCGACGCGTCGTGCTCGCGACAAACTCGACGGGGATTCGCGTGCGAAAGGCGCACCATCGCGCAATATTTGAGTTGATTCTTGAAACCTATTTTATGTATCAGTCGATTCGCGGGCCATCAAGAGGTGCGTACGAGTTGATTCCCTATTGTTGTATATCAATTATCAATAGATTGATTGCACGAGTAAAGAGTTTACGATCGTAAAGAGTTCGATCGTCACATACAACTCGCTCTTATATCCACCGAGGCCTCGCGCGAATTTTAATTAAAAAACTAAAAATAACAACATTTTTGAGAAACTTGTCAGCCAATCTTCTCGTGATGTTTCTTGGGTTATGTTAATAGACTGAATATTGAACAAAATAAATGATTACCCGAGAATCGACTCGTACATACTTCTTGATGGCCCGGGAATCAACTCGTACTCAGCCTACCAACGAGTCCCCGATGCTCGGAGGCCGGATCGCGATCATAATGCAAGAATTACTTTCGGCGAAGCCTTTTCGGCCTAAACCATTTAATTATTTTTTATATATATATATTTGATATATTTGTTTTTCATTTAGATTTAGTAATTTGTATTAAATATAAATTAAAATAAGGAGGTACAGTATATTTGTACATTTTAGAGTACAATCACGATCAACCAATATATATATATACATACATACATAGAACACTACTCTATATGTGTTAGTCAATGATTATAGAACACATTTTTGACCCTTTCAACTTGTGGCTAGATTATATAGCTACTCTTAGCTCCTCCCCTTAATCCGGATTGCCTGGAGCCGGGCGGACGAGCTTACGTTGAGCCCAGTCTTGTAAAATAGTCAAGTAAAAGTATTCGAATAAAATTATTCAAATACATTTCATGTACTCTAGTACGTATTATATATAGTTTTAATAAAAAATACTTGGATGTATAATTTTTAATTATTCCTCAGAGTATTTGTATTTTAAATCAATTACAAATTTTATTTCAATCCTTTAATATTAAAATAATAAATGAATTTACCAGCTATACATATATTTTTTATATTAAAATAATTTATCAATATTTTATATGGGCTGTATAAATAAAATCAATATTTACGTGGTATATTATAAAAATTTTCCGTACATAATAAATAATAACATATCAATTATAGACAATTCCATTCCAAATTATCAGAACCCGAAGACCGTATTTATAGTCTACATTATACATTATTATGACTACGATACACCACGTTACAACTCAATCATATCAATAATCGTACATAACAATTAACAATTTCATAACGAAATTGGAAATTCGTTTTATTTTAATTTTTCAATTACATTATAATTCTAATTTATAGTCTATGGAAACTCCGAACTATTTTATTCCTTGCAACCATAAATATATCTACTAAAATCTTTTATATGTTTTTTCTAATTGTAAATGTAAATAACTTAATGCATTTTTTGCGTATTTAAATGTATCTATGAATACTATTTTCATCAAGTATTCAAATACGTATTCTGAATATTTCTAAAACAGATATCTGTATTTGAATACTTTCAAAAAGTATATATTACATAACTGGCTGGTCTGAGGTGACGTTGAGCTTTTAAATCGACGAATTTATATTTCGCCTGTCGCATGCCACGCCCAAATGTTTGAAAATCGAAGTAATAATCAATACGATAGGATTGACGGTAACCAATTACCAAATTCAACTTGAATCGGTGTAATAATCAACCGTAACGGCGCGTTAGGTTCGACCGTAAATGTACGACTTCATGCATTTGGCTAACGCCAAGGTTAGTTATAATAAATAAAATAGTTATCGGGTCAGGGATCGACTTCTTTCCCTTTAGCCATTCGAGACCCCTTTTCGCAGTACACCGTATACGTTTATCCGATCGCGTCATTGCCGTTGGGTCGCTCTTGCCATCAATATTATGGATTGTTGCGTGTACGCTATTCCTGTAACACGTACACAATTTCGGGTGATTTATTGGTAAACTCGAATAAATCCATGGTACCAAGTATTTGATAATTCCATGGGTGTGTGCATTTAGTAAATCTATTTCTAATTTTCGTTTCTAATGGTCCACATTGTTTTTTTATACTCCGCACTGTCCAAATTGTAAATGATTATCGAAGGGCAAAAGGTCCGCACTACATTATGGCGTCAGAAAAGTCAGATGGACGTATTCAACGACCCTCTTGACTATGTTTTCATCCCTTTTGACCAGGTGTAGCATATTTTATTTTTGTTTTTAAGTAATATATTAATTAACAGTATTAACAGTACCTATTATAATTTTATGAATATTCTAACTTAAATTACCATTTGAAATAATGAAATGCATTTTTTTTATAATTACTATAATTTTTTTCTTTATAAACTCGGTATTATTTTAATTAATTTATTATATAAATTATTATAATATTCTCCCATGGTCCAAATCTACCTTACCCAACTACTTGAAAATGACGTCAATTCGGTCAGGTGTAACAAAAGCATTCGTGCGTAAACCTATATATTTTTAAACTCTGGTGAATAAATTATGTCAGTTGTGCAAAGAGTAGCATGTTAAAAAAAAATAATTTATCTAGACCGGATCACTTTTGATTTTGACACATTTGAAATGTAATATAAAAATACTCGTGCTCACATTTCGAGTTATTTGACAGAGTCAATAAAATATACTGATACCGTGGTTGTTTAAAAAAAAAAAACCCCAATATAATGTAATAAATAGTATTTTTTTCCGTACGCTTAACATAATCATTGAAAAATAACCTCAATAAACTCGTGATATTATTATGAATTGTGTTTGTCGGTCTAAGACAAGTTGATATTTATGTCGTTTGATTTTCGAAATCCAAAAATCATTAAATTAAATACCGTTAGTACAAAATGACTCGATTGACGTGGTGCACGTTTTCGTATAGGTATTTTGAATAAATGATTGGATAAATCAACAAACTCTTCACGTAACGAACATTATTATCCGTGAATATGATTCGGATGGAAAAATAAACGTCGGACGTATATGCATGGTGCAATTGTACCCGTCTTCGAGGTGTTTATTGCGCTAGTCAGTCGAAGAGGGAGCTGGGAGACGAAAACAAACGAACAAGTGTTATTGTCCCGGAACAATTAAGTTCGGTCACGTTTAGGTTTCCGTTCGTTTTGTTTTTTCCTGTTTCATTTTAACCGCCACGTACTTAGAAAACCCTAATTACAATTTGACTGTCCCCTTCGATCCATCTCACCATCACTCAAAACTCTTTTCCGTCCTAACGCGAGGACGACAAAGGTCGTCCAACTGCCTGGGCACAGGTAACGCAAGTAGACGCAAAAGACGGTTTTCGAACGGCGATCGAGTTTACGTAATATTTTAATAAATAACGCAACGTACGCAGCCGAAATCGACAACCCTTTGCCGTTGTGAATAATTCCTGTTGGAGCGGAAAACACGATCGCGTCAGTGATAATAATTCAGGAATAGGATTAGCAGCAAACTCGGATTACGTGAGAACCGTTCCAGATGCCGCTTGTTTTGAAAAAGTATACTACATACAAACGGGTCTATACGTATATAGGCCCATAATTATGCTGTAACGACGGGCAGTAAATGTACATGTTATAACTGTGTGCGTTTCGTTTTGGTCGTCGAGAGCACATACGCGTACTAGCGGGAACGTGCGTTTCGTGAAAAGTATATCGATGATCGATGTCGATCGCAAAACTAATTCCGATATTGTATGAACGGAGTCGCTACACTACTCGTCGTCAAACGCACGGATACATCACGGATTGACCACAGTTTACCTTTTTCACGACCCGATTGAACACAAATGAATTTAAACAATAGAATACTTAAAAATCATTAAAGCACATCACGATTGAGCACAAAAATAAGTGTAACGTTGCCGTTTTTATTAATGTTTTATACTTCAAAATGAATAATTATAATTCATGTTTATTAATAACATTTAAAGTAGTATATCTAAATACTTTTTTCTCACTTTAAATAAATAGTTAAGTGAATCGTCAGAATTGTTATTTCTTAAATATTCCTGGTAAGCCATTACGGTTGCGTTTATTTTTGTCTTTCAATAAAACATATTTTTTTTATGACTGTTTAATTCTATTGATCGGATTTTCGTTATCGTTTCAGCTTCAGTTTCTTGCACTCGCAAAACCATTATTACCAAGTGTATTTGTGGATGTGACTTATAGAATTATGAGTTGTAAGTTAAATTGTTGGTAAGCTTAAGTAAGTTGCCTTTTATTTCAGTATTTTTCATAATATATTAGTATATTTATAAAATAGTAAATTATAATAAAAAAAGTCTGATACACTTGTTAAAAGTCTAAGTAATTAGTAATAGTTTGTACACGTTATACATACGGTGAAACAATGAATGGCAGTGGAACTCATTCGATATTGGACATTTTAGTAGTTTATTTCAATCATCACAAAAATAGAGTACATTATGTAAAGGTAGATAACAAATAATGTTTGTAAAAACGGTAGAAATAGTTAACAATCGTACAAACGATATAAAGACCGAAAACGGTAGTGACTCCTGGTTGTAGATGGACCAAAAAAATTTACTATGTTGCATGTAATGAGAATATTTTTTCTGTGCTAAATCGGGTCGTTAAAAAACATAATCAATGCTTTATCGGGTTGCTAAAAAATATGGACGATGCTTAAACGGGTCGTTAAAAAATATAGACTGTACGCAATCGGATACCACCGAAACGGCTAAATGTAATCCGCACCGTACGAATAACTTTTTTACCTCACAGACGCGTTTAGTATAATATACAATGATATTTTTAGCAGACTTACAAAATGACCGTTGAAGTTTCAAGATGATTCTTGCACCTGTACTGTCAAATGCTAAAAATACATTTACATACACCATGTACTGTTCAATAAATTTAGTATAAAATGTATTTATGAAAATACGACTGTATATACTTTTTTATTATCCATTATTGTTATAAATATTTTTTGTTTTCAAAAGTAGATACTTACATATTCGACGGCATTCTATCCAATATATATGACGATATTCTTATACTTTATAAACTCAATTTGGTTGTTTATATTATAGAAATAAGTAGTTAATAATAATAATAATAATCATCGTTTGTTTACTGTCGGGAATTTCATTATAACCGGTGTAATTTTAAAATCAATATGAGCAGGAGTTAACAGTTTGTATTGTGTAGGATTTATCTATACTCGCAAAAACTACCATTTTCCAAATTATTCGGCTTCCTTGGTTTTGGATACGCATACAGTTTTTCGTCCGATTCTCGACCGTCTTCTACTCGATTTCTGCAGCGTTCCTCTTCCTATTCGTTTTGGTCGTGCACACGATTTTCGGTGCTGCACGATTAATCACGCCCGTCCTAGACAATTAACCGTTACCTGCAGTACAATCGTTCACACAGACGAAAATTCATCACGCACGCGAATATTATCAGGATAGATACCGCGGGCGAATCGAATCGGCTATCACTCGAATCGCAATCGCAGCTCCAGTGGTCGACTCCGAAATAAATCACTACATGTTTTATTGCTCGTGTTTAATCGATAGTAATTATTTACACCGAGTTAGTCGTTTGTGGCTATCTGTCCGGAACAATAGTGTGTGTGTGTGTGTGTGTGTGTGTGTGTGTGTGTGTGTGTGTACGTATACCCTAAACGTGACGTTTCGACGTTTTCGAGCGGTTTAATTATTTTCCAATTACCAATGCGGAAGTTCCAACGACTAATCGCCCGTTTCCCGACGATAGACGTAACCAATAACTTATATGATAATATGTACAATACCGCAAACTCTTGATGAATCGAAAATTTAAAACTCGAAAACTTCTAGAAACCAAACTAAACGCTTGGTCCCTCGAGAAAACCTCTATAATTCTAAAATACACACGTTTTTCGGTCAGTTCGAAAAATGGAAAATTAATGTTAGTAGTGTGGTTTAGCTTATTTACTCTTATTCTTTGCGAATGTATTATATGGAATTTTAACATCGAAAAATAATCGCCACCATGGCACAACCATCATTCGTAGTTTTCCGTTATTAAATTTATAGTTATTTATTTATACATAAATAAATATTTATTCACGGGAATAAATAAATAAAATATTATCCTGGAGTATTTGAAATAATGCTTGAACATATTTCATTAAATAAACTTAACTATCAATATGAACTCAATATTAAGTATAGTGTAGTCCATAAGAATTATTTAAATTTAAATATTATTAAAAAAAAGTCATGAACGTATTAAAGAAAAATAAATAAAAACTTACCAAATAATTCTGTAAACTATTTTAGTATGAAACATCAAAATAATAATCGCTTTTGAAACTAATAACAATTTAATTAAACATATAAATAATAAAACTAAAAATTTCACAAAAAGTCCCCTTTTTTTGAAAATATTTCTATAAATAACATAAATGTAACAGTTATACATTTTATATAGACAAAACGAATAAAAATTTTAAAATAAGATATAAAGAACACATTTCTGATATAAAATAGACTATCATTAATTCAAATTTTGCTAAACATGTTTTAGAAAATAACCATAATATACATTTTGATATCAATACAGACTTAGAAATATCAAATACCTAAAATAACATTTATATTAATTTTGTTTTATAAAATTTACCCAAAAACAATGAAATATAGAAAAATAATTTTAATAATATTTGAAATGTACATACCGATTTTAAAAATATCTTATATCATTAATTTTTAAATAATTGTAAATACTAACCTAAGTATTTATATTTTTAACATATATATATAATATATAATAAGAATTAATTTTAAATAATCTTTATGTAAAACAACTAATTTTTCTCAATGCATTCCTCCCTTTACCTTTTTCATCTTTAATTACGATTTAATTTTTTAATTTTTAATTTTTCACGCTCGAGTCGATGGGATCAAAATATATGGTGTGACATATCGATTTGTATGAGATCTCTGCAAAAAAAAAAAACAAATGTGACATTTATTTGTTGTTATTTCACATACATAATTAATTAACCAATTTTTCATTGAATTTCAAATACATTTGGTTTAATTATGATTATTTTAGAATAATAATCGTGTTAATTAATCAGATATGTAAAGTAACAGCAAATAAATGTCACTTTTGTTTATCTTGCAGAGTTTTCATACTAATCGATTGTCGCACTACATCTTTTGATCCCGTCGACTCGAGCGTGAAAAACGTGGGATAAGCCCAAATTGGATGTCACATATCGATTCACATGAGTAATTTGCAAGGAATCTTTAACAAGTGATAAATTTTAGATTCGTAATAATGTTCTTCGGATAATTAGACAAAACCAGGTTTCTAAGATGGAAAAAATTGCTCAAAAGATTCCTCGTCCGACCACTCCAAAGAGTACGCGTATACTAGTCTCCTCGACCATTCAATCAGAAACACCTCGTTTACGCGTATACGTGTGCGATATGCTTGTGTAATGAATAATAAACGTTAAGTTAGTTAAACAATAAATACGTACGAAATAAAAATTTCGAATTCAAATAATTATTTTTTCCATCGATACTCTTGTCAATTCTGAAACCTCTGTAAGACGAACTCTCAACTAGGTTTCAAGAATCTCAGGTTAACGAGTCCACTGTACAAGTATAACGTGTGTTTATACGTACAGTGGGTGTATAGCAGCCGTCTGAAACACGCACGTTATAATCGTAGTAATGGTTTTCGTTCGTCGAAATCCGAGTCCTTGGCAATTATCTGGGTTTTTTCATTTCGCTGCTCCCGAATATTATTACACAGTTGCACGCGATTCCGTTTGATTTTCCAAGTCTCACCGGGACCGACAGTGTTTTTTTTTTTCTCGAACACGACCGCAACTGAACTCATGGATTTCGTTGGCAGTGCGCGTATTACTTTTATAATTTTCAAAAAACAGTATCGACATCGAGGCATTGGATGATCCGACGTATTCGTCCGCATTTTAGCCATCGAATGTACTACACGTTTAACGTGAAATAATGAGGATCGCACTGCTACATAGGTAATCACTTGTGTGCGGTGCATTGTTATAAAAATATGATATATAACGGTAAACAATTGTACACTCGGATCAAGTGTGTGATGTTGAAAAATATGTATCGAATGTTAAATAAAATCGTTGAAAAAAAAATATAATAAAAATAATATTCTACAGTCTACTCGGTTCTATCAGGTCAGGTCAATGGACACAGGTTATGGCCACGGTTTTTTTTATTTATATAAACGATAAATCGCATGTTATAGGCATAATTTATTTTCAATGATTGTAAATTGTGTAAATTATAAAATTATGTGAATCGAATACCAAGATAACGCACTCGATTATACTGTAATTGTAATAGTAATAGTGTACCAGACGGGAGTCTACTACGTTTGAAATGTATTACGGTTTGCTTTATTGCAATCAATAATCCAATAGGTCAAAATTCTTTTGATATTAAAAAAAAAAAAATAAAAAAAAATAAAAAAAATATTAACCTACAAATACATTTTTCGGCCTTTTTATAATAGTTTTGTTCTGTAATTTAATTTTTAAACTATTTTATTATATTATTAAATGTATTTTTTTTCCCGTACCTATTCATACAAGAATGTCGTTGTTCACCTCTTTCTTTTCTTTTCTTTTATTTTTATCAGCATTACACCAGCCACCAGGAAACACCGTTAAGCAATACTTCCGGATGATAAGCATACCTTTGGCCGCACTTCACCGTCTCTTATCAAGATCCGTATTTCATCCGTATGTACGGTGTTGGTCTATGTTGTTCGAGTACATTAATTCCAACTATATTGATCGAACCGAAGCCTTGTGCGTAACAGTTTCAATCACATACATCGTACAGTATTTCCGAGTATAGTATAGTAGAAATTGTAAATTTATAAATAGTTATTTCATTAATCGAGTAATCGTGCATGATGCAAATGAACCCGAATCATCGATTACTTGTAATCAATTTATATTATTATATTATTAAAGGACGGACATGACAACATTAAAAGACGACTGCCCCTACTGGGCTTTTCTTTTACACGATGGATTTCTCGTTTACTTGGCTAAATCGTATACGCGCTCGTGCGCATCGTTTGTTTGGCCTAATGCAATTTTTTTTAATCGGTTGTATTCAGATATACATTAGTAGTTGCATATAATCCACAGCTCCACATATTTTAATTAATATAAATATTATAAGAAAATAATATGAAAATCGATTGGAATATTTTTGACCAATAGCGGGTTGTAATCAGGTCTCGAAAAAAAAATATAAAAATATTTTAAAATTAAATGTTGTTTATGTTCTTTGGTTTGTATAAAAAAAGTATAAATAATTCTTTCGAATGTAATCAGATTTTTTTTTTTATATAACACTACCAAATGCGTAGTTACTACGCCATAGTAAGTTAAAAAATTCCATCTGGTATACTGAATACCTGTATCATTATACACATTATAGGTGTGTAAGTTATTTAAATCAATATTACTACTTTTTGGTGAAGCATATGTTAATTTATTTTTACATTTTCTACATTAAATATAACGAGAAAACTACTTTTGAAGTATAATGTTGAAATATTTTAAATAATCTTTTGAGTAAAAATATTTATTATTATTATTTTTTTTTTTTTTTTTTTTTTTTTTATGGTTAGAAATTGGTATCTGTATAAATTATAAATGGTGGTTTTCAATATTATGTGTTTCCAGAATTATTTTCAATCTGAACAGTTTTATGTTCAAATTTGAGGTTATAAATATTGCAGACAACAATTTCGGTTTTTTATATCTATTACGAACACGGTTTGAAACATATATTTTACTATTTCTTATTCAATATTAATACCAACGGCATAATTAAAGAAAATTTTAATTCTAAAACAATTGTTTGATCAAACCGAGTTACAACGGCATTTAAGTTATTACTTATAACTTCATTTTGAAGTACCTTATATTTTCATCGACAACATAAGTTACTATTGTCCACTTGTTTTCAATTATACGAATGTACGTAATTTCGATACAAAACAATTGATCGCATCAAAATTTTGACGAATATCAATGTGACGCGTTTTATGATTCAATCTAATTATCACTTGATAAGAAAATACTTTGATTAAAGTTGAATTCGTATTTGGACGATGACAGATAATTTTGACGAATTTCATTATATACCTACCTACTTTGATATTAATTTTTATAAATGACCAATTTCATCGAATTTATCATTATTGCTGTCCGTATCGTTGAACATTCATCACGCATTAAAGTAGAACACAATACCAGCACACCAACACAAGGTATTTGCCGAGTATTCGCTGAGACTTGAACATTACTACTCTTAGCCGTAGTCTAAATGTTCACAAAATTGAATTATTATACAAATATTTAAGTTAATATTTTTAATATATTTGTTTATTTTTTGTCCTTGAATTAATATAATAAAAAGCGTCGCATTAACATTCGTCGAAATGTAGGTACGTCGAAATTGCACTCATTAAAACGTCCGTTTGTCGCGTGTCGCAATGACGCCACATCAAATTATACATAGCGTTATTTGTATAATTTAATTATTTCTGTCTAATTAAATATTATGTTATATTATGTATAAAATCGTATATGTTTTTGCAATAAATGAAAAGTCTAATTATTATTATTATTTTTATTTTTATATTTCTAAGAATTTATTTTAATTACATTTTTCTCATTTAACATCTGCTAATTACAGCTAATTAATTAAAAAATATAAAATTTATTTAGTCTTCGTTATCTTCTTGTATATCATTCATAACTTATTCAAATCGTTTATAGAATCTAGAAATTATTCATTATTTTGTAATTTACATACCTACCTAACCAATGTTATAAAAAACAAAATATACTTCTTTCGTAACAAAAAACTTTCTATTCCTAAATACTGTTGTCGAATAATAAATCATAGAGAAATACGTTATATTTCTTCTAAATTTTAAATATCAAATTAATTACAAAAATACGAAATAAAACAATATTTGAATGTGAGTGGAATTAAAATAATTTCATTCTATTTAATTTTTAAATGAAGTTTAATCTAAGTCTTACTTATAAGACAAACATTTAATTTAGTGTTTTTAGTGTCTTATTATTAATTGGTGATTACGAATGTTGACTGATTAGTAGCTATGTAGGGTTGTAGCAATGAAACAGTCCCCGCCGAGACTGAATAATTGTTCTTGATCTCGGTTAGTCACTAAAATTCATTAAAGATAAGCGAGTAGTAGTAAATAACTACCGAACTTAATTATGTGGGGAAAATAAACAAATATTTAGATTCAAAAAAGGTTCTCAAGAAACTCACAATTATCTGTTCAAGAGTACATTATTCAAATTTAAATTATTATCAATAATATCAAAAATAACTTTGTGTATAAAAATATTTACTTAGATTGATTTTATAAATATTATTTGAATAATTTTCGAAGTAGCCGTATAAAATCGTGCGTTGTTATATGTGACTATAATTGTTTTACGAGTGCGTGACGATCTTTTAATAGTGTACATAGTTTCATAATGCTAATGCAAGAATCCAGCTTATGTTTTAAGCCCTTACTGTTATTAATATAAGAAAATCAAATTTTCTAACAATTATTTATTTTTATTTTTTTTTTTACTTTCGATTGTTTTCGAGAAACTTTTTTTATCAACTACAAAGAAGAACTTATAAAAAGTGTTTTAGGTATACAGTTATCAAATCTCAAGTATTAGAATTGAACGTTTGATGAATTTTAATATAAACTGTTTTGAGTTTCCGAGATTACAGTAATTATGTTAAACTTTTAACATGTAATGTTTATAAAAATAGTATTTATTTATTTATTATTTATGTATTTCAATGTGTTCACATTAAAGTAAGTCTATCTTGTGAGGATTTTTGTACTTTATTTTCAAAATTTACAAAATTTATTAATTTTACAAAATTAAATATGTTTTGCATTTCAAACCAATTAAAATAAAAAAAAAAAAAAATTCATTATTTATTTATAGCAAAATCTTATTTTTTTATTTTTAAGATATTTCAAAAATTATTAAATTAGTTGAATTAGGTTTATTTTAATTAAATTAGCTTGACCAAGTAATCAGTTAATATTTCAAGACATTACAACGAATATTTCATAAAAAAACAATTATCATTTAAATATCCATTTTAAAATGTTATAAGTTGGGCGTGGATTTCAATGCAAAATACATATATTTTCTTAATCCTTACGCAATGCTCATTTTGGCAAAAATATGTTTCAATTGGTGTAGATTCGTATAATTCAATTTCTGTCTTTCATTTTTTTGCATTTTTTGTCGTACTTGCATTTTTAATGCATTTATGGTATTTTCACTATTTTTACATTATTTTCATATTTTTTAAAAATTTAGTGTTCTTGGAAAAAATTAAAAAATTTCAAGTATTCAACATTTGTTTTTAATCAAATTATTGACAATTTTATACATTTTATCATCTTATATAATCATTATGTCATTCAAATTAGGTATAATAGTCGATGACGATAACATTAATACAGACTACGTGTTATGAAAGCATTGATCAAATAAAATAAAAATTTTCTAGTGCATTTTTGGTAGTCATTTTTCACATTTTTAATATACTTTTTACATTTTCAATACATTTTTTTACGTCATTAATTACATTTTTTAGGTCATTTTTTTTTCTAAAGTATTTTAAGGTATTTTAAGGTATTTTTTAGGGCATTAAACACAACGCTATAGTATATATAACAACCCTAGTAATAAATTAAGTTTTTATTTATTACATATTTTTTAGTGTAAAATTGTTTTGACTTCATTCGATAACGAAAAATTGTAAAATGTAGATATACCGTTGAAATTAAAACATAATATGATAAAAAAATATAATTTATCTTATATTAAGATACTACGAATAGTCGTAGACAGTTTGAAATTTGGAGAATGTAGCGTATTATGGCAAATAGACGAACGAAGATAATAATAAATAATTAAAATAAAAATATTATATCATTTCTGATTTTCGGTTATTACTGACATTTATCAGAGCGTAGGTAATTATTATTTTGTTCGTGAACGCCGAATATCATGTTTGAGAATGAATGTGAGTTTTATCGAGAGTTATATTGTAATTATATCACGGATATATGCAATCGATTAAAAACAAAATGCAAAAACAAAAAACAACTATATTTTCGGCCAACCTTATGAATGCAATATTCATAAATAATTTAATCATAAGAGAAGTCGTTTAACACAATTAAAATTTAATTTTTATGAAATGTTTTAAATTTATTGAGCAAATTTTAACAATACAATACACATTTTCAGTTAAATCAACGGTCAACATTTAATAACAAATTTAAGACGTAATGTTAGAATATCTTAATTAATATAATATTCACCGTTGAAGATTATATTTATCAAATAATTATTTACTCATTATGAAAAAAAAAGTCTTCATCTAAAATAAATTACTTTTTTAAAAAATTTTTTTTTTTTGGGGATTATACCTAATTATTGTAGTTTTTTAATATTTTATGAATTTATTGAAAAAAAGGAATAAATGAGTTCAATTTAAACTTAATATAAATATATACATATATATGTGTAATACACATTGTTTATGTATAAATAATTATACTAAAATTGTTTTTTTAAAAATACATTATATAAATTGTACGAATCAAAAATTATATATTTTATCAATTTTATTATTTACGTAACTTTGCACATAGTATATCTTTCATATCTATATAGTCATCATACATTTGAACTAAAATATTCGAATGATTTTTGAAGAAGCAAAATAATATATCTGCATACTAATATATTTCTGTCTTTAAAATATATTGATACTTGACCATGATATCGGTAATAAACCAGAAAATCTACTTAGAACACCAAAGAGGAACCTAGGCGTCATAGAAGGACTAATATATATATATATATATATAAAAAATGTTGTTTCCTCTTTACCAATACAAATTACCTTGCCGTTATATGTTCAATATAAGTAAACTTAATGACTATTTAAATGTCAATTAAACCCAAAGAAATAAAATAAAAATTAATATTTTTACATGAAAATCGTTTTATTTTTTAAAAGTGTAAGTCATCTCTTCCAATTACAACGATAAATATGCTGTATTTAGTCAATAGATACCTTTATAAAATTATAAATGTATATGTTTCATATACCTTTCTAAAACTTAATATGAAATCAAATCATGGACAAATAAAAATAAAAATAATAATATTATTTATGTACTATTACACTTATATACTTTTTAATTTCGTTCATCATAAAATAAATATGAAATTATTATTGTTAGTAACTGCCCGGGAAAAGTGTATTCCATGCGACTTTTTTCTTCGGCCCCTCACTGACAACTAACAAATCAATGTTACAACAGTGTGTAGTTCATCGAGGTTTTTGTATTTAAATAAATGTTAAGCCTTACGGAGATACATTTTTACAAACGTATTATTAGAATTTTATATATTTTTGAAGACATTTAGATCAGTAACATAAAAAAAAAGTGTTGTTCACCAATGATTGTTTACGAATTGTTTACGAAGTTTTACTGAGTAAGGTATAAGGGCTACCTAAAATATATTATATTATATTTAAACCAACAGCACAGTCACTTGGTATCGGTGACTACTTTATTAGTAACTAAATATTTAAATTACAATATATTATACAGACAAAAACGTCCATGTCACCGGCCCCCCCACCACGAAAACTTTAAAAAAATTTTATTCAAATATTTTGTACGTAATTTATATGAATTTATACGACAGTTTTCAGAATTTGTACGACGTTGTTATTTGACTTATATCGAAAATACTGAAGAGGGGTCAGAGACATATGTCTCCGGCCCCCCTAACATAAATAAATTAGTGTTATTTTTTTGAATTTAGTAAAACTCAAGAACTCAATTTGTATGAATTTGTACGACCATTTCCGGAATTTTTACTTCACCCTCTCTCCTGAAATATGCGGAAAAACCCTGTTTTCCGTGTCCCCGCCTCCCCAAATTTGAAATCTAAACTTTTTCTTCCGCAAACCTTTTACATATAATTTGTATGAATTTGTACGACCGTTTCCGGAATTTGTATGGCATCTATTTACTCGAAAAATTCAATTTTCTATGTGCGGTGTGGGGGAAACGTTTCTCCAGCCTCGCCCACGTGGAAAAATAATTTTTTCCAAAAATGTTCTACATCAATATTTAATACGTGATATACATGCATTTGTACGACCGATTCTAGATTTTGTACGCCACCTCCTCTTCTGTTATATGCGAAAAACCCTTTTTCCTGTGTTCTCCGTTCCCCTAACTTTTAAACTTAAACTTTTATTCCACAAACCTTTTATATATAATTTGTATACATTTTATAATACAGGGGACTTAAATAAAATTAATTTCAAATATTTTTTCGTTATCAATTTTATTAATTTTGTTATTATTAATTTAAAAGAATTTTACATAATATTTATGAAAAAAAAAAATTATCCTTGGTACATGCAATATATAGCTTTTATATTATTACAATTAAATGTTCTAATAATGTACCTTAACCTTTTTTATTTTCAGAATAAAAATAGCTAACTTTTAATGGTAAAATATACACTTTAAGTATAATCATTTGAAAATAATTATATTAAAATCATAAATAAAAAAATACTTATATGGTGTACAACAAAACTTCACATGCGGTACAATAATAATACTATATAAAAAAAAAAAAATAGTAGCGTCGGCTCTAGCAGTGTTGCATGCAGTCTATTCCTTGATAAACACTAATATTATACAACCACAACCGTCGCAGTCGTTCACTGTCGATCAAGCTGATAAAAATAAAAATAGCTACTCTCAATAACAATAAATAAAAATAAGTAGTTTAGTAATAAGCAGGGAACGGACTTTAATGTCTTAAAAAATAAGAAAAATGTCCTTAAAAAATACGATCTTATACCTTAAAAAAATGCTTAATATTAAAAAAATGCACTAAAAACATTAAAAATGTTATTAAATTCGATAAAAACAAAATTTTGAATAGTTTTGTGTGTGTATAATATTATTAAAACTTAAAATTTATAAAAAAATCATCATTATAAAAAATTTATCTTATAAAAAAATATTTAAATATATACAATAAAAAAAAACATTTTTGTCTTTTCGCTCATCTTTTTTTTTAGCCTGAAAAATGTTTTATGTTAATTAATAATTATTAATTGTTTTCACCGAATTCTTGTACATACACACGCAAACGACAACGATCGGACGGCTTAATTTTCGGCATCTTTCACACTTATTCAAATTACGATAGCGAACACGACTAACGATTAACGACTCTATGAGTACCTACTAATAATCGGACACCAATTAGTTTTATATCGCGTATCGTAACGTTATCGAGATTATTTGATGGGAATTACGTATAGCCGTATAGATAGATACAATCAGCCGATCTTCGTAAGAATAACTAAAATTGTATAATTCCAAATGACCTAAAAATAGAAAAATGCTCTAAAAATGTCAAAAAGTGCTTTAAAAACTGAAAAAGTTTAAAAAATGCAAAAAAATGCAAAATAAAAGTTTCATTATTAAATTCGTTGATGTATGAATCGAATCATACACTTAGAAAGCATTGCCCTATTCTACCCACTAAAAAATGTATTTTGCATCAAAGTTCGTTCCCTGGTAATAAGTAACAACACAAAATATTGTGTACTGTGTAGATGTGGATATAAAATAAAGATAATAATTAAAATGTAGTGTTTTTAAAATCACTGCAAAGATTTTAAGACGGAAATCTTCAATAATTAATAATTATGTAATTGAGTAAAAAACATATATTCAAAAATTAATTTATTATGTATCTCCAGATTCTATAAACTACTTTGTGTAAATATAAATTTAAGGAGATTCATAAAATAATATAAGAATACCTGGGTCTGTCAATTGAAAACACTTTTAATCAATTATATATATTATTATATCTTTTAATATAGCTATTTATTTTATTATATATTTAACGTTTTTCTGTCAATTTTTAAAATACACTACTATATGTAAGGCAATTATTTCATATTAATATTTATATAAAACATAAATCAAATCATGAACGAAACGATCAGCTTTGTGATTAATAATAAAATGGTGTTAAACAGAGTAGTTTGTTATGAGTAAATTTTACTCACAATACTAAAATTATAATAGATAATTAATTCAAATTAAAAATATACATAATTATTAAAATTCAAAGTAAACTATTCACTTATTTTTTTCGCCATTATCTTTAGTAATTATTCTGTCTTTGAAATGAAGAACAGCTTCTATAACTAAATCAGGATGAACTGCTGGCTTTCGTCCTTTCACCTTAGAATTTAGCGATAACATTTTTATCAAATAAAATTTGAGAATAAATATAAAAAGACAGTTAAATTAGATTTCAAAAACGAAAACGCAGGAAATAAGAAATTCACTAAACGTCAGAACAGTTTATTGAAGAGTAAAACATTACAAGTCACAATGCCTAATATTAGTATAAATAATGCTCCAAAAATAGAATAAAAACGCAGAATATTCTGTGATATAATTGTGTGTATTTTCCAATTAAATTTTATTATTAAACATTGGCTTATTTAATCTTAGTATAAAAACAGAAAATGTTAAGGTACATTATTAGAACATTTAATTGTAATAATATTTAAGCTATATATTGTATGAACCAAGGATAATTTTTTTTTTTCATAAATATTGTGTAAAATTCTTTTAAATTAATATTAACAAAAGTAATGAAACCGATAACGAAAAAATATTTGAAATTAATTTTATTTAAGTTCCCTGTATTATGAAATTCATACAAATTATGTGTAAAAGGTTTGCGGAAGAAAAAGTTCAGATTTCAAATTTGGGGAGGCGGGGACACGGAAAACAGGGTTTTTCCGCATATTTCAGGAGAGGGGGTGAAGTAAAAATTCCGGAAATGGTCGTACAAATTCATACAAATTGAGTTCTTGAGTTTTACTAAATTCAAAAAATTAACACTAATTTATTTATGTTAGGGGGGCCGGAGACATATGTCTCTGACCCCTCTTCAGTATTTTCGATATAAGTCAAATAACAACGTCGTACAAATTCTGAAAACTGTCGTATAAATTCATACAAATTACGTACAAAATATTTGAATAAAATTTTTTTAAAGTTTTCGTGGTGGGAGGGCCGGTGACATAGACGTCAGATAAAATTGTTTTAGTAGAAACATATCATATACATAATACATGGTATATTAAAACTTACTAGAGTGATCGTTTCCTTTTCAATTCACGTTGAGTTTAATGATCAAACCTAATTTTAAAACCTTTTTAAAAATAATTTTAATTATTTATAATTAAATGTAAATAAATTGCGTACCTAAAATTAAGTTTTTTTTAAATATCTCTTTGAAGATTTATAGTACAACTGCAGAAACAATCATGTTATAATGATGTTGGTGAAATGCATATAAAAAATACACGATATAAATATTATGCTTGTAATTACTGCTGTGTTCTTATACATAACAGAATGAAACTGTCATTGATTAGCATTTAATACTACGCCGTGAACATTTTTTTATTACATTTTATTACAACTTCAAAATTGTAAACAAAATTTATGACATATTTGATGTAATACATTAGGTTAGGAGATTTCTATATATTAAAAAAGACAAGTTTATTATTATTTGTCGGTATCTCACACGATGAAGACTATGAGAAAAAAAAACAATAAAATAAACCTTTGATGAGATATGAATTAAATGGATCATCGAGGGTCCCTGTTTGTCATCCAATCGGTTTTGCCACGCTTTAAATTTTAAATCAGTTAAAAATATTCTGTCACACGAAAGATACTTTTAATTTTAAAATTATTGAAATCGTCTACTATTTAATTATTATAGTCAAGGCATAGTAATACATTTAATTAAAAAAAAATAAATAAAAATATTTATTTATCTTTGAAAATTGTAAAAATATAATCAGTTATTCTAAAGTGATAACAGTAGTAAAAACATACTGAATCGAATATATAAAAAAAAAAAATTAAAAATATCTTATTACATTCTTTATTATATTCGAAAAACACAAATATTTGTGCAAATAATAATTATTGTTATTTATATACCAAAACAATTTTCTATTTGATTAAAATGAAGATATTAAACGCACTAAGTTATTATGATGAGAAGTGTTAAATCAATAATATTGATGAAAAATGTAAGGATTTCCACTCAAACAAAACTATTTAGTATTTTTTATTTTTAGTTCATATTTTGAATTAAAATTATACAAATATGTGTTCATAAACATAGTATTATATAATTTTATATTTTATAAACTACTAATATTGTTAATATAATACCCTTTGATGATATTTAATTTCATATAATAATTCTAAACTAAATGAATACGAATTTTTTTAAGTTTGTTTGGGTAACACGTTTCTTTGCTGTTTAAGAAAAATACTTATTTATACAATTATTTCTAATGAACGCTTAAAATCTCCCGGACAGAAATTAACCAACAATTAATTTATCATTATAATCAATCTACAATCGCATCATTAGAATAGATTATTGATTATTTATATAAAACGCTATTATTATAATTAATATATTAGTTATTAATTCTAAAGGTTCAATCAAAAAATTATGCTAAACGTATATTTACGTTAATAATAATTGAATATAATGTTACATATTGCCCAACATTCGATCTCTTAACAATATATCGCTGACACATCGATTATAAATCCAATTTTAACGAATCATATTATTTATAGTTTCCATTTAGATTAAAAATTAATCTGTGCTGTTTATTCGATTGTAATACAAAATATGATTAAATCGCATAAATAATGTTTATGATATTATGAATAAAATATTATGGTTAGTATGTATAAATTACATGTAAAATAAACACGACCGCATAGATATTTTTAGTATTGGTATACATTATAATATTTCGTTGTCATTTTTTTTTTTTTTATGACTTTTTAAATTAAATGTGTTTAAAAAAAATGTAATTAATCATAACGAATTGAACTTTTATAAAAAATAAGTGAACAAAAGTAAAATGTATAGTGAGCCATTTATTTATATGACGCAGACTATCATCGTTGATCACACACAAAAATGAAGTCACTGCATTAAAAATGTTACAAATAAGAATGTAAGTCAGTTCCGGGAAAAATAGGTTTTAATCGTTAAATAATACTAAATGAATACTGTGTTAAATAATAATAAATACAACCCTCGCATTGTGGTGCATTCCCGATGATGATAAGCGTTTCAAGTGGCATGTTATATAAAAGAACAATAAGGATGGGTAAAAACAGATTTAATCCAAAAATGCATTTTTTATTTTTTTTTCGCATTCGTACAAAGTTGTATATGAAATTGATTTTTTTTTTCATAACTTTCTTTTCAAAAGTAATCTTATAATATGATTATATGATATACCCGTAAACTGCATTATCACATGGTTAATGAGAAAAATAATTACTTAGCAAAAATATTTAAAACACTTAAATAGCTTTAAAAGTTTGAACGGAGGAATTATAATTTGATTTAATTAAATTCCTGTTCAAATTCATTATTTATTAACTGATAAGCATGAATAAGTAGTTCTGTATAGTATATACGTTTAATGTTAATGATTAGACCATTTTCTCACTGTTATAATAAAACAAATGCAACGTTGTTGAGACTATAAATGAGAAGCTAATGGGTTATTGACATAATAAGTAAAATAAGTTGAATAACAAATATATCAAATAGCCATCTAATTAATGATTTTAATTAGAACTCACATGTGTTCAAATGAATGAAAACGACGTTTTAGTAATTTTGAAAGTACAAAATACGTAAAGACAAACGAATAATCCTGATCAAATAAACTTTGAACTTTTAAAATATGCTCTATATGTCCGTCCATCTGATGATTTTGACTCAATCTGAGAGAGCGTGATCATGCAATGGACAAAACATTACTATGTTTCTGACAAATGTCTAGAGAGAAGTAAGTATATTTTTTAAACCTTTTTGGACCGACTAAAGAAACAAATTTGTTAGCCGATTATCTATCGTATAACTATGCTACATTATAAAATACGACATACACAAAACTATATCTTCGTTAAAAGTAATTTTACTTGGTTAAAAATAAGTTTTTTTTTTTTTTTTTTTATTGAATAATGTTGTATTTATGCACGTTATTGGAATATATGATAAGTGTACTTATCACTTTCACAAAAATTATTTCAATTATTTTTAATAAAAGCGATAATTTGAATAAAAAAAATAAAAAAATAAAAAAAATATTTATACATTTTTAACGTCTGGAATTTAAATTGGGAAAACAATTAACTAAACGTGATTGTAAAATGAATAAACTGTTTAGTATAACATATCACTAAGAAATGTAGTTCGTCGAATCGTAAGTATATATTCGTGTCCGGCATAATTATAAACAACAATATGATACTAAAACAAGATGATAAAAACAATAAAACAAATAGTAACAGGTATTATAATTGTGAGTAAATAATAATATAAATTACAATTCGCTCTGGTAATGTTGTTGATGGTGATATAAATGTTAAACAGTCTTTGCCCAGTGTTGGGATACGTCAAATGCGTTTTGATTCCCCTGTATAAGGGATTTTTCGGAGCATGTGTAGTCCAGGCGTACGAGTACTCTTGGTCGTATTTCCATCAGTAGTTCCCAGTTCTTTTGTGTTAACTTTGCAGCAAGCTACACCGGTTCTGAGTCTCTCTGTTCAGTGATTTTCAAATGGGATATTTGTATTCATGACCAGGAGGTAGGGTTCGTAGACACAGATTGTTTGTAGCCATGAGTTATCGTGATCAGTTTCAGCTTCATATTGCTAAAGTCCACACTTACTCGATGTAACGTTTAGCTCGGTAGTTACCTTCGGGGAATTCGGTAGTTACTGAAAAAAACAAGCTCGTCGTCAAGCTACTAAATGGTGCAATCGCTTTACGACTTGACGTCGACTTACTCGCCCGCGTGTGTCCAGCTTAGAAACGAACGGGTGTTGGTATCGTTTCCGACTGACAGGTATTCAGGAACGGCAGATGCGCAGTGGCTACCACGACATTGTTCGGGTGGACAATGGGGCGCACGACGAAAAAGGATTTACTCAGCGAAAAAGGATCGCGCGTTCACGTATTATTATAATATCGGAATCGTACGCGTCCCACAGCCGTTGGCGACCTTTTGTGTTATGACATATGATTATTATTATTTTTATTATTATTATTATTATTATTAGTAGTAGTAGTAGTAGTATTGTTGTTGAACACGAACGCACTTCTCGTGGTTCCGTCACGTGTTGTGCATGAACGTGAGCGACATTTGAAAACCACGACCACAATATTGTGTTTGGCAGCAGCGTGCACACGTGCTCGAGGCGTGCCGAAATCGGTTTCGACGGGACAAAAATCGCATCATTGCAGGTACGTCGGCCAATCCTTTTCGAAAACATTCCGTGCCAGCCGGTCTCCATCCACGTGCGCCCAAAACGCTCGATTGTCGCCCCCGTGCACATTGATTAATAATTATTTGTTTAAAATATCACATTATGTATTTGTTTATGTAATATAATAATAACACAAAAAAAAAAAAAAAACACATAAAACATAATAATATCTAACATAATTTGCTCCCGCACTAATGTCTTAAGGTCGGCGCCTATGTTTGCGATTCCGAATAGCACCGCCGTAGTCTCGAGGCGAGTGATCGAGGCTCTGTTGGAGATCGGTTTTCCTTTTATTTATTTATTTTTTTTTTCACGGGAATCCGGTCGACTTTGCGCTTTTTTTCGGCCGTTATGGTTAAAGCTTGGATTACCGTAATCGACGAGGCGCCCGACACCGATTGAACCTCACGCGCAAACCGCGGACCAATATATGCACATACGTATCGCAATAGTGGTCTGTAAACGGATTCATAAGACATCGTTTACTCTACGGAGGAAGTACGATTTTTTATATACGTCAAATTTCAACGTAACCATAACTAAACGGTTTTTGGTACATGTTTTTTTTTTTTTCATTATTTTTAAAATCTAATTCACCGAATCCTAGTTTGCATACGTGACCTGGTTATATTTCTGTGGAGAGTTCAAGTATTCGGCGGGATATTTACGAGCGTTAATCACGCTTAAATAATAAATAATGACCGTTGTAGTGAAAACGCAAATGAGAAAAATAATTCCAAAGAATCGAAAACCGTTGATTATTATAACGATCAAATAATATCATCGAGTTTAAATTTTTTCGATTGTACCAGCGAAAAAAAAAAATAATGGATTATATTTTATACATATGGCACACGCAAAATATTCATCAGTCGAATTTCGTGGTAAAAATAGGAGATAACAATCACCATATAGGGCTATAGTGTCACTTGCTTTCTTCACCAGTGATCGAATTCGCACCTTTACGCACGTTACAAGTAAATCATCATCTATCTATTATGGTATTAATGTATAATAATTATTGTGACAAGATCCTAGATCTAAATGACTGTGTTGTTTAAATATTATAATAACTCCACTCACTACCCTTCAAGTAGTCGTCATAGCCAAATGCACAAAGAGGGAGGAGGACAGCTACAAATGGTTGTGCCCGGGTACTGTTACATTTTTGATTAATTAAAAAATATTTTTATGATTATTAACGGAAATCAAAATGTATTGTACAATATATTATGACGACGTACAAATAAATAACGTGTAACTATTTACGTGTTCACTAATTATTGATCAAAAATTGTTTTTAAGCTACACACAGGTAACATGCAGATAACAAATAAGACTGCCAAAGAATAATATTAAATTAAAATCTCGAATTTATTTGATTTCCTTTGCCAATTTAACTGTGTGTAAACAAACATATCTATAAGCTAGGTTTTAATTATTATCATACGCATGGACGGAATACTTATCTTCGTGGACAATAGTGAACCAAGGAACCCCTAATATAAACTAACGCACATGCCCTTTGGAAAATTTCTGGGCACGCCCACGGCAATGGTAACATTCCTATTTCGTGGCACGTGTGCATAATATATGTACAGTGTAATCTGATTAATGGGCACTGTCGCAGTATCCGTTTCGCTGAAATGTATGCAAAATCGTTAGAATTATAATTTAATACGTCTAACCCTCATCTACACTAAAATTCCGTTTGACCGCCACGTTTACATAATGTACGCGGATGCCAATGATTTCGTAATCAATGTTTTATACGGTCCGCGGTAAAGATGATGATGACCACAAGGGGTCCTCGGACGTGGATCCCGTAATACCGGCGCACACATTACGTTGACCGAAAATATAGAATTCCGCATTCCATCTGAAACAGTTTATAAATATAATTTGAGTAGGTATGAGTGTTTTTTTTTTTTTTTTTATTAAATAAAACCCACAAACTATAGATACAAAGTTATATGCATGTTTGATGAATTTAAAAAAAAAAAAACGGTGTTTGGTAAGAGTTGGGGCATTACCTATTGGTAATACTTAGCACGTTTATTAATTATTGTAAGATAGTAAAGTAGAAGGTCCCTACACCATTCCCTTTTGAAACTTCGTCTAGGGTCATCGGAGACTGTGCTCGATGATACTTAATTAATTATAGGGTTAGTGTGTGATTCAAGTTAACTGTGGAATTTAGTGTAATACATTTCGAAGAAGGTTTGGACTTTGAGATCTTCATGAAAGATGTTGTTTGTTATATACCACGGTACAGAGGAAATTAGGCGAAGGCAGATAGATTGAAAAGCTTTTTTATTAGCGAAGAATTTAAAGGGTGTGTATGCTGCGTGTAGATTTCTATTCGTTTATTTTTATTCCTCAACGCTCGGTCTATAAACGAATTAAGCATACAGTTAACCACATAAGATAATATCTTATGCAGTTAACTGTATATATGATATTATCGAACCTCATCTGGGTCGGTTCAAGGCGCATTATGTTAGTTTTCTCAGGTATCGCGTGTGATCCCGGCGAAATGTTTTCCACGTTAAGAGTAATAATTATCGCAATGATCATTGAGAAAACAAATATGTACTATCTTAGACGGGAAAAGCATGTACCCGCAATCGGAATTTGTGCTCACAGCCGCATGCGATACAAACCATTTTTCTATTAAGCCGAGTGCCGTTCAACCAATAAAATACTAAAATGTACCGGTGTTGTTTTCGTCATAATGAACGTTTTGCTAAAACGAAACTGTGATAGTACGTCATCGGCGCGCAACCGTCGACGATGTTTATCGAAATCCAATATTATTGCACATTTTCACTGTGCGCCGTACGCTACAGGTCTTAGGAAGTACGTGCAAAACTACGGTTCCGAAATCGGTGCAATGCAGAACGATAATACCAGAACAATATACAACACTTATTACGAATTTTGCGAAGTCATTTAATAATATATATATATATATATATATATATATTTTTTTTTTCGGGGGTGGGGTGGTGAAAACGCACAAAAGGAAGAGAGCAACGATTCAATCTGACAGGTCCCGAGTATTCGGACGACCGACGTTGCCGGAAGCCTATTGTCTACGACCGTTGCTACTCCATTTCCTCTTGTCCCTGTAGCTGTTTCTTTTTTTTTTTTTTTTTTTCATCCTTCCGCTTACAAACAAATAATTTTGTTTTGTTGATTCATTTTTTAACCCCGTAACGCGAACGCAGCGCACCGTACACGTGTCCGGTGCAAGCTTCGCAACGCAACTACTGACCCTGAGAAATTCGGCAGGAAATTGGATACCGGCGGCGATGGACCTGTTCCGCGGGGACCGTTTTGGTCTCGCAGCAAACAATAGGACTATTACAGCACTGCGACTACTGCTGTACGTGTACACAATCATACATTGATTATCATGTGGCGCGGGTGTACAGTAATTTACACTGACGGTAAACGAAATGTGTTCGACAGCGATGTTTACGATGGCCCGGGTAGAATTCAATGGTCCAGTGCCGCGTTAAAAACAACATGGTGCTTATCGGTTTCAATACCGTCGGCAACGTACACCGTCGTACTATTTACACGTAGTTAGATATGAATATTTATGGTGCGGTTTTCTACATCCACAAACAGTTTACAATAATAGTACAAACGTTTTAATGGTCTTGTGTTCTAAGCGACGGATAATGCGACGGTAATACTTTGTCGACGATAAACCGTAAGGTTGTGTCGTGCACCCTCTACACGTAACAAGTGTACGTCGACAGATGGACGACACACTTCTGTTCGGCTTAAGTGCTCGGTCGACTGCACGTGGTGAAATACGATTCTCGCGCACTACCGAGTTTTGAAAAATAAAAATGTAAAAACGAAAAATGGCCTAGAGATGAGTATTGAAAAAACCAGTTTTCGAAACGCTCATGTTTCCAAGAAAATACACGTTCCGCACACGCTCGCTGGTTAAATTTCAAACGTGATCCGAACTTGTATTATTTGTGTTATTATACGATATCAGGGAGTGTAATTAATCCATTGTTACTGCGGTGAAATATACTACGATGGGATGGGAAGGGAGGGAGAGAGAGATAGAGTTTATAAAAACCAAAATAATATTAAGCCGTATACGGAGAGTGAAGGGTGTACGGAGTCGTAGTCCCACCCGGGGCAAGCGGATGACAGTGATTGATCGAGTGTGCGTATAGGTCAGAACACTATTATTTTCTCGTTGGACTTAACCTTAAAAAAACAACAAAAAAAAAAACCACTGTAATCGAACGGAGATCTGTAAATCTTAATAGCTATGTAACGAGAGAGAGAGAGAACATATATGTATATCGTATCCGATGTCGGACTACGGATTTCCAATCGCACGTATACTTCAGATGTACAATCTCAATCTCAATCTTCTATTCCGTCTCGACTTTGAATCGCCCATGGACGGTGTATCTTTGTTCGAGTAAAGTCTTCGACCCGCCATTATAATGGACCGTTTGATCGACGAAAAGACTGCCTAGTGCCGAGCGCACAGTATTGTTACCGTGTACCATTATATAACGCTTAGGTGCGAGAGTAGGACGCGTGTTCGATTCGGACTTGGCAACGGTGCGGGGGGAGCGCGTGGTGAGAAAACGCAAATAATCGCTTATAATTGAAACGGTTCCGAGTGTAGTACAAAAGCCAACTGCTGCACGACAGTGAGTTTATTGTAATAATAATATGGTCCGATTCGTTTCTCCGTCCGTTTGGTCGGCTCTAAAG
Organism: Sipha flava; assembly: GCF_003268045.1. Taxonomy (NCBI): domain Eukaryota; kingdom Metazoa; phylum Arthropoda; class Insecta; order Hemiptera; family Aphididae; genus Sipha; species Sipha flava. The sequence continues at coordinate 448,661 of NW_020273276.1, forward strand.
CTAAGGAAATATTGTAAAGCGTCTCAGGACGATTGGTGGCAGGGAGTTGGGGTTTAGGAGCACTGGCTCCGTCGTCCTCGTACACGAACGAAGCGTTATGTTACAATGCGTGCACGGCTTGCGAGTGGGCTTGCCGCTACGCCGGCGAAAGACTTCGTCTAAGTATTTTTATCGCGTTATCGTCGTTCCGCTGATTGTCGAGCACGAGCCACGCGCGTCTGTACACTCGCATTACGAACGTCCGCTATGCACCAGATCAATACGCAGTTCGTTCACACCGTTCGAAAAGGTATTGCGATTGTACAGGCGGGACCTTGTAACGATTCCGACCGCGAACCGTTTTTGTAACCGAGTGGGTCGACTGCGAATTTTTTTTTTATACGTTAAATTTTCGATGACCCGATCGATTCGAGTTATCGAAGTTTCCCCGTAACCTGTAACAACGACGCGTTTGACGAGACGCATGTAAATTTCCTATTCCCACACGTTCAATGTTTCTCCTCCGTTAGCCGTCCCCGTCGATTACAAACATACATTCAGCAGAAACGCGTTCATTCGAATGAAGAAAAAATCTGCTTTATTCAGACCCTATTTCAAGGCTGCAATCTACGTTTTACGTTATTAACGCTGTACAACGCGTTATCCGGCTCATATTATACGCACCGGGCGCGAAAAGGTGATCGTGAACACAATGCACGATGTCTTTAATATTTATGCCATGCACACCTGTGCGCTACACCGTGGTAGTGTTGTGGGTAGAGGAAGGGCACGTGAAATTAAAAATGGACCGGACGGACGACCCCCGCATCGTACGTACGTGACCGGGTCGTCGTAATAAATAACGAAACCAATCCCGCGAATCGGACAAATTTTGTACGCGGACCATTTGAAAGAGACCGCGGGGATGTATAGGAAAGAAAGGAATGGAGATAAAGAGAATCGATGACCACGGTGCTCGTATACGAACGTGACCGTGCATCTCAAAATCCCAATCGTGAAAATCGGCGCATAAAATGTATGCCGTTTCCGGTGACAAAGGTACAGAAGACCACTTGGCACTCTTGGCGAGAGAGAAACAGCGGAGAAGAGGAAATCGTTTTATACCGCATCAGCCCCGACGCGAACCTCGGCAGTCTTTTCGTGCGGTTAAGTTAATTGAAATCGTCAGACGACGACGACTACGAGAATTACGGTTTCAATTCTAAACGGGAAACCGTAAATCAAAGGTCCTTTTGTTATTGCATTCAGTGTTCCGTGATATGTTTATATGTGCGTAAGCGCGCGCGCTATCCCACTCGGCGATAATGGCCTACCCGAGACACCCCGTGGGTCCCGTCCGACTGTTAAATCGTAAACAAATCGTCAGGTACGTGCTCATTCGCGGAGTCGTCGTTGTCGCGGTCTTGCACGGTCAGCGTAGTGGCTCGCAATAAGTTTATAGTAATAAATATAATGGTTTATGGTAAGTTTAAGTAATCATGTTCCGAGAGCGGAGGGTCTACGATGCGCGTGCCAAATATTCGGGTTATATTATAACGGTACGCGAAGAATGAAAACATGTGAATCTTCTTGTGACGCGTTACTGGAATGAAGCCGACTTTTGCAGTGGCAACGCCATTCGGTTATTCCGCCGTCACCGCACCGCTTGTGACTGTAGTCGGCTCAATCGGCCTCGACACAGCGACCGCTTTTCTTACCCACGCATTTGGCAGTCGGCACGACGATCCCTCTCTTCCGCATCGATATATCAATTTGCTTCCTATAAGATCTATGTTCAAACACTGGACCTAGAGATTTAAAATTTGATTAGTATACATCTCTAATAGTTTAGAGATGAGATCTTACATCAATGTTTCCCATAAGGAGTGAAAAGAGGTAATATGTTTTTATGTACATCGATATCTTCTTCCCAAGGTTACCTATAGAAATAAGCAAGGAAATATTATTGAAACGGTGACGATTCCGTACGAGACGGGATTGTTGTGCGACTCAGATCCGTAGAGTCGTCTCTTTGGTGGTGCGAACCGATGGCAAAGGGCTAATGGTTTTCTGCGTTCAGTGTTCCGTTTTCACACAGGAGATACGCGTCCTGGTGATGAACCGGCGAATCGATAGGACGCGCGCACAGTACTCTCTACAAAGACGTACATTACACATATTGTCGAGTACCGGATAGAAGAGGAACAGTTACACCTCCCTAAATCAACCTTTACGCATTATAAACTGTACGCATATACGCCCCGACGGTTCGAAAACACAATGGAAACGAGTAGGCGGTGTACGATAATTATTATCATTATTGTCATCGCCAATTTCCGTCACTTCGGCCGGATAACGGCACGGGTGAGCGTGTGCGTGCACATTAATTTAACGCGAGCTGTGTACGAAATCCGTTTCAATGTGCTCGCCGAACACACAACCGCACTCGGTGTTTATCGTATAATATCGTACACTTGTGTACGTATGTGTGTGTGTGTGTGTGTGTGTGTGTGTGTGTGTGTGTGTGCTGAATTAGAAAGAGGACGTGCGTCCTGTTGTTGTAATTAGAACGACGTTCGAATAACGACTGGCGACGGGGTGACGGTCCGTGTCGGTCGAACGGATCCTTCGGCCAGGACGAAATCCGTCGTCTTACTCGTCGCACCAATCGAACCGGATATTCGTTGCACGCGGTGTAAAATACAATAAACTGAACGCGCAAACCGTGCATTGTGCGCAGTGGCGTACGGGTTTTTTATTTTACTCCGTTTCTTTTCGACACGACGACCGCGGGTGCATATGCATATCGACACCATATCGGCTCGGGCTACGAAAAAAAAATAAATAAGTAAATAAATAAATAATAAAATAAAAACTAATGATATTCACGCCGCTCTCACGAGTGAGGTTTTCTCGAGTTTTCTGTTTTCATCGTCTTATCGCGTCTCTCTCTCCGGGCTGGCTTGCCGTAGCGGTCCGGCCTACCTCCGCCACCACGTACCCACACAGGTACAATACGCAGTCGTTAAGGTCGACGAAAACATTCATCATTCGAGTCCGTCACGTCAGTTTTATTATTGTTTTCTTGTATATATATATGTATTATTTATATTTATGCTTTTCGATCAGCTGTTCTGGACGTTGCGTCAGTTCACAGCAGTATATCGACGACACCGGCTGACCTAACGCACATCATCAATTACGCGTGCGCGCCATGCCGACGACGTTTGTCCGTGAACTTAGTTGATTCCTACGGTTCAAAAAATAACAACCATAGAGTTCTGCACGGTCCGCTTTTTTTAAGACCGGACCGGGCTGATACATTTTTACTAAGGCCAGACCGGACCGACATTTAACGAACATTTAATCGAACGTTAAAAAATGATAATAAACCAGACTGTACCTTACTTGAATATATGTTTTGTTCAATACTAATCTGGAACAGATTTTTCAATTATACAATTAATTAAAATAGATTAGATAAGACTAAACCGGACTAAACAATACGAATAAAGCACGGACTGTTTTATATTTTAATCGAAATGATTAAAATAAAACAATGATTTTATAAAGATAAAACTGTAACAGGATTTAAAGTATTTCAAATCTCTAAATATATTAGTTTTAAAAATGCTATATTATGTACTAGCGGTACCCAAAATTTTTTGGTTCACGCATCCCCAAAACAAAAAAATGTATTTGCGCCTGCCATTAATAAATAAAGCAACGTTTTTTCTTTTATTATTTTAATAAAAGCAAATTACTGTCGATCTAAAATTAAATATACGATAGTGTATTATACGATATACATATTTGCCTTGCACTTCTTCCTAATAGGTGCTTGCGCATTCCTAAGCAGGCATGACTCACAGTTTGGGAACCACTTTTTTAGACAATTTGTTTTGAAAACATAAAAAACCCAAATAAATCCTCTTAATAAATTATGTAATATAATCGTATAGGTACTAACCTACTAGATTGTATATTTTCTCTTATTGATTGAGAATATATAATTTAAAATAATAACGTACCAAATAGGGCTTATGTTAATGATCTTAAATTTTCACTCACAACATCAAGACGTAAAATGTTTGCGTAGTGAAAGTCTCATCGTCATTGTTAATACCAGGGCTCGGAAATGTATGCATATTTGTCAGGAAGCTGCGGAATCGGGATTCGATACATATTCGTTTCGCAATACATACAATCGAAGTACAACATTTCACTAACATACCTATTAACTAATATATTAATAATACACTAATTGATAAATGTATATTGAACGATTATTGTTTGTAGACTATTTTTGTAAACGTCAATGGAAATAATAAACATTTAGAGTTTGTGAATTATAATGTACATCCTTGTTGTGCTAGTACTATCGGTATGTGTAGTCGTGCGTGCACAGTGTAATCAGTGCGTCGTTTATCTGCTTTTATAATTTTATAATCTAATTATTTATCTACTGTACAACATTGTGCAATATATGAAATGACGATATTTACGATGGTGATGAGCTGAAATGTTTTGTAAGTTTTTCATTTTAGATGTGTAGCATTAAAAGAAACGGGATTACGGAAAATATTGAAGACTGCCAAACAAAAATGGGACTGTGTAAAATACAAATACACTAACCAGGGTTCGAAAAAAAACAGCTTTTTTCATTTTAAACGAAAAAACCGTTTTTTTATTGATTTATTTATTTTTTTTTCAAACAAAATAATTTTTCTTTTTTTTCAATATTTTTAAACATGTTTTAAACATTAAAACATTTATTTAAACTTTTACTAATTTTTATAATTTACTTTTAAAGGGCAATGAGAAATGGCATATAGAACAAAAATAATGTATGTTATTATGTTGCAATATTTATTTTCGAAGCTGATCATGGTTATCAAGGGAATCTATGCAATCAACATTAGACAATAGTAATCAGTACCTCAAATACACGTTATTTAAATTAATAATCAACTAGGTACTTCAAGTACTATAGTTAGTTTGAATATTGAGAGTTACTAGTAGTTACATATTTGTCTATCCTCTCCAGACCGATGGGAGTATTTAAAAAACATGGTAGATAGCTAATGTGTACAAAATAGGACATGCAATAAAATCGACGTTTTTATAAATTTTAATTATAATTTATTATCAATATCAATTAATATAGTTAGTTGTTATTACTTATTTTCAAGACCGAAAACAAATGGGATTTGAATAATAATATGTGGTATATTTTTTTTTAAGTTTTAAAAGAATTTAGAATTTATTAAAAAACATTTATTAAATATTTAATGTTAAAAACGTTTTTCAAACAATCTGTACTAAATTTTTTTTTAACGCATAATGTTTAATTTCAGTTGTTTAAAAAATATTTAAATCAAATTAATAGAAATTTATTTTTGAAACTAAAACGTTTTCCCATAATTCTGGCTAAAAATTGTCTGGATCAAAGATTATAAGCTATTTATAAAAAAAAAAAAAACTTACAAAAGTTATAGTAATTGACAATGAATTATTTCTAGCTAAATTAGCATAATAATTTGTTTCTGTTACTGTCTCTATTTTTTAAATTGTAATTATTATTTTTATTTTTTTTTCATGGAAATCGTCTGTATGGTATATTTGAATTGCAGAAAAATGATTATGAATCTTTTTTCAAATTTGTATATATTAATATAATATGTTGCAATATTAATAGTACAAACGCTCACTTTAATGAGCTTCTATTATTTCTGGAAAATTATGATAAATTGATGTAATTTTACTAAATGAAACGTGGCATTATGTTTTTTCGTGTAATTATGTATTAAATGACTATAGTAGGTATGTATTGTTCTTATATAAAAGAAACCCAAATTATGGCGTTATGGTTTTTGACAAAAATTCATTAAATATTGCATTTTTCGTAGATGCTAAAACTTAAAACTTAATTAAAACTTTATATACCTAATGCTAAAATACCAATTAATTTAGTATATATATATAATAGGTCACCCATAACTGATAGTGATAACTTTATAAATTCATTAATAAAAATAATTGGATTCTAAATTAAATAGCGCCATAACGGTTTTCACTTATGATATGAATATTAACTTAATTGGTATACAAAAAAAAAAAAATAATAATAAATATTTAAATTTGTTTTCTGAAAGTCAATTCATCTCTTTTGTAAATGTTTACACAAGATTACCTAAGGGTTTTAATAATGCATATTTAGACCACATCAATGGGAACGATCACCTAATGATTAAAATTAATTCCGGTGACCAACTAATATAACTGATATGACTACTTATGTATAGCACGTACTTCAATACTCATCAATACTGGATTTTTTCAAAAAAGAAAAGTGTTTAGTAAAATTGACTACTATTCTATGGTATATATATATTATCTAATGAAAAATGGACTGAAGTACATAATGAATGTAGTGATTTTAATAGATGCTACTATATTATTAATAATGTAATTAATCTGCAATTGAGTTATCTACAGCGTGTAGGTTAGTTAATGTAAAAAATTAAAATCTGAAAGAGTAGATGACTAACAGTTTATTTACTTCAGCCCGCCATAAACAATATCTGTCAATGAAATGTAAAAAACATTCTAACACACTATGGTGAGCTTTACATTAAAAATATATAAAAATAACTTTACGAAAACCATAAGGCTAGCAAAGATAAAATTTTATGAGCGAAATTTCAAAAATGTAAGTTCTAACCCGAAATTAACGTGAAAACTAATAAACGAAATTACGAGTGATAAATTTAGATCATAAGATGAAATAATCAAACTGAAACAAATGCCAAAAAAGATCCAATAGAAGCATCCAATATATTTAATTATTATTTTAGAAATTTTTCTAATAGTTTATCTAAAATACCAATTAGTTTAAAAATGAGCCGCGAACATAAAAATATTTAATTTGATGATGTTTTTCTTAGAAAAATTGATCCGTCAGTGATACTTGAGATTATTAATAACTCCAAAGAATATACTGCTGCGGGTTGAGATGGAGTATCAGTCAAAATGTTATAGAGTATAAGTAAATCTGTAGTGTATCCTCTGGTCTACATATATAGTTCAAGTATTGCGCAAAGCATTTTTCCTGATATCCTAAAATTAGCTGTGATTAAACTTTTAAAAGTGGAGATAAAGCATTTATGAATAATTATAGGCCAATATATTTACTAAATAACTTTTCAAAAATGTATGAAAAAATATTAAAACTAAACTGATTGATTTCTAGAAAAAAATAGTGTAATGTCAAAAAATCAATACGGTTTTAGACCGGGTTTAAGCACAGATAATGTAATGATAAAAATAAAATGCTCTGTATGAAGTTGTTTAGTATATTTATGGTAATTTAGATGATAATAATAAAACGAAAGCAATATTTTTAGGCTTAGCTTTCGACACAATTAACCATGATATTATATTTAACATACTTCCTAGTTTTGGAATAAAAGATAATTAATAGTTTAAATTACAGATATATAGTTTTAAATATGAGAAAAACTGTATTCATACCTTTCTCGATTAACAAATTTGTTATTAATTATAATAATATAACAATTCATGGCTATGACATAAACAAAGTCTGTGACGCACAAAACTGTAAAATTATTAAAAAATGGAAAAAATTTGATATTTAGGTGTGATATTTAATATTAACTTGAGATGGAATTTACATGTGAACAAGTTATTAGGTAAGCTTCGTTTCATAACCTACAAGTTAGTCAAAGTTAAAAATATGATTCCTAAATATTCAATGAGAATAGTTTACCATGCACTGTATCAGTCAAATGTCTAATATGGTATATTAATTTTGGGTAGCTTTCACAATAACATATTAATTGCACTAGTAATTAATCAAAATAATACTGCCAGAATTTGTCTAAATAAATGTATTGCTTAAAGATCTACGAATGAAAATTACAGGGAATTTGGTGTTTTACCAATAACGTACTTATTTCAAAAAATAGTAATAACTCATGTATTAAAAATGTTGAATTAGATATTTACTATAAGAACGTGGGCAATAAAAGAGAACTTAGAAATTATGATTTACTTTTTAAATATAGCAATAAATATTTTGATCAGTCTTTGTATTTTATTTAGGACCTATAATTTTTAATTTTATACTATAGTAATTAAATATAATATATAATGATGAGTGTTACTATAAATATTTAATTTGTAGTATATAATTATTTATTTCTGGAATTGAAGACGATCACTTTTTGTAGGTAAAATCTGTTTGGTTTTTCTTTTTCTTTGTTTATTTATTTTTAAATGTAGGTAATATTATATTAAATCTATATTATACGCTTGTACAATCGTAACATTTTTTTTTCTCTATTAATTGTTTACATTGTTTATATTATATCATTATTTTATTATTTTATTTTTCAATATTATTTAACATTTTATAACTATAACAACTCTCTCTCTCCAACACTAGCTTTCAAACTTAAAGGAGGGAGGTTAATCAACATTTTAATTTATAAAATGTCTATTTTATTGAATTTAATAAAACAAATCCTGCAGTTTGTTTTCGAAAAAATAAAAAAAAACTAATTCTCTTGTAAACCGGCTAACAGATAGGTGAACTGTAGAATAAAGTATAAGAAAGAAGTTTATATTTTCGATAAAAAATATTACGAAATTTTCAAGCATCCACCAAATGCACAAAATAATAATTAAAGTGTAGTAAAATCTTTATCGTCACAAACTTGACTTTAGGATCTATTAATACGTGTATTGTTCCTACACATAAATGAAGTTATTATTTTTTGCACTGAAAAACTGAATGTTAACTTTTATTTATTTTTTCATGCTTTTCTCCAAACGAACTTAAAGAACTATGTTTTATAATTTTAAAACCCCATATTCACAATGATTTCCTTTTTTTTTTTTTAATTTGTTATTCTTTGTACTTCGGTAATGTCCTGAAATTACTGTTGCATATTTATTACCTAGTTAAGTAACATGTATTTAAAATTAATCACTTTATTTATATAATTAATTTTTATTTGTGCTTAATGCTTACTAGACGTTTAATATTCATAAATAAATAATATTAAAATTTATATATATATAAATTTGACCGTACGGATATTTATTAATTATTTATTATTTAATTATTTTATCTACTCGTACAATATGTTATTGTTTATTTGTAGAACCGGTAAGCAATAAATTAAATCGTTTCGTTATCAAGGATAACGGCACGTTATTACTATTGTAGTCTGTACACAACACTGTTATATCACGTTGTGTTATTGAACCGTTGTACATATTAAGTAATATTTTCTTTTATTATTTTTCTGAACTTCACATGTATTATCTTGCATACGCATTCCTCTATTCTAGAGTTTGTATGTTGACGAGGTAATGCAAATCGTACGTATGTTTCTTATTTCTTATTATTATGTATGCGTATGCACAGAGTAAAAACTCAATTTTACATGTATTATATAACGCCTATTCAATACTAAGACCTATTAAACATAAACTTCAACGTTGTTATAACCAACTCACTGTGCTGTCAAAACAAACGATACGTTTCAATTGTTGTTTCTAGCAATAATAACTATATGTATGATCGATTCGCATTTCAAAAACCATTTGTCAAATGTAAAATCGAAACACACCTAAAAGTATGATGGTAAAATATTACGTTTGTGCGACAGAAGTATTGATTAAATCAACTCGATAATTGATCGAATAGAAAATCAATGAGATGAGTCTTCATCTATAAATAAAAATAAAAAACAAGCAAAAGCAACCGATTTCTTTTGAAAAATGATGCAGTATATGATAAAACTATTTAATTGCAGTACTATATGAAATACTTTTTGCGAAATTTAAATGTGAACTCACATATGTATTTCTGAGAAAATTTAAGATATTTTTAATTAGGTAATTAAACAAAATCAAAAAATAAGTTTGCGTGTTGTAGGTATGATAATAAAATATAATTTTTTTATATAAATCATATTTTTTCTTCTCATTTTGGTCTCTGGTCAATTTGGGTCATCGAGGTTCCACTGTATCATAATATTATAAATGCATTTTAATGTTATGATCTCCGACACTGGTTCGGGCGAAAAATTGATACCAATAATATTATATTGTATTATATACTGTAATGTACAATTACTACTGCCGTCATCATCGTCATCGTCGCCTCCGGTGTGCGTTTCCAATCTGGTTAATTCGATTTCGCTTCGCCACCTGAGCGACGGACAGACACGGACCGAGTCAATAATAAATATTGCCTCCACGCGATTTATACAGACGACTTTGGCGTCAGTATTGTTTCGTCGATCTGTCCTCAATGTTGTACGAAACGGTCGCGGATTTAAATCGAATTTACCGTTTAAAATTCTATAATATAGCGTGTACAATGTAAAAGAAGACGAAAATACATACGAGTAAGTTACTCGGTAGAAAAATGAATAAGATAGAGAGAGAGAGGGTTGTATAAAAAAGAAAATTGGTAATATAATGCTAAACAATTATTTTTTGAGTACTGAATTAAATATTAAAAAACTTAAACGGCAATTACAATTATTATGAATTTCAAGTGTAGAATATCAGTATAATTGAAATCATTTCTTCATGATTATCTTACTAGATCTTCTTATCAAATCTACGAGCGTTTATGACAAGTATTGAAGTAGCTAGTTCAATATTTATTATTAAAAAAAATATATTCTGAACTAAAACTTAAACTTTGTGAGCATTTAATAATAAATCAGTGATATTAAAAATATGAGACATAGCAAGATAAAATGATTGAAAATTTAGATTTTTTTCTATAGAAATCATTATTACGTTATTATTTATTTATTATAAATATTTTTAATGAATACATCTTTCGACCATGTGATATGGAGGTGTGATATTGTTATTTCGTCAAACAGAAAATATGATCCGAAATGACGAAATTATCCAATCATTTTTGTGCATCAGTTATTTTTAAACATTAAATGAAAAATTATAGCTGATATCTTACGCCAAAAAGATTTAAAAAACCAAAGAATTTAATAAATGTAATACAACCGTTAAATGTTAATGGATAATTCAAATTCTATGGAAATCTCTTAAAAAAATATAACAATAACTACGTGCGTTGTATAAACATATAACGGCCGTTCTAACGGTAAAAAACGATTTTATTTAATTGCACGCCTTTGACATGGTCTCGCGTTGATGACGTGTTACTTTGTACCGTAGTGATTCGTGCTGGATTTTTTCCGTCGTTAAGATCCTTTCTGCAGTGGCGTTTTCCTACAAAGAAACGATGCGGAAAAACGATAAAAAGCTTTCTGAATATTTGTAAGTTTATAACGTATTTGTATTCCTTCTAGCGTAGATTCGTTGTGAATCATTTGTATACTTATGTTCGGTTCTCTCTCTATCATTTTTTTTTTTAAAAAAAAATATTTCAACAGGCCAATCCCGACATTATAGAGTTAGTCCTCTTTCCAGATCACCTTACTTCGATATCATAATAATCGCTTGAAAAAGATGTGAGAAATTATAAACTATATATATATATATAAATATATATAAACATATATGATGGGAGATAACTGACAACTGTAAGGGACGGAGAAGAATCTATTTGAAGTTCTATTTTTGTAAACCGAAAACTAATATACAATTATTTATCATAATTTTATTTTATAACACACATGTGTTGGTACAGATATTAAAATGAACAATAGTGTACATGAGTTTAATATATACGTGGTACATGGACGCAGATAATCAGTTTCATCAGAAACTGTCAGAAATAGCAATATGTAATGTATTCTGAAGAAAATCTGCAATAATAGAGAGTTTGAAGAAAAATCACGAAAATGGTATAAAATCGCTGTTGTCCCAATTAGATTTTAATAATGATATAGTAATTTTAGTTCAATCTAAGTTACACACTACATACATACTACTACAAATAAAAATATGATGATTTTACTGTATAACTGTGTTTGTAAAACATTTTTGTAGTCAGAAAAATAAAAAAAAATTTAAATCCATTGATTTTCACATTTTATTAATTTTTTATTTTAAATAAAACATATTTACAATCTATACTGGCATTATAATTAAATCTGACGGATAACTTTAATTACAATAACATTTTATCTGACCTAAATAGAAAGATTCTCAGCAGTGCTATCTAGAAAACTGGTTTAGATATTCGAAATATACATATATTTATGGTATAAAAAAGTAATGAGTGTAAAATTGTTATTCAATAAAATTGTAATGATTGTAGGTCATAGGTATTTTAAGTGTTCAAATTGTTTTTAATTATAAATTTTTAAACTCGATATCTAAAACTTTTTACTGCTTCCTTTGAGATTCCACTAAACAAGATTATACACGCACGATTGAAAATCGCTTGAAATAGGTTAAATAATATATTTAGCCATGGAGCACACATCTGACACTCAAACTCTATTCGTGTCAAGTGTAGAGCACTGTCAACATTTAAGTATATGGTAGCAATAAGTTAGAGAACTTTATTCTTCAGACGTCATATTCCGGGACCTATTTCTGTTTTGAATGTGAATGCATATTAAACTGTGATATTACTTAATGATGCTTTTCAATTAAAACTTATATTTTCATGTGGGAGATTAAATCTTTTCCTTTAATTTTTCGCACAACGTAATAAATATAAGTATAATTATTAAAAGGAATTAAATAATAATAAAAAAAAAAAAAATTTCAAATACTATATACATTCGTTGTAATATTTCTGTAACCATCCACGCATATCCCGCAATCAACAACTGTTTGAAGACAATTGTTTGTTTTGATTAATTATAATCTCAATAAAATCAATTTCTAAGATGATAATCATAATATATTATTATAATGTTTGTTGCAGAAACTTGAAAAATATAAACAAAAATGTGTTTTTAAAAGTAGTTTTTGACATTTTTCTTGATAGAACAAAAATCTACATTAAATCTTTTTTATAAATATTATTCTCGATTAATTTCGGACATAATTGTAAAATAGGTTATTTATAAATTATATTAAAAACTATGCGTACCTTGAAAATAATCAGTAGATAATATTCTAATAGATTCTCAGATGGGCTTATAATCTATCATTTGACTATTTATTCATGATATTTAAAAAAAAAAAAAAAATAAATAATAATATTTCCTGCACGCACCGAGATAGTATTCATATAACATATATTATTGTTATTGCATAGTACGTTACACTGTAATATCGTCCTTCGTATATTGTACTATTATCAGTTTGAATAAATTACGCCCAAAGACTATAATAATTTATTATTACTATTACCATAATGTAAAAATGTATAAATTTAATTCAATATATAATCGATATATAATCGATTAATAAAAGTTGTACAACAGGTTAAATTGATCACAAGTTTTAATATTTAAAGTTTAATAGTTGTATTTTATTGTTAAATATATGTCATAGTGAACAATATACATCATTTTGCACGTTTTAATTTTTTTAGAGAAAATGTTGCATTATGTATAACAAATTGAATACTGATATTTTAGTCACTGAAAACAGAATAAATACATATAAATGTATATTTTTATAGCTGATCCGAATCATATTTTTAAATACAATACGAAACGGTTAAAAATTATAAGAAAAACAAAATGTATTTTTAAAAGGGAAATATTAATTTTTTTCTTTTTTTTACAAATTAAATACACTTGTATACATTATATAAATAATATCATAGTGCATAAAATATGTATTTAAGATTCACAGTTACAATGCGCATGTTTATTAGAATATAGTGCCAATGTAAACAATATGCAAAAAATGAATAAAATAATATTTTTAAAAAGACCAACTACTTTACATTAAGAAAACATGTTTCAATGCTGTTAGAATCACAGCTGTAGTACATATTAACTTATAAAATGTATTAAAATACACTGTATAAAATATTCAAAATGGTTTTGACTAGAAAACCCGGACAATTAATATATTAAAGCATGTGTATTTACACGTAACTTGTAATACCCGTTTGTGTACATGTCTAATACACGTGTACATCGGTATATTTGATACCCGTGCATACCTGTCTATTTATTATTACCCGTGCATATTGAATATTAATTCAAAATTCATTCAAAATATTAATACTTATAGTAATATAATATTATGTATATTCCGATAATTATTGAAATTTACATTAATCAATAATACAAATTGTATAGTTCTTAATTACTTACCTATCTTTTATTATTTAATGATGTTAGGGGAATAGTTATTAATTATGCTTAAAAATGAATAAGATTGTTTATCATATAATTTTATATAGGTATAAACTAAAAGTATAATAATATAAAAAAAAAAAATACAATCACAGATCTATCTTATCGCCAATTTTATTGTATTGCGTTTACGTTTGTATGCCTTGCATCTAAACATTTTTGGTGATTTTGAAATTGTTTCATAACTTATTATTGTATTTAAATATGTGAGTATTCAAACTTACGGGTATTTAGATACACGGGTATCCATGAATCTTAACAACATCTTGGATAAAAACATGGGTACCTGTGTAGTTCAATACACGTGTAATCGTGACCTCTAGTTTTGACTCATTCGAAGAATTCACGTTTAATTTTTTTTTTTTTATATGCAGATCTTTAACATTTCAATCAGTTTAACAAATCAATGTATTATAAATAGTAGATTAGTGATTATTTGAATATTTGAAGTTGAATTTATTATTCTAGAAATATTGACGTACAACAGTGGCATAACTAAGATTTTTTTTTGAGGGCCCAAAATTTTCAAAAAATTATTAAATACAACAATTTTTTTTTTAAAAAATATTCATATTAGGAAATAAAATACATGATCTTAAATCAAAATTGTACAATACAAATAAAATTATTTGACATGATTGATGCAATTACATCGATCGTTCGGTTTATTACTTATATCATATGTGCGATAAGTTAATAAATAATTTTTTGGCTTAGTAGAGGCCATTAAGGCCCTTTGCCGCAACTAAAACTACTTCATAAATTCGATCTCAAAATAATTTTATTAAATTCTATTATTAAAGTTTTTACATTGTAAACAATACAAAACTAGCAGAGCTCCTAAGTCAATGGGGAAGACTAAGACTCCTCTGTCCCATTATCTGTGCCCATAAATCCACCATTGACATACACTCATACAGCTATACAGTCACGAGCACAGTCAATATTTGAACTATACGAAAGTAACTTGAAGTACAGCATTTTTATCCAACTATATCATATATTAGTTTACACTTCAATGGACTTTATTATATCTGTGTATTATTCTTAATATTAACAGTTGGAAATAATGTTAAAAGTTTGTACTTACTCGTAGCTCGATAAAAATATGTCAAAATTGGGATTTTAATGATCGTGCCTTTTCGAAAACAATCCACAACTATTTCTTAACTAAATATCTGTGTATTTCAGATTCCAAGAATCGAAAGACAAAAATACTCATTTTCAGTAATATGTTAGTGAAAAACGAATTTTTGTTATATTAATATTCTATTTGCTTTTAAAGTTATTAATATACTCGTACTTATTATTTGAATTGCTACTTTTCTTTTTTTTCTTGCATGCCTACTGTATTTTATGATTATTAAATTTGTCAAGGCGCTTGGACATATTTTCAATGAAAGGAAATCGAATAAAATATTTTTGTTTTAATTTATAAATTACAAAATATTAATTATCATTCTTATTTGCTATTTATTAAAACGGAAAAATACAAATTTTACTTTTTTTTTATATATATATATATTATCATCAACGAAGATTTGAAAGTATGTATGTTGAAGATAAATAGGATAGAAAACAACAAATCCTTCACGTGTACTGATATTATCTATAGTTATAAGCATGTTGTGATATAATATTATATTAACGAGCATTTTTTTGTTTTTAATTTTCTTCGGAAGAAATAACCATATAAATCGTAGAGCATGATTAACTACATCACGTTTTCATTTTGTTCTGTACAATAGATGCGTTTTTCGAATTTTTAAATCTGGCAACTCACCACACATGCTTTGTGTGTATGTTTGCAGTACTGTAATGACGCGAAGAACCGGTGGTAGCCTTAAACATGGCATTTCACAACGTACCACGGACTTAGTAGTTGGTCGATCGGTTTTTCGTCAATCAACCAGCTCCCGATGTGAATACGCACTATGCGTTCGATTCTAAACCGCATAATTTATTGGTCTGCTAAACGTGAAACATGATAATAGTGTAATGAAAACGCGCCGATAAATATTGCCGGATTATGAGATAATATAAATAATATTAAAACAAGGTTTATGAGTACACTACAATTTCTCCGCGGACGATGCCTGTGTTTTACACGCACCACTTATAGAGATTTTTAACGCAGAAATTCCATGTAGGCGATTCCAATGTGATTTATAAATCTATAAGTCGTCACTGCAAATACGCGTCCATGCAAATCGATATTAAACCTCTAGGAATCGTTTTTGTTTTTTAATATTTTCCCATCGCATTAATTCATCTAAAAGTCTTATACTTTCGACACGTTTTCAATTCAACTCTGTGTACCTACGTACACAGCAATTAATCAAATTTTCTTAACCTGTACATATATTCAACAACATGAATGCTAGTATCTGCGTAGAAAACTGCATAAGCACAAACAGACATACACAAGTGGTAAAACAAACAGCGGCGAAGTATTAA
The DNA here is from genome assembly GCF_003268045.1 of Sipha flava. Classification (NCBI taxonomy): domain Eukaryota; kingdom Metazoa; phylum Arthropoda; class Insecta; order Hemiptera; family Aphididae; genus Sipha; species Sipha flava. The sequence continues at coordinate 465,403 of NW_020273276.1, forward strand.
GACGTTAACCGTAACCGTAGTATGGTTATCGCACAAAAACTCGCTAGTCTATAATATGTATCCATGGATTATTTTTTAGGGTGCGTAAAGATGTTCAACCATAACCAAATTGCATATTCAATTAAAACAAAAGAAAAAAAAATGTAACACTAGGAAAACTATTAAAAATCGCGATTTATTAATGCGATAATAATGTACCGTTTGTTTTACTCGTGGTGTATGTAATAATAATTATAATAATAATACACAACTTGATAACGAAAATAAATATTTTAACACGAAAATAATATTAATTTATGCTGTGCGCCCATTGAATGAAGATTAACAAACGATATTAGACGATGTGAGTAGTGGACCGGCTACGTCAAACGATGTATGTCTCAACCGTTGTCGTGGAACACGGTATAATATATTCAATAGGACGTCTTTAGTTGCTGGTTGTAATCGGGTGACCACTAATCTCTTATACTATATATTCTATCTATTCTCAGACAAAATTAAAAAAGACCTGAAGATACTGGTAGTGAGTAGCACAGAAAAGACTACAAAAGACCGAAAAGATTGAAGACAGTATGTTGTTACTGCGGCAATGGGCCTGAAACGACTGTAAAAAGCCAAATAATCAGAAGAAGATATATCCCTTATAAAATCAAAAATGGCTCGATCGGTAGTGTTTGTTCTGGTTCTCTGTTTATTTTGTAGAAGGTTGGTTTCAAATTTAGTTTTCCGACACACTGTAATCGTCTATAACTTTATATACATATCAGTCAATTGCACTTTATTTTTCTACAACACAGCTGTCAATCAACTATTACTGGTTTATAGAGAAAGATTGGCTAGCATCTTTGGGATATCGTATAAACGTCAGTTCATTAAGAAGTATTATAAATCTCTTGAATTATGTACAATGATTTCGTTTATGGTTATAGTAGTTATTTGTCTGCTCAAGAACTGTGAGTGCATTACATGATTTCAATTGTTTACCAAACGTTTATGATCGTAATAATTGCCATAGTTACAACAGTTGGTACGTGAACTCACCTTATAGGTCATCGAAAAATCCTAGATTTAAGGAAATGTCAACGCTGATCACCAAATTTTAATTAACCGCAATAATTGTTCTCGATTAAATTGCTTTTCTTATCATTGCGGTTGGTCTACGATGGTCATTTTTGATTTTAAATTACGGCGCGCTAAAAGGAAGCTTAAAAACATTTTATTCACATTTTTCCTTTTAACGACTTTTTAAATTTAATTTTTAACGTATGAAACGAGTAGATAGTTTACGCCGGGAAAACTTTTTTCATTTCTTTGCCGTAATAATTTTTCCCGCTGGAAAACATGTAATTAAAAAAAATTTAACAACTAGAACGCTATACAAACACTATGCACTATGCGCATTGCATCCCGTCCACCGCCGCCATAGAATTAATTTTAACGAGCGTTTTTAACACGTATAATATTACCCGAGTAGCGAATGAATTAAAATATATATTTATTTTTTTTTCCCACAATGCAATATTCAACGCGCATCGTTGTTTACCGTAGGGAAATATGTTTTAAAAAGTTAGGGTGAAGAAAATCGGAAATGAGAAAAATTGTACATAAATTGTTTTTGTGTACTGCTACAATATGTCCGATAAATAAACCAACGGATAATAAGAATTAATGAAATTAATCGACATTGCCGACTTGAATACAAGGCGTTCTTATACCACTCGACAAAATGATAAGCGTGTGGTCCAGAAACGAAAAGGAATACGATAATAAATGCGTACTATTATGATATACATAATAAATCGCGTGATAACAACTGTATGCGCTGACATGATCGATCGTTATTTGGTCGACGATGTGGACACCAAGGTTAGTTCAGTATCAATATAAACAGCAAGTTGACATTTTACTTGCTGTGTACAGTGGCTTATTTACGGAGGGAGGAGGGTCCAGGGGTACTGGACCTCCCCAGAACTTCTCCAAAAAAAAAAACTAAAATTCTTGTATATTTCCAGAATTGGCTATGATAAAGTTGTAATTACTGTTGATGAAGTGATAGAAGAGTTGGACGAAAAATCGAGACGACTGGAATTTATTTTACAACAATACTTTATAACATATAGTGCTAAATACAATACATAGGTAAAAATATATAATATTACATAAGACTATACGATTATTACATTATATATTTAATTTAACTTCCTCCAAAAAGGACGTAACTATTACAATATAATATATAGTTTTTATTAATTATGTATAAACTGTGGACCCCCCCCCAGAAAAAATTGAAAATACGCCATTGGCTGTGTATATTGAATCATCAGTTATCCACTTGATAGCATATGGAGCAACCAAAATGTATCAACCCACCTATTATATATTTATGATTAAGTATAGCATGAAAAATACGTTAATACCTACCCTAATGATTATTATTATTATTTTTTGTTGTATAAAAAAAAGTACGATAGTCTTACAAGATTGTAAGTTTGATATTTGCTGTTCGTCAAAATAAAATAAAATTAGATTTTTATAAAAAGTCCTGGTAGTTGCATATAAATCTGATGATAATATTTAAACATTTTAGACGTTTATGGATTGTTCATTTTATAACTTTATATACACAATAGTAATAGTTACAATTTTCAACATATCTATACATATAACATTTGTACTCTATATGGGTTACTGATTTAATACATTTAAGTCATACAGATTGATTAATTGCAAAACTATCGAGCCTAACTATCATAGTACGAAATGGATGTTTTAGCTTACTGAACACTTGGCCATTAAGAATAATCGCATTACCGAGTGTCCGTCAAATAATTCTCTCACCAGCAAATTTTTATATTAAATGGATAACAGTAAACTATAAATTTTTACAGTGATTCAAATGTTTATCAGTAATTATAAATTTCATGTGTAACATTTTAAATTTATTCTGTTTATTAATGTTTTTAAAATTCTTCAAATTTTATTAGAAATAAGTTAACATTTAACATTGTTTTGATACATTATTGTTACATTTATATTACAAATGAAAAACATTAACAAAGAAATCAAAGATAACTACGCATTGTTATTACATTTTATGTCGGTGGTGATTGAGAAATCGTTTAGATTTAACGGTTTTTTTTTTTTTTTTTTTATTCCTTTTATTAAATAAAAACACAAACTAAAATAATTTTTGGCGATTAACTAAATAATACAAATGAAAATAAGTGGAGTTTAAAATACAAAAACACTTATATAATGTTTCTCTGAATCGATTAAGCATGGTTATCTGATTTGGTCAAAAAATTCGATTAAAACCAGAACGTTTGACGATAGAATAACGCACGAATGTTTTTATTACATAGGCCGAGCATAAATACCGACGAGCATAACATTTTTTCTTTTTTCTACGATTTCCTACTTGATTTATTATTACCGAATTTTACGTCTTTAATTTTTAAAATAAATTATTATTTTCATATTTTAGGTATAAATATTAAGTATAACTATACATAGACAACCGAGGTAGGAAAACAACAAACTCTCATCCTGTTAAATTTACTTATGTACCGATATTTTTATGAAAGTATATATATATATATATATATATATATTTGTGTGTGTGTTTCCATTTAATAAAAACCGTGAATACGCGTAAAAAAGTACTTAAAACTTTAAATAATCGAAAAACCAATTAAAAGTTGTGACATTTTGAAATACGATTTGGTCCGAATAGAAGGATAAACGGATTTTGTACCTTATACAGCGAGTTTGTCCGAGATGGCTCGAAATAAAAAATATAAGATGTTACAGACCATATAAGTTTCGAGGTGTTGTACGCATTTTTGGTTCCCTATCCCCAAGATATCATTAACTTTCGTCTACAAAATATCATCACAATTGTTGCGGATCTATTTTTGAAAACCATTTAACTGCCTGTGACCGTTTGTGATAACGCGCACGTAAATATAATTAACATACGGTATAATAATGATCGACAGCCGTAGCGAAAAATCATAGAATTATTAAAAGTCAGAGAGATTCAGTGATCGTTTCCGTTATCCATGCCAGAGAATTGTATGAGTGTTGTTATTATTTATGATTCGTCCGTATCGAATCGAGAGAAGAAAAAAAAATCGAACACCTTCGAACGAAAAACACAGTAATAATATCGATCTTTATAACGCCGTTCTATTCATAAGTACTTTTTTTTTTTTTCTGTGCATTCGACAAGACGACACAAGTTTGGGCGCCCTTCTGCGGAAATGCGTCCGGCTTGGGCGTTAGGGCGTCCGTTCAACGGTCGCAGTAGAAGTGCGGTGGACAACGTGCACTCGCGACTAGCCACTCCACCGTTCTGTGCAACTAAGCCCGTGCGAGGAGTGCGGCAAAGCGATTTGGTAAAAACAACACGTGCGCCGAGCCTGAGGCGATAGGAAGCGTTTTACAGCACAATCCACCCTCGTCCCTCCGACGAGACTGCCCTATCCGCATGCCATATCGTTTTCCGGGCGAATAGGATTCTCGTCATACATACATATATATATATATATATATACATTATCCTTGGCGCGTACGAACATTTAATTTCACCCGACGTCAATTTATACGGTGTGTTTGCGTGTGCACTAAAAACGGAACGGCGAGGGCGACTGCGGACCAAGAGGGTCCGGCGAGTGCGGAAGAAACAATAAAACAAACAAATCTATCGCGTCGAACCGTATTTACGGAACGACTACGGCCAGTGACGTTCGTTCCGACGAACGAAACGACCGCTCGTACGGTTTTAACGTGTAAATATTTATGTATATATTTCTTGAGTAAAAAAAAAAAAAAAAAAAACAAAACGTTAAAGCATCGAATCCATTATTCAACACTCGACTCTGCACCGCACCAGTTTAACGTCGTTAAAACGTTTAGTCGATACGCGCGCGCCGGAGCTCTGCGTCGTTTTCGATTTTCCGCGTTTTCATTTATTTACCTCTTACTCGTTCGTTCCCATCGGCCCGGCTCGAACCGCACAAACCGTACTAGTCGATGTTGCAGTACCCGTAACGGTGGCGGTGGACACGACCTGGTCGGAAAGTTCATTTACACTCGCAACACTCAACTTTTGCTTTTCGCCGAATCGTCGCCGAGAGGGAAACCGATTTTGGTCTACGGTCGACCGACCACGCGCGTATACGCGTATCGATGCAAAATCCAAATGCGCTTTTTATGTCACGCAATCCCTCCGTCGTCGAAACGGTGTTTCGGTGTTTCGACGGTTCTCCTGTTTTCAGAAACGCGTCTTCCTACCCAGTTCTTTCTCCATTAGTTTTCTCCGTAGGCCCGAAACATTTTTTTTTTTTTTTAAAACGGCGAATAATTCGTTGGTTAAAACCTTCAATGATGTAACCCTACGGACGTATCATGATTATAGACACGGATTTTGTTTGTTGATTCGCATGTGGTATCGAATGCCAAATGTGTATTCCACCAACGCTATTGCGAATACGACATCGTGAAAAGCATCGTGGTTCGCGAAACTAGATTGCGATTGGAACGGAGGAGGGATTAAAGCCATCGATAATATTTTCATGCGCACAGAAGAGTAAACACATAAATCCCTGTTGAGTACAGAAAAATTATGGTCACAATACCACTGATATTATACAGTGTAACCGTGGGGTTATTTATTGCACGTGAACTCCGTTGGCAGAAGTCGCACGTTTTCAACGCAGCGCTATTGTAGAATAATGGAAAATAATAATTCGAAAGCACAGCGTTTATATTATTACAAGTTGTGTGTAGTGGCGCGACGACAGTACACAACACAGACACATATTCATGAACCCGAACGAATGGTATAAATCACGTTGTATGTGTACGACGCACACGACAGTATCCGAAATCGTATTCGAAACCTTTGCCCGAGTATAGACAGCAAAATATACGTACTGAATATGTAACGAATCAGGACGTATATATCAAGGATGATTAAACCGCATGGCTGATCCACAATCCATCCAGCCGATCACCAGTGATTTTTTACACAGTGCAATCATACATTTTCTTGTCAAAATTAATGTTTTACTCGCAAATAATATATTGTTCACTTAATTGGAATGCAGCAATCGTTTTTTTTTCTAAAGACTACGTTCTAAAGCAGCAAGTACCTATTATACAGCCCGCGTAAAACTAAAATTAAATAGAGTATGGTAAATAAAATATTATAAAACTTATACGATATTCATAGGAACGCAATAAATTTCGCTATTCGGAAATTATTTTACAATTTTACAACCAAAACACATTGTATATACAAATAAAATAAAATAAAATTACGTACAAATTATATAGTTACGTATTTTATTATTTTTTTTCTTTTGGATCCCCAAATTGCTTTTTCCAGGTTAACTGTAGATAAGAATTGAAAATAATCAAAAGGTATAACATATTACTCATTTTAATTATTATTATCTATTCAAATTCATTATAAAATATCTCACCCGCCGTGAAGCAACACAAATCATTTTTAATCACTGTAAAAAAAAAAAAAAAAAACACGTCATGATATATTTCGGATAAAAACGATAAAAAATATAAAAAAAATAGCATAACACCGACCTATATTCACATAGATTCCACGTGGATTTACGTAATTCGTTCGAGAGACTGTCGCGTAGCCAGTCGTGATGCACGCATCGCGGAGTATTAGGTATTCGATCAATAAACGGTTTTCGAGGAAATTGCGTTCGCACGTAACGCGGGCGGGGGATGCGGCTCGACGGGGTGCAATAGCGCAAAGTCAAAGTCACATATTATGTATTCTATGCGAGGGAAACCTCGTTAGCAGCGATCCAAATCGAAAATCCTACCGCCCCAGTGTTCGTGTACTCGCCACGTGGATCGTATTACGTGTACACGGATACGCTCGGAACGTTCACCCTCCGCAACTGTATTGCATTTGCTCGTCTCGGTTGGAAATAACACCCAGTAAACAACGCGCCCTCATTGCGCGATCCTCGCAAATACCGACCGCGGTCCTTTGTACGAACGCCACTGCAGTTGAGTGCAATCGTCGAAAATTAATATGTGCGCGTATGCGTGAGCGTGTGTGTGTGACCCTAAGTTCGCTTCGGACCAGCCCTTTCGAATAGCTCTATCGGCACTTGTTCGAACCAACAGTAATTTTGTATTGCGTTCGCAAACTTTAGGGGTCATTTGTGGTCGGAATCCGGGTCCACGGAGTGCTAAGTAATAGTGTAACAGTATCTCGCGCGAGGGTTTTCGACGGGGAAACAGCGGAAACGGATAAGCCTGCCGATAATTGCGATTAAAAATAGAACCGTGATGCGAATAATGACGGTATATTTGAAAAATATCACAAAACGCGACGCGCATTTTAATGTTCTTCTGAATGCAGTTTTTGATACTCGCGCACTTTACTCATCAATGACGCTGAACAAAAAGCTAAATAAATATTCGAAATAAGACTGTTATTGAACACACACTCTGATTAAAACATTATATCCTACAACAACCACACTAGAATCCAATTTTTATTGATTCATTTTAATGGTACATTGAGTCTTGAACAATTCATGCCGACGAAGCGAGGATGTAAATAGTGTGGACAAAGACGGACGGACATAAATATATTTAATGGTTGTACGGGAAAGTACAACGATATAGTTGAAAATGAATTAAAATAGTTTGTCAAACACGTTTACTATTTGCCGTATTATAGGCCATTTTCTATACGAGGGTTTGTCAACATCCGAAATGCGGAACTTGCAATAACCCTGACCGTAGTCCTGCTTCTTATTTAGGGTAAGATTATGCATCCCTTTTAATTTGAATTTCCAAAGTCCGGGGGGGGGGGGGGACTAAACGCTAAACGGCGTTAGTAATTATCACATAAAGTACGTACTATATTATCGTATAAAATTTATTATTGACAGTGTTGAGAATAGATAATGCAAAATTTATATAGATAATGATGAAAGATAATATGTCCAAATTCATCTAGATAAAGATAAAAGATAATTTCATTTTTATCTAGATAAAAAAAAAGATATTTTCAAAAAATGTTATTTATTGGTCAATATTTCATATTCTAATAATATCTATGAAGACTAAATTATAATCATTATCAATAGATACCTAGGTGTTTAATGTTTATTGTAGTAATGTAGAGTACCATTAAGCAGTATTTATATATAATGTACAATATTTAATGATAGTTCATCACTAAAATGTTACACAAAAAAAAATGAAAATTCCTCTGTACGTATAAGGAAGAATACTGAATACATAAAAAATTAATTTTACGTTAACAATATTGTTTTCCATATAATATTAATTTGATGATTTTCATTATTCTATAAGTAGATAGTTACAACTTTACAGTTTCCAAGAGTGAAATAATGACTATTCAGCGTATGAGTTACATGTGTATACTAAAATAGTTAAGTAGTTTTTGATGCTACTTTTTTATATAAAATCTTAAATGGAGAAATTGTCTGTCCTGAACTATTACAAAAAATTGGTCTCAAAGTACCCTCTTTCAATTCTAGACATAATCCTCCTCTTGCTATACCACAGTCAAAAACAAATTATCTCTCTAATAGTCTGATGTGTCGTCTACCAACGTTATGTAATCAAATAAAAAATTTCGATTTTTTTTTTTTGATTCTTGCACCACGTTAAAAACTTGTATTTATAATTCAAATAATTAATGATACATTTTCATTTAATAATTATTACTTAATAAGTTCTTACAATTACTGTATTCCTACCCCATGGGGTGTTTGTTATTTATTGATTTTATAACAATAAATAAATTATTATTATTATTATTATTATTAAAATCAAATACCTACTATAATTGGAACTTCCATGGAGAAATAAGAAATTAAGTACCAAAAATATTTTCCCGACATGAAAATACAAAAAAATGTCATAACAATAAATAATAATTACTTATTAATAATACAAGAATTATGATTATGAATACAAAATCTATATGTATATAAGAAAGTCAGGTTATTTACAGAATTTATAATTCAAAAACGGCTGAACCGATTTTGATGATTTCCGATTTGTTGGATTCGTCTCCGTACATGAATAAAAAACTATAATCATGGCAAGAATACAGACAATAATCTAGATAAGTAACAATTTTATCTTGAATAAGTAATTAGATAACTTAGCGTTATTTATCTAGATAAGATAAAAGATGACTAAAAATCTATCTAAATAATTTATTTAGATAAATTAATCTAGATAAGTCCCAACACTGATTATTGATTAATATAATTGAATAAGTGGAAGAAAAAGTTAAGACTTCGAAGAAAAAATATTTATAATGAAGTAATGTATTACGATATGTAAGAAATAAGTATAAGATAATATTCTCGTAATCGTGGATTAATTTTTTTAGTATTTTTCTCATCTTCCTAGACCAAATAAGAACAATCTCTGAAAGTTTGGTACAAATAAATTTACTTTTTTTCTGTGCCCACTAAAGGGTTAACATACGCTGTGTCTAATTGTAAACAGATACCCGGGCGTTCGTATAGATAACAATTAACATTTTAACACGTAGGTTTATGGACCGTCCGTATACAGTATAAACATAGGTCACCCCGTATCCGAGACTCGTCATCAACACATAATTTATTGTTATAATAGTTGTTACAAAACTGTAGTGTTATGTGATAGGCAGCAGCATCTAATGACTGTAAGTTAAAAATATTTACTTTCTGTTTGGCGGTATTTCATGGCGTATAAAAGTTACAATAAAATACATGTTGGGTAAGTTCTTAAGTTATAATTAAAAGGCGGATTCTTAGGTTTTTTAAAATATAATATTTGCACGGAAAAAACCTCAAAATATGCCCTTAATATTTCCTTAGAAACTAGTAAAATTTATTCGAAGAAAGCTTAAATCCAAAGAATATTTTATTTTCTTCAAAATATTCTTAAGTATGCTAATTATTTATAATATTATAAATATAATGCATATATTTTGATTTATATTATGAATTGTTGTTTGCACTTATAAACATGTACCTATTTACTCAGAATAGGTATCATATATCTTATGTGACAAAAAAAAGAATTGTGTATCTAACCTGTAAGAAATTCAAAATAACTTACATACAGTTTTTTCAAATGTAAAATTAAAAAAGAAAACACAACACTTTTAATGAAATTAAAAATTTACGTCTAGTGATCATATTGTTACATAATAAACTAAAATAATTATTATTATTTTATTTTAATCCTTTTATCATATTATGTTTTTTTTTTCTGTGATTTAAGTCTAAATTTATGAATTAAACAAATATGATATTTCCTACTGACAACAACACATAATTTAAAATAATAAAAAATAGAATAATATTATCTAATCCCAAAATATGTTGAATTATGTAAAATAAATATTTTTTCTACAAACTCAAATATACATACTCAAACACCAGATACGTATTATAATAGTATAATGTTTCTCGGGAAATATGCTCCTTGTTATTACGTCGTCACGTCGGGTTACGTACTTAGCGCACTAAATACGAACAACTATTTTCAGTCGGATTTCTATACGATTTTTAGCTGCTCGAGATAATCTTATGCTAAAATATACCAAGTAAATATACATCGTACATTTATATTATCAACTGTGCGTACATACTCGTAGAAACGAATACTGAATCGATATTTTTGAAATACTTAAACGGCCATTCAACTGTTAATATTAATTTGTATTGTTAATAGTATATTAGTGTAGGCGATTAAAGCATAACTTTAGCTCCACTTATGTGATCAATGTTTTATAATGAATTATTGCTACAGTTGTTACGAAATTGTTTAATTGGAAAAACATAATAAAATGATTAATAATGCAAAAGTATTGACAGCATATTGGACTAGTTTGTTTATTTGTGTACTATTTTTTAATGAAAACAAAACTTTTACTATCGCTAGTCAATTACGAAAATATCAGATGCACCGTGGACCTCATTACTACGGTTTCCATTGACTATTTATATATAGAATAAATACTATCTATACATCATATACTACATATATTTATATATTTATGTTACTTGATAAAGAAATATTTAAGGGGAATGATATTTTAAGGCACGAGCGATAAAATCATCAGCTCATTCGTTTTAACTTTAACTTTATTGACTAAATCGCTTAAAACTACAACTTGTTTAATAGTTGTTACAGTTAATTTCAGACTAACTAATCGAATCATGGCTGGTGATTTAATGTCAACCAATGATGTTTGAATGTTATTGTTCGCTTAATTCTAAAGTGTGTTCTATAGTTTTTATGAACACATTATATCAAGGTGTATAATGTACAACAGTATAATATCGTTACGTGGTCTCTATGCACTCCAAATCGGTCGTGACACAAGGGACAAAGCGAAAGTAAATGTGATTACATATATTATAGTATCCTTCATTATGTTATACAACAAATACGTAAACTTATAGTATATATATCATAGGGCTTAACATTTTAATTTCTCGGGTAGTTGCGGAAATAACAATATTACTATTTTAGCGACAAACTTCAAATATTGTATACATTAACACAATAGTTTTAAATGCTTCGCATACAACTTTTACCGAAAATCATAGTAAAAATACTTACACACACACTCACACATACATATATGCACAAATAGCAGGTTGGTTATAAAAAAAAAGAGAATAACCAGTGTGACAGGAGTTTTTTTTTCAATTCAGAAATGTATAATTCATCGATTCATTCTTTAGGAAGAATATAGGTGGCACGCGTTCAATAGTGATTGGTGGGACATTATTTGAACTTTGTACTAACCAACTACTACTACTACTGCGAGCAATTAAATTTCATTAGCGAAAATAATTATTTTAACAAATGCTGCTGACAAGTTCATTACTCGAATAATAAAAGCGGTCAACTGATACTGCGTATATTGAACGGTATGTACGGTCCATGCTCTGTGTATATTGTACACAGATGTCATTGAAAATTTCATCACGAATACGAAAGCGAAAACTCTACTCCTCGTCCGCATTCGCATGGCTTTTCATGCCATAGGTTAGTCGGCAATCTACGGGTTATAGATTATATTCGAATTTGATTTCATCGTTTCGACGTATATGCCCGGATCTCTCTCCCAAGGTCACGTGTTATCACGTGCTCAAATCGTGAGGAGTTGACAAATATTCAAAGGATCTTCTCCTCATCTCCTTTCCCCTCTATCATCCTATATAATTCTCATTAACACCTCAGGGGTACACAAATCCTATATAAATCCATACCGGGTCACGGCAATACCTGTATTTCGCGTCAAAAAACTGCACTCATATAGAGTCAACGCTGGCTAATCGTGTTCTACACTTGTACATTGAATCGTCAGAGCAAACAGCGAAAACAAATTGCCGTTCTATAATATTACAACTGTAACGGGATCGCGTGTACTTCCGACGGCGATAAGACTCGTACAAAAGACTCGGGACAAAAGATCATGAGGCGCTTTTCTGCTCCTGAATCCGATACACAGCACAAAACACGTCGAATCTTTTAGACGCGGGCGGTTATGTACGGCGACCGGATCCTCCGGTACACATGAAAATATAACAAATGACCTTTCAAGTTGTGAAAAATGACCGAGCGCGTGGGGTCGTCGGTGGAATTGAGTGATTTTCTTCTTCGACCGTGGTACCACGTTCGTTATATGTACGTATAAATATATATTACCCTTTTACGTATAAAAACACGAAATACGTAATTCGGTCTTTTTCCCTGTTTATATATTTTTTCCTTCTTGTAATTCTTTGTATATCCCTACTGGAAGCGAGATGCGCACGTTGTATACATAAATCTTCGGGTCTTGTTTTTTTTTTACGATTTTATTTTCGCGAACAGAGTGATTCGTCGTTGCACGCGTCTTTATCGCACCGCTTCCGGTTCTTTCATCCTGCGATCGGCGGTGGGGTCATGGCAATGCAAGCAAACGTGCACGGGTTGCCGTGTGTGGTCTTACGCACATCAACAGGACGATTCGCAGGATATCGCTGCTACCGACGTCTTATTAACCTTAAGCGCGGTACAGTGCCTGTAATAGTATTGTAATTTGGGGCACGAGAACAGCATACATTCAACCTTGCCGATCGATTGTCCGGACGGACACGTAATCGCGCAGGATAAAAACGATTGACAGCCCACAGATCCGTCCCGCGGAACAAGCCTCATCCACCACTTTTGCGACGGTCTTCGCACTCCGTCACCGGTTACACGATTCCGCCGAGTGATAGGTAGACCGGGGTCGTTCACCGCACGGCTAACCGCGAGCCGTCTGACGCGTTTCGTCCGTATACGTATCTGTATATCATTATCTTGAACTCTGTGTCACGTCACCCGGAGTCCAGTGGCCAGTGCAAACCGATACACATCCGACGCGATATTATGCGTACATACAACGGTTCGTTATCATAGTAAACGTTTACGGTACAATGTTAGATGGTGGAGATAGAAAAAAGTTTTTTCGACACTAACAACCGTTCCGAGAAAAAAAAATCTATCCGCGCATAGAGCTGAAAACAATTCAAAATAAATGCACGCGTGTGCACTTAAAGGAGTGAAAATGGTACCTTAGTCCTTATCTCTTCTACAGAACCTCATTTCAATCACTGAATAGAAATATTTTGTTTGATCGTTTGAACACATTTTATAGTTGATAACCAATCAATCAATTGCCAAAATTCAGCGTATTTTATCAAATTTTTATGTAGCTAAAAGTTTTATACGATAAACGTATATTATCCTAGGCCCCGTATCACGTCGTCAGTTTAATAGCTATTGAAATTGGAAAAGTGAATAATTTTCAATTAAATAATACAGAATAATATAGTATTAAGCAATACCGCGAACAGACTGTTTGCGGCTAAAAGAATTTGGAGAAATATTTCGTTTTTGCATTCGTTTTTATCATCAACCAAAAACCAATGTTTTCGTTATCGAGGTTTATGAGATTATAAAAGATATATTATTAAACAATATCAAATTTTGATGTAAAAAGTGCGATATCTCGATCCCGGTGTCCCAAAATCATTGATAACCGCTATAGAGGGTCTCCAACTAGGTATCGAAAACTTGCTAGGAGAAGGAGATGTGTTAATAAAACAAAAAAAAAAATTAACTTGTATGCCCATTCGTCGGACGTAGCGTCAGTTTTAATACCATGATCATGATAATTCGTATAATTTCATTTTGTTTATAATATTAAAATGATAATTTTTTTATAATTGTGTTAGCACATTATTCAGTTCATATCGTCCACAGACGGACATCTTGTCGCAAGAACACAGATTTGTATTTCTCCATATTTTGGAGCATCATCGTGATAATATTAATACGTGTTTATGAAGATGTGTGCATGACGACGATCCGGCAAGGAGTGAATGAGATTCACACCGATACAAGGACTCGTATGCATAATTATAATTAGCATGCTGGTTATAATTGAGGTGGCTAGCTCATAATATAATTGATATCGGTGATGGACATAGACGCAGTTCGGGCAACGTCGAAGGCGATCGCAGAACAACGTGTTGTAGGAGTTGTGAATGGTAGTGTACATCCTGTACCCGATTATTATACACTCCAGATTATAATAATAAATACGTGAATATATAAATAAAAATTAAATATTGGACCCATGTTTGAATATATAGTACGTTAAAGGTTGTTTGTCACTGCTGTCAAACAAAAATTAGTCCCCATTGGATATAAAAGAATAAAAGTGATAATTACAAGTTTAATGAAAAAAACAAAAACACATCAGTTGCATAGGTCAGAAATAAGAATAAAATTAAGTTCGGAAAGTAGATAATGAATAAACTATATTTTTATTTTTTTTTTGCTAATAGAACTGTATGGCAATTTATTTTCATAGGCAAACGCAGATTATATTACATTAAATATTATACTACATAAAATACATATTATGTTTCATCTAATATTCCGCGCGAACACTTTATTTTTAATATTATATCGTCTTTTGCAAATATAACATAGAAACATGATTTATACAATGTTTAAGTTAAAAACTAAACTTACAAACATTTTATTTTTTATTTTTTGTACGACATTCGTAACGTTCGATAGTAAAATTTTGAAAATTCAATAATTCTGCTAAAAATGAAGTTAAAACTTCAAAAGTTGAACACTAATGTGTTTATTACAGTGTATATCAAATAAAATGGCTTACTTCATATAATTATTCTAAAAAAAAACTTAACATTTTGTTGGATACGTTTGTAATAAATATATGAATAAATAATTTTGTTTTATATTTTAAACTCTGTTAGACTGACAGTACTTTTCGAATTTCAACCACAAATTTTTAATTTATATTTTAATTCATAACATATTGTATAGAGAAGTATTATTATTATATATTTAAAAATTTATATCTTTGATTTAAAATTAAGTAGTACTATATTGCTCGCAACTATAGGTTCATCTTCAAATGTGAATTTATTCAGTGAGCATTCTTTGGTATTTTTTTTTTTTTTTTGTTTAAGCACTCGCGTATTAAATTGTAAGCTTTGTACCGCTAAATTGTTGCTATTTATAATGGCTAGTCAGTGAAAAATTAAAAAAAAAGTAAATTATTATCAATTACAGATGAAGTCTCTTATTATGAAATGTGATAGCTTTTTCTTATTAAAGAATAAAAATATTGATTTATTACAAAGTTTGTAGAAAAAAGACCTCGCGTAGAAATTGATGAGCTGTTATATTAAAGATTGTTTTGATATTTTACACTTATCAACGTCTATAATTTATAAAATAAATAAATCAATTTGACATCAGCAATATAATAATAATAATATCATATGCCGAAATATTTCTCTAAGGTATGCACTGATATACGAAGCTAATTTAAATGTATACACACAACATACAGCACTAACGAGCCATGAGTGTTTTATGGGCTAGTATAACGCACGCATATGGTTAAAGATAGTATGTAGTTTTCCGGTTGATGAAATATAGTAGGCCAAGGGATTGCGGATGGTCGTATTGTGTTGAAAAAATATATAAATCTCGTTTGTGAAAAATTCATTATGAGAGCCACTTTGAAATGCAATCATGTGG
Organism: Sipha flava; assembly: GCF_003268045.1. Classification (NCBI taxonomy): domain Eukaryota; kingdom Metazoa; phylum Arthropoda; class Insecta; order Hemiptera; family Aphididae; genus Sipha; species Sipha flava. The sequence goes on from NW_020273276.1 coordinate 481,558, forward strand.
TACGAAGCACAAGTAGAGTGACTTCAAAGCGTGTCGACAAATTTCGTCATTCGAATACAAGAGGAAATCGAGTCGATAATTAATTCTGTTATCGAAAACAAAAGCAACGAGTAACATGATAAAACGAATATACTAATTAAATGTGCGTATAATAATAACCTATCAGTTTAAGCGCACATTTTTTTCCAGCTGGTCGCGATTAATCGTAAAAACCGTCAGCCGTACGGAAGGGATGCAGTTAATGGTGTTTCCATATAGTATACTCTCGACATTATTTTAAAAACTCACGGGTATACTACGTACGCTTTCAAGTCTCAAACACTTCGTGAAGAAGTATTAAATGTAATAATTTTTATAGGTTTTGATTTCGTCTTTATCTTGCAATAGACATTAAGTTTTCCCTCAAACGATAAGTTTATTACTATGAAGTAATTATGGACGGTATACTATATATTTACCATGGTATCAATGTATTTAAATAATTTTAATTTCTATTTTCGTAAAAATAAAAACGTTTTATATTGTTTGTTAATATTTAGAACCCTTTCCCATCATCACCGTCTAAATCATAAAAATGTCAAGAATCGTCCATAATCAGATATTTTTAGAAATAGTACTCTCTCAAAAAAATTGATAGGAACATCACTGGATCGCAGCATGGTGTGTTGTACACGTTCAACCGCTTTGATAGCGTTTTTTTGTAATAAGTTATTACCAAAATACGTTGTCAAAGAAAAAAAAAATATTATACTTATAATTTGTAAAATATATGTTACTTAATCTAGAAATAATCGATTTATGCATTTACATGCTCGAAATTATCAATTACGCAAAAATATGAAAAATAAGTTTGCATATTTGCAATCGAAATTTCACGAATCGAATTTATATCATATTAGGGTATAATTCTGGTGGCACGAAAAAAATATGCCAAGTCATAAACATCTGAGCTCTAGTAATAACCTGTACGTGTATGTACGTCACGGCCAATCTCGTTTAACAATCATTCACATCGGCAAACCAGATTTTTGGAGTCACGCGAACAGCGAAAATGGCTTAGCCACGGTAATGTAACCTTACAGTAACGTCTTTAGGGTGTTCGTCTTAAGCATTTGGCCACGCAAGTCTCCCGTGCAACTGTGTCCTAATCGCATCAGCGATCGTTGGACACCACCACTGAGCACAGGGCCGTAACAAGGGGATGGCTGGGGTTGCCCTCGGGTGCAATTCCTTTGGAAAGCGCAAAAACGAAAATCTCGCAGATAATGTTAAAAATTACAACGGTCAATGTCACAAATATTTTGTTTAAAAAATCATTAACGTCCTTCCTATTAATTCAAGCAATAATTGAAAATAATATCTAATAAGCGTAATATTTTTAAATTAAAAATACATAAGGGCGCATTTCAAAGTTTCATCCCGGGCGCAATGTTTGGTTGCTATGGTTAGGTTATGTTATCATCAACGTTAGACCGTGTTTCGCACACCGTGACTGTATTTTTTTAGGATTTTCCGTCGTGTTCCTGCGATGCCCGGCGCCCGCTCACGATAGTTTTTTTTTTTTTTTTTTGAGTTTTTTTTTAAATTTACGCGTTTTCTTTATCAGTTTATGTTATGATCGACTCTCATCGCGTACGTTATACCATTACCATAAGACTCGTCCGGCGCATATATTCGGATAGTTTGTAAGCCATTCGTCTCGGCGTATTCCATACATTCACGCGCTGCTACTTACCAACCGCCTTTGCTGCAATGTGCGCAACACGTTAACACAATATTTATTATACCAGACGTAAATACCAGTAGTCTTTCCAGTCACTCTCTTCTTTTTTTTTTTTCTAACTCGACAAAAAATATTTAGAAAAATAACAAAGAATCCCACGTAGTACGCTTACATACGTATTAAACAGCAACGGCTTTACGTGTCTATGAATACACACGGACTGAAATGATCGTTTCCTTTTCCAAAATTAGTTCAAATATAGAAAATATCTCATAAGGTTATAAATATTTTTTTTGTTTCAAAGTGCTCCTTGAATAAACCGAAACAATAATTACGTATTAATTGTATGCAATAGTTCGTTTTCAGACCGGGAGTGGGAGACAAACAAAATTATAGATCACCATCAAAGATACGAAAGACTTCATTGGATGGAATGAATGAGGTCGATTCACTTTTAATTACTTTTAGTTTTTTTCATCATTGTGACTACTGCAGGCTTCACACGCATAAAACATGATGTTCAAACGAATAAAATTAAACGATAATATCAAACGTATTTTTAATTTTGATTTATAACCGATTGTTTATAAAATTTACTCAAAATTGATATTTCACTACCATCGGTCGCTTGAACTAAGAACTTCGGTTGAAATTAATGCACTTTTGAACTAGTCAGAATTTGATTGAAGTAGCGATATTTCATGAACGGTAAAGGAAAGAAAAATATTTAACAGAAATGGTCGAGTGGAGTTTCCTCCAATTATACGTATCAGCCAAAAACTCATGGATGAATATCCATGAGTTTTTGAAATTCGAATGAAATCAAACACGACGTTATTTCTATTTTCATTCTGAACAACAGTTAATATCATTTTAACGTCATTCGGATCGAAGTCTGAACGCGACAGATGGTTAGAATAAATATCTATTATTTATTTTATTCCTCAGGGTAAAACGTTATAAATAACCCCGGAAAACCGTATCACTGCACAACCGGCAGAGTGGTCGTACCGTACAAAAACCGTTCAACACTCGTTTTCTTTGCATCACCGTAGCAACACGGTATTACGTAATTACAACGTACATAGCTACTGACATTGCTATGGTTGTCGATTGTTTTTCGCCAATGACTGCGCACAAACGTCCGTCAAAACTCGTCCGAAACAATTACGATTGTTACGAAATCGTACGCATCGAAACGGGTAACTCGCTGGCCGACAACACGTTAATGTATTATCACCGCACAGAGGTGGAACTAGGAATTTTCACGCCCGGTGAAAATGTTGAAATTACGCCTTATCACGGACCAATAATCAAATACTCTTCTCGAGAATTTTTTTTCTAATAATTAATATACAATCGTATTTATTGAGTTATAATCTGTATTTAACAAAATTAAAAATATCAAAGTAGTTGTAAATGAGTACAAAAATTACACCCTCTAAAATTCTACGACCAGGCATGTATCTCCGTCTTCCACCCCCTAATTCCATCCCTGTCACCACCTCGCGTATCAATCGCGATAACTGGACCGTCGTCGTCGTCGCGTGGCGCCCCGTATACGTACACAATGTTCATTATACGATACGGTGTTCGTGCGCTTTTGTTCGGCGAATTCGTTGTAATACGCACAGCTGATTAAAACTATTTTCGACATGACGTACCAGATGTTCGTCTGGTGTCACGGAAGACGAATGTCAAATCATTAATACGAGGAACGCAATAATTATCGTGGACAGAAAAAAATAAATTCACATCTTTAGAAGAGCTGTCATCAAATAGTGCGCATATCTCATTAATTTTTAATGGCAATCGGATTTCAAGAGTGCACGTAACAACAACAAGAAAAACTACCAACCGTAAATCCAGTGGTCTGCGTAGCGAATAACTTTTTTTTTCTTAATCGAAATAATTTTCATACTCATATCGCTGGATTTTATTTAACCGCTAAGTGGCCGATCGGGCGTTCTCATTATTTTTCAATAAATTTCAAAACAAAATCACATGTTTTTTTAATTGACCCCAATTGCTGCGAAAAACAAGATTATAATACATAAGCAGAGTTCATACCAATGAATAATTATTATTGTTTGCAATAATAAAGCGATTTTTTTTATTCATTTTTACCAAGTCTTAAAATTTTAGATTAACAATGAATATTTGTAGTTCTTATCTCTGTGAGTCTAGTAAAAAAAAAAGAATTGAATTATCTTCATTATCTCAAGTGATATTACAATGAGTATGTTCGAGCTTGTTTGATTCGTTTAATATTGTGTTTGATTCGAAACAGAATATTAGTTCTAAGGCTTAGTGCGCATGAACAATATTTTAATTGGACGAGTACAATCGCCCCATAGTAGCATTGCTCGCGCTTTACACCGTTTTTTTGTTTTGGCGCGTACGAACAGTTTCTCGAAAAAACATTCACTTATTTCCAACCATAACTTTTGTTTAATTAGGCGATCACTATAACCTTTTAATTATTTACTATACGCTTCTGAACGAGCTTCGTCCAAAGATATTAATTTTTCTAAGTATATATCGACGTTCATTATACACAAGCATTAAAATAAAAAAATAAAGATTAAAAAAGGAGGATATCAATTTATTTACACGATAACATGCATCGTAAAATGTCTACTAAAAAACACGTGTGCTGACTCGTCCGATTGTATTCGGTTACGGAAAAAGCATGCGCAAATAATAATGTAAAAACATTGGTATAAAGTTCTCGAACGATCACGATCGGATTGGAAATTTATGATTGGACACAGATTTTAAAATCGGCCGATTTCGCGATCGCTCTTGCGCACTGATACATATAATTACGTAATCGTAACTAACCGATAATTTTTTCGGCCGATTAAATATCGTTCATGCGTGCCTAGCCTAACTAGTTCCTCGGTCCAGACGAACGAATAGGCTGCAGAGTAAATGTGGCCAAAATTTTCCGGTTATATCCGGCCCTCTCTCCTCCGTAAAGTTTGCAGCACTTGCATGAGATGATAATTTTCTGTATCTAAGAACATTTTCAGGTCGAACACGTACACATAAATCATTACTAAAAATATGCAACGATTTTGCAACCCATTCGTTTGCGGCAGACAAAAGGTTTGTCGAAATCTCGATTTTACCACGTAGAAGAAAAATGTCGGGCCGTGCAAAAGAATATTATGAAAAGTAAATATTAATAATAACATATTCCAAGTGTAATCGAGCGTAAAACGAAATGCGTTTTGCTCGTAATACGCAGTCTTATAAAAATCAGAGTCTCGTCCGCCGACGGCAATTGTATAATATAAGAACCGTGTATATAGGTTCACCGGATGGAGAGAATAAGGGTTCGAATAAAAAGATTTTTGGCGCAAGAGAAGGTAAAAACGATAACAGAAAGAAAAAAACAACCGAGAACCGAAAGGTTAATTAAACTATAGGCTGCACGGAAAAAGAAAAAAACGGATTATTTCTTCATGCCAACCTTTCTCACAAATAATTTAATAACATACCACGTCCGTATAATTTCCCCGACATCCTCGTCTGGTATATTATATAATAAGCTTTGCGGTGCGTGATTGCTAGCATCGTCATTATTTGTTTTTATTATATAATATTTACAATTATCCAATTGACAATTTATCCCCTAAATAATTCTTACTAAGATTTAAATAATGATTATCGCGAACTATCTGTACTTGACTTTTTTTCATACTCAACCGGTAACATAAGTTAACTGAACTGATCTTGTGAATAACTGAAATCTAGAATATCTGTAGCATGTACCGGAATGGACGACTAGTGTAATTACGTAGTACTTATTATTTTATATTTTACAAATTAACAAAAATATTATCTTGTTCGTGCTGGAGTCGAATTGAACATTGGAACGTCTGAAATATTTGACATTGATTGTTGGATTATTTTGAGTAAAATATATTATGAACATAAAAACGCACAATTATTAAAAAATAATATGAAATTTTAGTTTAATAAATATCACATTACAAAGTTATATAAAATATAAACAACATGAATTTAGTAAAAAATATAATAAAATAAATATTTATTACAATTATTATTTATTTTATTTATATCATATAACTCATATAACTATTAATATTAAAATATGAAATAATCATAACAAAATAAAAAAAATTTACTTATGAATGCCAATGAATAAGAACAGAACTGTTATTAGTTTTCCGTAACAAAAATCGAATTAGCCACTGGAGGACTGAAATAATAGTGGACTGCAATTCGATAAATTACCAGAAAAATGTCATGCTTTAATATTTAAATAACGGCTTGTTGTCATCAGACTATCGTAATAAAAACTAATAAAAACACGTTCATTATTTTTTTGTGGGCAGTCAAAACATATTAAGTCATATTTGCAATTTTATTACATCTAGATAAGATAAAATTAATTATTCGTAGGTCCAGACCGATTACAGAAAACATGTTTTTACACATAGACGTAAAAACGAGACATTTATGAAACTATAATATGCTTCTTTAATATATAATAATTGATATTCTATTGAATACATTATTATCCTGTTTGAAAAATCACATTTAAGTATTTAATCGCATCGAGTCTTATCGACACATATTGGTATTTAATAATAATATTTTGTACAACACGAATCATTATATTTGTTATTTAAAAAAAGAAAACAATTGTGGTATTCCTTATCTTTAAGTATTGGTTTTTGTGTCAGATTAACTATCATAAAAAATGTGTACAAACATATAATATGTGTCGAAAACAAAGTAAAACAAAAAATAAAAATGGTTCAATAAGATCGTTTCAAGTCCAACCGTATCGAAGAACAGAAACATGGTCGAATCGAAATCGTGTGACACGATGTAATAACATCATGAGTTTTATCGCGCGCGAATAAATAATAATAATGGTAGAAAAAGAAATAAATACTAATAACAATGGAAAATCGTTTGTTGAAACGCAACAGGAGCTAATCGCGACCGACACGAATTTTTTAAACCGGAAAAATCACGATAACATCTAGTATTAGTAAAAGCGGCGATTATTTCGGTTAACCTGTGGTCCTGTTGTCCTGGTGGCGTCCTATCGTCCTTCTATCGAACGCGCGCGCGACAGCGTATACATGAGCGTCACCCGTTACCGCACAAACGCGCGAAAAACTCACGGGACAAAACCGTACACATATTTCAAATTCCCATTACCGCACACGTATATTTTGAACGACTGTCATCGCTTATCGACAATATGGATTACCTTGTTTACCGGTAAATTCGGTTTCCGACGATTTTTATGAAATTTTATCTGGAGATCCAAAACATCAAAAATCCACGGCATTTTCTAATCATGTAATTGAAAATCATACCGACACTGAACAACATCCTCCTTCGATGGTGGCTTGAAGAACCTAACGGTACAAAAAGAACGACCAACGGTGCTGGATCGACTAATTTCGGTATGAATTTTATACGGCACATCCATCTGTTTTCCAAGTTATACGTATAAAAAAAAAAACTGTCTATCGAAACATTGGTAGTAAATATTTTATATTTTTTATATCGATGTTTTAATAGAACAACAAGTTAAGCGCAAAATGCGAAGGTTTAAGAATGGTACTGAAGCAATACAGCGGAAATGTGATCGAGAAAGAGAAGCCAATCTGGTACCATATCAGTACTGGCTTTTGTTAACAAATTGACCACGATGGAATATATATTAGATAAAACGAGTTGAAATTTTAAACCAACACATAAAATATATTGAATGTATGAAATCTTTTAATTATTCTATATTCATATTTAAATTTTCATATCGTACTATTTTTGCGTGACGAAAAACGCCGGTGCACACGTGCACACACGTACAACGGTGGTAGGCGCAACGACGGATGCGGACCGCTACCGTGTGTTACCCCGCGGCCGGTCGAGAGCGACGAGTTTACGCGACTTGTCGCCCATTATTCAATCGTTGCCCGCCGGTACTTGGCCGACGGGAGGGTGGACCGTTGTGGCTAGGCGCGACACCGCGACGAGCACTCTGTCCGATTTGTAGTGCACGTCTCCTCGGCGGTCGCGGTGCAGTGCGGTGCAAGCGGCAGGAGAAGGAAAATAAATGAAGAGAAGAGAAAGAAAGAAAGAAAAAAAAAGGAACCCGGTAATTATTTAACAGGGCCCGTATAATACCAGATAGAAATGAACTGCGCAGTTCTCTCCGGTATAAACGACTCCGACGACGGCATAAATCTTATTTTCCATTACGTGGAGGACCTGTTTTGTCCTCGCTCTCCCTCGTTCTCTCTCCTCCCTCCGCTTCTCCTCTTCGACCCGTCACCGCGCGCGTACGTACCTGTACGAGAGAACCCTTATATTATAATGTCGTGTACACCACCACCACGTACCACATACGTATAATTTACGTATTATAATCGTATTATACGCGCGCTCGCGTATACGTATTCGTGCGATCGATAATATTCTTTAGGACCGGCGTCTAATCGATTCACGCCCTGCCTCTCGTACCAGGACTCCTAAAAAAAAAAAAAAACTAAAAAAAAAAAACCGACTACTGCGCACAACCACTACACGCACCGCGGACCGGTTTCGAGTTGCGCCCGTCTCGCCAGGAGAGTCGCGCTGGGTCGTGTCTGGGACTGGTAATGTATTGTGTAATACGTTATCTTTCACACGCAGCAGACTCGGACCGCGCGTACATGATGCAATACGTGCGCAGAGCGTACGGAGAATCGGTCTGCTCCGAGCCATTACGATTGGTGATGGGAATAATCGAATTATTTCAACAATCGAAAAAGAGAATTATCGAACAACCGAATGATCAGCAGTCGAAAACAAAACAATCGATTGATTAGTTAAAGAAAATCAAAATAATCGAATAATCAGACGATTAACGATTTAACTGCTTGAACCGGTTGTATAAATAATCAAATGATTATCTGTAAGCGTGAAAGTGCAATGCATTTTCAATCCGATCATTTTTTATACGTATTAAACCGATTAGTGCGGCGATTATCGGTACCGGGAATGATACCAATGATTAAAATTAAAATAAATAATAATGCAATTCTGATTGGGGGGGGGGGGGACAGTGGACTTCTTAATTTAGTACCCAATTGGCAACGAGTAAAACACGCAATTTTTTCGAACAATTCAATTGATTTGCTTTTGATAAATATGTCCGGTTAGCCAAGCGTTATTTGAATTATTAAAATCATTCAATTATTTTGACAATCAAAGAATAATAATCGAATCGTTCAATTATTCCATTGAATTATTCGCATCGCTAATTACGATGTACACCTAAATCGAACGTCCGGACGGTGGTCCGACTCGCCGACCAGTGCACACGCAGACCCGGAAGAGTCGTCAAAGTCGTCGTTCGTTGGGCGAGGTGGTGGTGCCGCGTCCCTTTGTTCGGATGACGAAGATCTCTGTAAATCACACAAACGCTGTTGTTGCCGTGGCGTAACAATGTATGCCGGATGCGCGACCGTCACCGACTCTTGAGTACAGGACCAAAGGGGAATGTTGATCAAAGGACTACAAATTGTTCTACGACCGTTGGCCAACGGATAGAACCGTTTCGTCAGTTAACTATGACTGTACTGCGGTACACAGATATACAGATAACACTTCCATTGATATTTAACACAAATTATTAGATCCTAATAAAAAATACACATATCGGTGCGCACGAGCGTGAACTACGACTGGCGAGTCGTGTGCACCGGCGAAAAGCCGCTAGTATTACGGACGTTAATAAAGACACGACGTTCGGCTCGGAGGAGTTTCGTGTACGTCCACATTGAACTACCGAGTCGATGACTGAAATCGTTGTAACGACAAATGCATGTTCAGTGCACGGAAACGATTGGACGCGCAACATTCGATAATATTTGTTTGATATGCAGAACTCCTCCGGACTCCATATGGAAATCGATACTATTAATGAACATTGCAAATTTCCAAGACGACGACGATTTATAAACGATTGCGAAAACGACAAGCGAAAATGTTTATGAAACGTTATTGGAAATGTTATAATTGAAAACCGATATCGTAGTACGCGATGTAATTAAAAAATGGATCTAGAATACGCTTGAATTGATCTCATGTAATTTATTATACGACAACCATAATTGTACGACTCCCACCACGGTCGTAAATTAAAAAAAAAATCCAAAGTTCAAAAAACTACTAGCAGGAGATAAAAGATTTTATCTCCATACGTACCTACCAATAATTTATACAATAAAAATATATAAAAAAATTAATCTATTTAAATTTTACTTTTAAACCATATAAAAATACGAATACAAATGACCAATAACTATTTTAAATAAAAACGATTTTATTTACTTTCGCTAATTGTCTGACAATGTGATTAAATCTCCATAGAATAACGTCGATCGATTCTTTAAATATATACTAAATGTCTCATAAGGATTTTCTAATGATACCGATTGTTTAAAAAAGACCCTTTTTTAAAATATCGAAATTTTGGTTTTTATTTAATTGACATAATTGAATTTAATTGACATTTAATTGAATAACCCAATGAAACTTATAAGAAAAACATAGTACGAGTATAACAATTTCAACATCATTATACATTTTTGAGCAATATTTTTAATATAAAAACGAGAGCGTAAAATTATTACTAATCGTAAAAATACTATTTATGTATCAACGCTAATATCCCCACAGATTTACGACCACTACCCACACACCACATAATTATAATTATGAAATGTGGATGAATTTATTAAGTTAATTACGGTTAGAGAATTGAATAAAAGTGTTTATAACTCCGTGATGTTAAAAATACGTGTATTTATTACACGATAAACTATAAATTATGAGTATGTGATCATAATCACATTCATTGAATATATTTTATTATGTATTTATTTATTTATTATGATTAAACAGGCGAGCCCTAATACCATAGTTATATAAAAACATAGAATAACAATATACGGTATAGATTTATGTGATTACATTTCTAATACACAAAATAAAAAAAATAATAGTCATACACAAAAAGATCAATATTAAAATTATTAACATATTACATAAATATACGATCGTATAACGATAAAATTACAAAATTTCTTATGAAAATAACTTATAAGTAAGTACGTTTTGTTACCCAACCACATAATGTGATTAATTCAAGAGCAAGACTAGTGTGTATTTTTTTCAATTGGTCCGTCCAGAGCTTACAATAGATATCATTTCTCCAACACAATATAATATATGTATATAGTATACACTGTATAGATACATAATTATTTCGTGGTACTAAACATCTTATATATTAAGTTTATAATATTTTTTTAACGGAAAATAAAATCACCTTTACCTACCTATACACGTGCATACATTTAACGAATATTGACCCCATTTGATTTCCATGCAAGTCAAACCACTGCGTACAGTAAAATATGATTTAACGACAAGTTTATAATATGTAATAATGTAGGCACATGTTCAAACTGCTATTCTCCTTTTAGCATGCGTAACATTGTATCTTTCTTGTCGTATATTTTTGTTGGAAAAAAAATCAAATCGTTAACATTTACATTAAACTAAACGGGCAAATGTAAACTGGACCCGCGATTACCTTTTTTGTTGTAAATTCGGCCCCGAAAATTTTAGGTAATAAAGTAGGTAGATTGTAAACTCGGCCCGGAAATGTCAAGTAGTAAAAAAGGTCGGTTGTAATCTCGGCCCGATAATATTTACAGCTGAAATAAAATGGCGATGTATAAACCGCAAATGTACAGCTTTTTTAAAAACGTTTTGAATAAATAATGATATTACGGAGAAAAATGATGATCATCTGCATGACCCTATCGGGGACTAAGTACTACAATGACAATGTGTTGCCACCGTGGCCAAACGCAAAGAAACTGAGGACATCATATATGTAGTAGGCCAAACAAAATTTTTTGTAGTGCAGTAAACAATGTACCTGACGCGCAAGATCTATAAGTAAGTATTATTCAGTATGTTAAAAGGAATATATAAAACGCCTCCTCATGGTGTCCTCTGGGTCATGTTAGATGGTTATCAAAAATATTATAAGAAAATTATACAAATGTACATTTTTATCTAGGCCGAGTTTACACCTAAATTATTTTTACCTGCAAAAACCCTGGGCCGAGTTTACAATAGACCTTTTGAAAACTTTTTTTCCTCGGGCTGAGGTTACAATCGCCGAACTAAACAGAACAATATATGTGTTGCACACAAAGGCGTTCAGAGCCATGGAAAAAAATCCATCAGAAGATCGCATGTGTTCGTGGACGTGCGCGGACGCCCAAACTTGAATATTAATCATCGCTGTTATGCTCTTGAGAGATCTCCATAGAAATTAAACCCAACCTGATACACACAAAAAGTATCATGTTCCACTTCATACTCAACTTATTGAAATCGTGGACATCGAGGTTACCCAAAGTAATGGTGAAAACATGTGACAAATCTAATAAAGCTAATCAACCTATGAGCGTTAGAACTAGTATTGTTAAATCCTGTACCATGGGTGGATCCAAGAAGAGGACACTGGTGGCAAATGATACTCCCGATGAAAGAAATAAAGTTTTTTTTACATATAATACAAATTAAAAATACATTAAGACAGTTTTTGTACAATATTGTCACATTATTTTTTTTTTTTTTTTGAGAGGGGATTTAAGCCACCTCAAGACACTCTTATGCATCTATGATCATCTATACTATTTGATTTGTTACATAAAGCGCATCTATAAATATATGCTGGATCTGTCCTTACTCTGTATATATTTTCAATTTGTTTTCATTCATTTGTCGAAAGTGACGAGTTATAAGGAAGAAGGGAGCTATAAGCGTACCTACAGTCCAACATTATTTTGTTTCTAATCTCTCCCCTGTCATTCCATTAAGTTATGACTCAAAACATTCTTGTTCCGGAACTGCATACAGTACACTTTTCGAGAAGTTAAATAAATTGTTTTGAGACGTAACCGTATATTAATGACGCGCTATTAATCGAATCATTGTCCACAACAATGCTATTTCGAGGATTTTACATGTAATGTGTCTGTTATAATACGTTTTCTCTCTATGTACTTTTAGCATTAAACCGATTAATTTTTTTAAGTTTTAATTGATTATAAGTCGTATTTTCATATGGGAGTTAAATTACGTTAAGTAAAAAATGAATAAATAAATAAATCAATAATAAGTTTAATAATTATTATCTTATTTCAACTTTGACTCCAAATCAATCGTAACGTAATCGGATTTACATAAATTATATAAATGTGCACAGAAGGGTTATCTGAAAATTAAACGCATGTCTAACGTACTGTATAAGAAAAGTTTATTATTTATGCGTGTATAAATAAAAATTAACGTTAATAAAATGTATACACGCGGGACTGAATCACACTGCTGCATAGCTGCTTTTACAAAAAAATAATAAAATATACCAGCTATTAGTTATTATTTATTTAAATACACTCGTTTCGATACACCTTTATAACTGCAAACGAAGAGGCTCGGTGCCTCGACAGTATAATAAATAAAATATATGTTATTAAGACTATTGTGCGCCAGGTGATGTTATTTTTCATGATAACCCCTCCCCTCTCCCCCCCCCCCCCGGTTAATATTATGTTGTTAAAACAACTATTTTGATGCAGAGTTTTCTCCCAGCCAAGTTGTAATATTACAGCCGATTATTGTTTTGTAATATTGTTTTCGAAATCCATCCGATTCAATTTCGGATCGTAATACAGTAGTGTGCGCACGAATTGAACAATAAAAAATAAAAATAGATGCTCCGACAGTGCTTCTCAAACTTTTGTTAAACATGAGTGGCCCACCAAATATCCACCCAATTGTTCAAGCGAACTTTAAAAAATAATATTCAATACTACGCACACTTGATATTTTTGAATTGCCGTAACTATAACGGAACACGAGTCTATAGGTAAAGTATAGTAAAGTTCATGCATTGTTGTAGATTAATACCGAAGGGAAAAAAATTCATTTTGGTTAATATTTTCGTCAAAAACTCGTCATATTCAATTGTTTCCGTGAACATCGATCGATCAAGTGTACTTAAACTGCTTTAGACGACCAAAAACGCTAAATTTTGCACGTCTTTTGCCTGCCAAGAAAAGTAATTTGTTTAATTTTTTTTTTTTTTTATTTTATAATCATTTACTACAGTTAAGTTTAAAATATTGATATATTATGCTGAATTTAAAATTTTTCCGCGAATTTTTCTTTGCCTTCTTAAACTTTTGAATTTGTATTATTCGTGACTCGTAGGTTGAGAAACGCTGGTAATGAAACCTATTTTTCGAAACGATCCGGATGATCTGATCCACCGCTAACGCCGTGAAGTGCGATTGACCTAGCTGCATATTACGTAAATATAATGCATCTGATAAATAAAACATAAAAATCACATTTTTATTATAATATTAGGCTTTTTGTATGTTTTATTATTGTCATTATAACTTATGCATCTACACTACTATTATTTTATTTTATTATTTTATTTTTTTTTATTTTATATAATAGTTATATAAAATGCTGTATATATATACAGTAAAGCGTCGGTTATCCGTACTGACAGGGACCGAGAGTGGTTCGGGTAGTCAAATAACGATTAAAAATAAAGTTAAAACTAATTTATTATGTGTATAACCTACCTTTAGAATAATTTATATTGTCTTTATTTTTCAATGTTCAAATTGTATTACTGATATATGAATAAAAGTATGTATGTACGTTGTTTTAATTGAAATTGAAAATTTCAAAATATAATATTCATACATAATATAAAAAAATATACAACGTATTTATTTAAAATAATAAAACATTTTTTTTTTTTTGCACTTCCAACGAACTTCTTTTTTCTATCACATTTTATCATTTTTAATAACAATAGTTCAGTTGAATTATATTTTGGTTGTTGTTCACACCATTTCATTGTAGACTTTAAGAGTGTAAAGGCTTCACCAGACGTATGACCAGTATAGTTTTAACGTCTTCATATTCATTTTTAATTAATAACTCAATCAAATACGGTTTTGATTCTTATACTGACTCTATAATTTCGTCGTCGTCCAATATTTCAAATATTAAATCATTCGCACCTCTTTCTATTTATTCGTTCACATTTAAAATCATGTGCAAACATATCATCTACAATAGAGTGAATCATAGTAGATAATAAAATAATATCGCATTTCATAATATATACACGATGAAATGGATATAACGAATAATAAAACTAAACTAAATTAAACTAAAAATAAATTTGCACCAAAATGTTGTGGTGCGGATAATCGATGCTCTCTACTGTTTAAATATATATTCTTCTGTTTGTAGAGGTACGCTCTACGGACTTGAACACTATCCCGACAAGCGGATTTTACTCAGTTGTTCTATATCATATGCTCACTCGTTCCAGTGCGCTTATTAGTTACACTTGATTTCTAATCTAATCTCCTAAACCCACGGTTCACACGAACATCCTAAACCCTAATAGTGCATTATTATCATGCAGGATCCTCAGGTTTTGCTTCAACTGTGACCCTTCTTACCTCCATGTGAACGCCATGTCCATATTGTAGGGATTTTTCGTTTATTTATTGAACCATAACACCCGACAGTTCTCCAATACACACCTGTTATAACGAAACACTATAAATACGTTCACTGTACACTCGTTTTATATTTTTATCTGCGTACAGTCTATGTAGGCAATACCAGGGTATTACTTGCTGTTCAACCGTATAATATTTATACAATGTTACACGTGGAGGATCATATCCTTTTGTGTACCGTATTTCCGCAACAGTAAACAACGGAGGTTGATCATCGCAATATCCGTCGCCTGTTTACTCGGACACGTGTAAAAGAAATAGCGGTATGTCACATATTATAATGTCCGATCGGTACCGGCTATCGCGTGCGCAACGGTAATTTCATACAATTGGGCTGAATTGAAGAAAGGAAACATATTAAAAATTTCATAATTTTGCTGCAAAAGGAGATAGGGCGGATAAATAAGCTTGATCAATTTGGTATATTCAGTCCTGAAACCAGTCTGCTAAAGATATATATGATAGGTATAGGCGTAATCGAATCGATACCGAAAAAACTATGTATACATTAAATATATATATGGTATTATATACAGCAGGAGTCGCTAAACTTTTTTTGGCCACAATCTACTGAAAATATACTTAACCATTGAGGATCGACTTCCATAAAATGGTTTTTTTCTATTATTAAGTAATTATTAAGAAACATACTTGTATAAAATGTTTATTGGCATACATAAGATCTTATAAACTATTTACTTAAGTATAATTGACATATCATTATGTTGATCTGGGTATTGTTGAAGTGTCACATTGCATTTTGTTGACCAATTGGTCCGATTTCGTGCACGTAGCCTAAAAATAAATTCTAACATACTCGACTTTGAAATCGTCTGTGATCAACCGTTAGGCCGCTCTTAATATACGGTATGAAGAATAAGGAAACATTGAATTTTTCTTCTTGATCACAAAACCCGTGATTTGAATACAAATCGTATAACTCCTACTTATTATTTGTCTTACATTGTGACTATAAAAAAAAATATAATAAAAGAAATATTTTCAATTCTGTTTGGTTAATAAGTCATGTACAATGTGAAATATAATAAATAGAAAATGAAATATATATATATATATATATGTGTTAGAGAAATATTGAATTGATTTTTAATTATTTTACAAGAGAAAAAATAAAAATAATAAACATAATATAAAAGGTATAAAGATTTATTAACAGCTCACAGAAATAATATAATACTAAAATAAATGTGTATAATTAAAATACAAAATTTTACAAAATGGATAGTTTTGAAGTTTATAAAAAACAATAAACAGTAATTTGAAGAAATAACGTGGTATATATATCATAATAGTTGAAATGTATACGTACAAATATGTTATTAGAATAAATTATAAATAATATGATGTTATGAGATTGCATAATTGTAAATTAAAATTAATTATTTCTGAGTTTAAATAACAAGTTTCAGCAAACCAAAACATCAGTAGACTTTAAAAATATGCCCTGTTATTCATTATATGTTGCATCATGTTTGCTTTAACACATAGTACTCGAATTTCCGTACTGTGGAACAAAAATACGAATGAATATGTAAACAGTAGTGGTACATCAAAAAAGTTAATTTTATTACAACGCAGTCGTTAAAAACAACGAGAACACACGTTTTTAGCTTTATCGACGGTGACTAACTTGTTTTTTTTTTATCGTAAAAAAACCGCTTTGAAGTATTAAATTCAAAATGTACAGAAGTGTGATTTAAAAAATAGCGAAGAGTAAATATATTTTATTATTATTATTAATATACATTTTAAATTTTACTCATACATATTACAGAATGGGTAAAAGTTCAATGTCTAATCGTAGCTCATGGTGAGGATATAGTTTGTGTTGTAATAATTTTTTTTCATGCAAAACACGCAAACCGATCGGGGACATCGATTAAATAATCTTCTACGGAACACTATTACCCCTGAGCAGTCTTTGATGTGAATAGGTGTTCTGGCGTACGTGAAAAAATATTATTGACTTTTAATCTGATAAATATCTTTATTGTACTTGTGTTAGGATATGAAATAAGTGTACACGATTTGCTCTCCTCTTTCCCTGTAAACTCTATCTCTATGGGCGACCTTGCTGTTATTGCCGTATGATTAAGGTCACGTGAACTAGAGGTGCCTAGGTTCACTCACTCTACTCATATCGTTCGGATCTCGTCCTATAGGCTACCGTTATGGTGGACGCTTGTTGGCGTATCACACAAAATCACACATAAGGTTGAATTAATGAGGAGGCAGTATCCGTAAGATCTGCAAGTTGAAAGTGCTTAAATGTGTTGACTGGTTTTTATTTTTTATATTAAAATGACATAAAATAAATAAAATAATTGTTTTTATTGAATATCGTGAAAAAATATTTACATAAATTAAAATAAAATGTAATTTTTCTATATCATCAATAAAACGTGTTTTACAATCGTTGGCTAACAAGTATAAAGTACAATACTACAATATGCAAATATACTACACTTATTATAATGGGTTAATATTTATTCTCTCCCTTCTTGTATTTACTATTTTGGTTGGTTTTACAGTTCGTTATGCCCTCTATTCTTCCCTGTTTTTGGTTAACCTCTCTAATTCAGTTTAGCTTGATCGTTTAGCATCAACGATCACTTATATGGCGAATTAAGTTCTTGGATGTCCTCGGTCTGCCTTACCTTCAATTTTTTCTTCTATTATTCTATAAATTAGTTCATTTTCGTGTCTCAATATGTGACTTATCATGTTCCACCGTCTTGCTTTGAATAACTGTATTCTTCTATTTCATTGATAATGCTTTCATTGGTACAGAGTTCTATCCAACTCACTCACTACATCCTTCTCCAATACAATATTATTATTACAAATAACTAAAACTAAGTACATATTCATATATATATTTTTTTCTCACTTCTCATAATCAACCTTATGGTTGGTTTTGCAGTTGGATTCGACTTGATCCATACTACTTTAGTAGGAATTTTAATTTGGTTAATTATGTGCTCCTTCTACATCTCAGTCGATGAGCCAGTATTTGACATAATATCTTGTGCCGGTATCACAACCACTACGTTAAAGCTAAGGTAAGTACTTCGAGAAGCATTACTTTTAGAGTGGTAAGATGCTAAAACGTATGATGGGGTTCCGTCCTCCTGTAGTACTGAAATTATGTTTTAAATTGAGATTGGTGGTTGATCTTCTTTTAGACAGTTCTGTCTTGTTGGCAATCATGCGGTAGTAAATTTTAAATTTGTTTCGTAAGTACTCGCAGTGCACGCGATGCCACCGCTATACCCGAATATTGTGTACACAGAGAAGTTTTCTAGGATCAGGTAAAGACGGTGGACACATTAATGATAACATGTTCTCATTGATCGTATGCATATAATATTTGCACCAGCTTAACTAAATATTTGTGTGAACAAAAAACGCGATTTACACGACGTCATACATTAAAGCTCGTAACCCTTTGTTTCTTTAGGCGTACCAGTAATGGTTTGAAATATTTATTATTAAGTAATTAAATTAAATTAATTGTAATTCAAACAACTGTAGTATAAACCAGGTAACTTATTATCTTAAACGTGTACCCTTTGAATTTTAAAAACTACCTCCTCTTCAGTTTTTTGTTTCAATCCATCCCTTTATATAAATGTATATTTATTTGTGCATATACGAGTAAGTGCATATGTGTGCGTAGGAATTATTTATAGAATGTACAGGAAGACTTTTAGTAGGGTTCCTAACCTTCCCATGTGCCACTACAACTATTATTGTTTAAAACTTTTATTTTTGACATGTATATTTTTTTATAACCTAAAAACATCTATTAATATTTATATGCAACTAATTTTTCATAATTTATCTGTATATTATACTATTGTACATTATTATGTTATTATATTATTACGTGTCCAGAATCGCTTCATTAAATTTATTTCGTATAAATATACCTAAAGAAAACCATAATTACTATCCAATTAGATCAAACTTAAGTATTCAAACCCTATTATAACGTCGTGAACTCAGATATATATTTTATATATAAATTAGCTAATAGACAAATTAATTTTACTTCTTTTTTTAAATTCATCCTTTTCAAGTTCTTTCTTGCAGCAGCCGTTCAGTTTTATTTATTTTTTATTCCATCTTCTATCACAAACTATCTCACTTACTCTCCCGTTCCAAGATCATTGTCTCTTTTCAACATAAATCGTAACATTGAATTTTTATTTATCTAAAACTTTAATTTCGTATTACAACTAAAATAGGCAGGATTAATATTTAAACTATTATTATTGTTTATCATTACATCACTGTCATAATATAATTTGTATTATTATTAAAACTGTAAGTGAAAAGATATAACAAATCTGTACCACTGAGCTTCGAACCATTTTAATTCATTTCGATTTGAATAAAATATATTATATTTATTATTATTATTACGAGTATAATACGTTTCGACTTCGATCAATAATATTGTAAAAGTGTTTGTACACAAAGCAAATATTTTAAGCCTTCTAGGCACAATTGTTCTCAGAATGTACAGCTGCATACACGGAGTATTCCGTGGGACGTGTGCGTACAAGTTGAACAGTTTGAAACCGCAAAAGAGAGATGATTTCTGTCGCGGTCCGGCGCACTTGATGTACTGCCATTCGAGCAAATGTACGTTCACCTTGTTTCTGTTCTACTTCAAACGAGCTAATTACGAGACGGTAACCGGCGGGAGAAACTTTTCACCCGACTCGCCACGCCAAAGTACGCGATGATTCCAGACCGCGTTTGCCACGCCTCTAGCAAAATCAAATTTTTTTTTCATTTTACTGCGCAAAGCGTACCTTCGCGTACGCTTGAAGTTTTGACCGAAAATAAGATTTTACATACACTTTGGATCATCTAAATCTTTCTCTAGTCCCACCATACCGTCCATAAATAATTCATTAAGCTAATATGAAATAGTAAATTTCAAAGCTATAACCATAAACAATTATTACAACGATTGTCCATACCGATTCCGCGATTACCTGTTGGAACACAACTCTTGTGGTTTTGTTCCTCAGCATCAGAGGTAGTTAATCATCACCGATCGTATTTTATAAAAATAAAACTTAATGTCGTAAGAGTAAGATTATTAAATGTACTGAAATATGTACATTTACGGAATAATCCATTTAAATGGGTATACTTCAAATGTAATGAACTCGTAAAGTGTTAACAAAATATGTGACCCGATATATTTATATTAATGTATAACATAAAATACTCTCATATACATAAAATTTGGGGTATTTATAAGGGTTGTAATTGGCAAAAGAAATAAAAAAATATTAGTGTTTTCGATTTAGATCTCTCTGCCTAATTAACATTGTCGTAAGAAAGTAATTTGGCTTATATTTCAACATGATAATTTAAATTATAACTTTGAAACAATCGGATTTTAAAATTATATATATTTTTTTCCCTTATTAGCTATTTATTTTAGGTAATCTATTTCATTTTTATTTTGTTTAAGTAAGTGTTTATTATTATTAAATTTGTTTTTAAATTTTGATATATTCCTTGTGACAAAATGAGACATTTGCTAACGCAGTGGCCTATTGTCCATTTTTGGTCTAATAAAAAAAATGTCCTGTTGTTTTTAAATAGTTACACAAGCGTATAGCATTTATATTATTGCTGAGTATAGAGATTTGAAATTCTGTCTGTGGTCCCGGATCATTATTTTTCTTATTTTTTAAATACATGATTTCAATTTCAGTCTCACTTATTTTTAGATTTTTATTATGAATAGATTTATTTAATTATTAGTCGTACCATTTTTTAATAAAATGAAAATAATTATTTATCTCTATTCCTTGAATTATCTCTAAAATGAACTGTTCTTTTATTTTGGATATTTATATTTTTATTTCATTGGTCTGTTGTTCGATTTCAATGTTATAGTATTTATCTATATATATAATTAACTAATCAATATTAATTATATAACATATTGTCTCAAAACTTTATTATGTAAAATTTAATAAAAAAAGTATATAAAATAAATGAGACTGAAAATTTTACATATTTTAATAAATGGTTTTTCAACTGGTTGTATTCCAATTCAAGTTAATATGAAAAATGTTATAAAAATTCAAATAAAATTTTATTTATATGATAAAATATAATTCTTAAAAAATTGTTTTTAATATTGATAAAATAAATAAGATTAAAATAGATATTAATCGGTGTTAGTGAGTTGCGGCCCGATTCCTAAATTAAGATCCAAAATGTCATATAAATTTAATTCTTGATAGAGTGGGTAAATTGATTTTTGGATTTAAAATGTTTATTAATTTTTTTTTTCAGTTTTTAGTTGAATAAGTCCTTTATTTTTTTTTCTTAATCAAATAATTAAAATTAAAAAAAAAAAAATAATAAAATAAATTATGTAATTTATATATGGGGTACAAGGAAAAAACCTCTACGTTGTGTACTCCACCCCAGGCAACCTTTTTTTAACGGCTGATTTTTTCCATACCCAGGCATATATGATCTCAATCATTATGTATTAAAAATTTATTTAAAATATAAAAATTGTCATAAAAAAAAATTATTATTCTCAAATTTAAAGTTTTCTATAGTTAAATTATTTTTTATTAAAAAATAAGGTTGAAAAAATAATAAAATTAACTTAAATCTCTATTCAAAAACCTATGATAAATTAGTTTAATTATAATAAATTATTCCTTACAAAAATTATATAAATTACTACAACTTAAAATAACTAATAAAATATGTGTAAATTATTTTCATTAGAAAAAAGTGTTATTTGACTTATAAGTGTCCAAAATACGATATGTGTAATATACACAGAAATTATTTGTAATGAACAAAAATAAACAAAAACATAAACACAAATATAAAGCTATAATAAATTCAGGTAGTACAGTAGGAGCCACTTTATCGAATACGCCATGCAAAGGTTTGACGTATATACTAGACATATTTTTGGTTATTGAGTCTCAGACCGTCAAAATAAGTTTCGATAATGAGATATCTTTAATCTAGACCAAATCATAATCTTTCTCAACTGACTACGATAACGAGTAGTGGATGAAAAAATAAATACAAAAACGTCTTGCAACATAATAAAAGTGTTTCCTCGCCACAAACATTTCAAGTACACACACTAGAGATGTAATTCTATGAAATATTAAAAAATAGAAATTAAACACATGTATTTTATTCAAAACAAAAATTAATTATAACAAACTTCAAATAAAAATTAAACACCCAAAACTTGTCGTTATCCGCGACACCCCGCGACTGCTTGATCACCTTTGCTGTTGGCTTATATTGGTTTTGAAATGTATATGACTGGGCCTTACTTTATTTCTGCTTCGTATGAAATAATAGTTTATAGTTATACATTTTGTAAACATTTATATGTAAAGCATTACAACAAACCCTATAATCGTTCCTGGTTTGCCAGTTGCTCCAGGCCCCACTAAACTTTACGACGGCTCTGATCGATATTCTGAGGTAAATCGAACGTAATCCAACGTAATCCTGTCTAATCTTGACAAGTTTTAAAACAGTTATAATCTGGCACGCTAGCTATATATAGTACACCTATACAAACCTTAGCAATATACGAATAGTTAAATATCTGTAATATAATGTTAATCACTTCGCAACAAAACATTTCTAATATGAATTCAACGAATATCATTAGACTAAAATACTGAATTTTATGAAACTCTTATAAGCTTGTGTTGAATACCTACCGTTTGTATCACTAACATAACATTCATAAAATTGTATTAAGATATTCTTATTTTCTCCTTATGATGACAAATTCTACAACATAAATATAAACTCTAAACGAAATAAATTGGTTTCATAAATAGCATGACATTTTAATTTTATTAATAAGTTAATATATGAAGTTAACTTAAATTTAATAAGCATTGCTGTGTTTTCATGAACGGGTCAATGGTCCTAAAAATGGCAACGTGTAATTGGTTCCCAGATCGATTAATGTGTACGAATTAGTTCCTAAAAAAAAATGCTTATTTATAATTAATAAAAATGTATTGATTGAAAAATTAAAATCGATGCAATGCGAAACATAAAGCAAAGAAGCTCACTTAAATCAAAGTAAAAAAATTGCTGTAAAGGAAAATTTTTATGATGAAAATATTATAAAATTGAAAGAGGGCCAAACTTCGAACCTACAGTTTGTTAAAAATGTGTATTGTAAATTCATACCACTTTTTTCTAATATTATTTACCTATTACGACTTATTACGACCTATTATATTATTATTATTTATTGCAAGCACAATTATTATTATTGACAAATACGTATGTAACGTATACTATGAACTCGTACATATTAATATATATACTATATATATACTGAGTAGAATTTTTAACCATACCTAGGTTTTCTAAATAATGTTTGAACTACTCGAATTTATTTGAATTCTAGACAATCCTAAGTCTGAATAAATGGGAAGGAAATTGTTGCTAGTTGAATTTATCATAATAATTTGTAAATTTAATTTAATAAGGTTGTACTATCATGAAAGCTTGCGGAAACCAATTCGTAGTCGTCCTTAAAAATCATATTATATACTTTCCAATTCATTTGGAAATAACTCTCGAAAAATAACAATTACCAAAAATGTGTGAACGTGCGTAATAAACACATTATTTTCGAACATTAAGCTTTGCGCTCATGTGAAGCGCTATACAGCGAGTCGGAATGTTTTCTTGTCATCGCAGCGGGTATGTAAAACATAACACTCTAACAGGATACCACAAACGTAAATAAAAATACCATGTTACCGACAACGAACAAAGCGGTGGCGGACAAAAAATCGTAATAATAGATGCTGCTGTTGCTGGTGGTGGTGGTGGTGGTATACGCGGGCAGTTTTCCACTGTTGTTTCCACGTCAAAAGCGTATTATCGTGGTGTGTGGTATAAGTACTCGTTTACCGTAGTATACACGTATAATACGCGTGCGTACGCGTTTTCCGTGATTTTATCGTCGCATCATGTTTGTAAAAATAAACCCTACGAGAAATGAGGTCCACCGCGGGATTTTGTGAGTCCCACCGCGTGCGCACACGACTCGAATGAAACATATTACGCTCGACCGTTATCACTTGTAGTACATATTGCACAAAACGTATTAATATCCTGCACGAGCGAAGTGGAATTTAAATAATCATATATATATATATACTACTTTGGCGTAAAAGATGTCCATGGTACGTGACGACGAGTATCGTGTTGATGAAAAAATAATGGCGCTACGTCGACAAGAAATTAAAAAAAAAAATACAGCATATAACTTTCGCCCTCGAATCGACTTATTATAAAAGCGATGCGTCTTGTCGAACAAGCGATGGCAAGTCGATTTTATGGACGTAATGATATATGCAATACTTTCGATGGCATTACACCTGCATTCGTCCTGCAGGATCGAATCGTCCCGTCTTAGAACTCGTGCGGACCAATCATCCCTCGGCCGTTTGATTTTGTTCGGGCCGTCTCCTCTCCCGACTACATCGATTGTATTCGGGCTTGGATCTCGAGTGCACGGCACCAAAAAGCTCGGCCTGTGCCAACACTCGAATAATTGGCGCGTGTTTAATGCGCTGATACACTCGCGTGCGTGTATGCGAATTCGTCTATAGGTGTATAATAAAGTGTGTAGGAATGCGCGCGTGTCGTTTTTATTTGAACGCAATACACACGTTGTAATACACGGGAACTTACAAAATAATATTTACACCTAGTTTTAGCATCCGCGTCGGAAGTACTGTGTGTAACGCGACCGAGTTTTTTTTTTCTCTCATCGAAATAATGCGTCATTGTAGGGGTGCCGTTAAATATATACGATGAGGTGTGTACAGTGCGAATACGGTTCTATACGCGACACGTGTAGGCCCGGGAGAGAGACAGAGAGCATAACCTATTAAGCCGAGTGTTATAACGTTGTTGTTTTGCGACGGGTCGACGACAACACCGCCGCGGCTCAGCTCTGAAACCAATTTGAGTGCGACGGTATTTGTTTCGCTATTAAATTATGCGTCCACACATACACATACATCCGCACGTGGCATGCCAATTCAAAAGACAAGGACAATAACAATAAAACATCCTTTGTTACTAAATTTAAAATCGACAATGTCGGGAGAGGGCCGTCGCCGCCCCGGTGCACGTTTTAAAATAACCCAAATTAGGTCAATTTGTTTTATAACCTTTTAACGAGATTCTTTTTGTACGTATACACACACAGACACATACATACACAAACATGTAAAGCGTTTACCAACAATTACCACTGTTATTCGTGTATACGTGCGGGAAGTAAACAACACTGTTTATATAATTCTATAAAATATAATAATTTATCAGTTATGCTCGAGCGTAATTCGATTTTCATGGTCGATTTGATTATGTACACCGTTTTCACATACTATGTTATAATATTATATACTCTGTATTGTTACTCTATTTGTTTAAAGTCGATACTTCCAAGCTCGAAAATAAAATGAACAATAAAAGTATTGAAAAAATCATTTGCATCATCTTATGAAAAGCGATCGGAGAATAAGTTATAAAATATCCTATCGTCATTACTATACTCGAAAGGACTTTCGAGTAAATACTATAATTATATATATATAGGGTTAGGTTAGGTTAGGTTAATATATATATATTATATACGTCATACCTGTATGTTGTACCGAGCAACGTCAGTCGAGAATATACTACTGCGGATGTGCATGTTTCAGTTATAAGTATTTATTTCAATAAATTAATAAATATTTATCGACTCATTGAAACTTATTATATTTCACAACGAATTTGCATTTCATATGAACCAGGGGCGTCATTTAAATTTTTGAAAGAGTGGGGCAACTGATTAAATTTGCCGACTTCATAATATTTTAAAAATTATGGTTACCTATATATTTAAATATTTAATATTTATGGACGATAAACTATCAGTAAAATATTTTTCCGGAACAAAACATGTAAGGATTTGTAATGAATAATTATGTCATGATGATAATCAAAGAACATGAAACGTTTCAATTTACCCAATTAAATAATAACATTAAATATAGTAATTAACTAATTAACTTATCCTATAGGCTATAAGTTACCTATCAATATGTTTCATGGAATAATAATATAAATATAATTAAATAAATACTTAAAATTTTATTATTTTTATATTTGATACTTTACAGAATTAATTTATAAAAACATAAAATTGTATCTCAAATATAATCTACCGTAGTTTGGAGTGAATAGGAACGATTTTAACGATTTTTTTATAG
Source organism: Sipha flava (assembly GCF_003268045.1). Lineage (NCBI taxonomy): Eukaryota > Metazoa > Arthropoda > Insecta > Hemiptera > Aphididae > Sipha > Sipha flava. The sequence goes on from NW_020273276.1 coordinate 508,320, forward strand.
ATTATGAGCTCAGTTGCGTACTGAGTCCATTTTCCCTACTGAGAAACTGGATATAATTAGAGCCCAATTAATATAAATACCAATAAAAATGAGTCTCATCTATAACAATAGCCAGGTCGAATCTGATGCAACTCATTCAACTGATACAAGTATGTGGTATAAATTTAGTTTTATCACAAGGTAACTTAAAAACGGTTTTTAATCCATGGATACTCACTTTCTTATTGCGAGTTGTAGTTTTTTAATTACTTACTAGGTAGTAAAATATAGGTACAACATTATCTTTTATCTAATGAATTTAAAACTTTTTTAACGTCACTTTACACATAGTAATCATGGTTATATATGGAGACTCCATATATCCAGATATTTAGTGTAATAATTATTTATGAAAAAATAAAGTAGGTACCTATTACCTATATGGCAGGTATATGTAGTAAGTACGTATTATTTACAATAATTATTTATCAACCTTTATTGTTTTTGAAACGAAACTTAACAAACTGACATTTCATAATGTTCGATCTTACTGTATTTAACATGTAACTTTCTTGAAAAACAAAATTTAACTAATAATAAACTTTAAAAATTAAAAATAAAACAAAATAAAATTAATTTAATGACTAATGGGTCTTATTAATTTGTTCTACCTAAAAAATGTGAAATATACATAAAAATTAAATATACATAAAAGAAAAATAATTTTTTTTAAAATACTGAAATATTTCACAATCTTATATTTCGTGAAATATTCAAATACTAATTATATTACATTTCAAATAAAAATCAATTAAAATTCTTTGTGTTAAATGTTGACGACCATTGGAATGTACAATTTTGCATATGAAAATGCACTAATAATAAATCGTTACATGACTGTTATTTTAAGAGAGAACGGAAATGTTTGACGAGATCGGAAGAATCTTTCAAGACTATTATTCCAATATATACCTTTATCATACTGCTTTTGTGTATTATTATAAGTATTGAAAACGTTTGCAGAACATTCAATCTACCACGAAATTCTTGAAAAATTCCCAAAACCTGCTCTCTTACTTATAGGATCGTCCGCTGTTGAATTAATTTCATCCCAAAAAATAATTTCATCAGCCATTCAAAGTTCTCGTTACACTCGTGCTATACAATAAAGAAATCAAAATAATAAACACAAAGGTAAACGGTAATCGAAATTAAAACATGACACTCTAGGTATAAGATTTTTGTCACATCTGTACCGACGTCCAAACGTAAGATGGGAAACCATAGAGGCGGGTGGTAAAGTGGAAATCCCAAAGAGTGCGGTGGGAGGAGGGAAAGTGGAGATCCCTATAACACCGTGTAGTATAGTGGAAATTTCCAAATAAATGTATACCACGGTCTGTACGTAGAAAACATAGACTTTCGGTTAAATCGTATACACAAATCACAACCTCCTTGCACGACGCATAAACATTTCTACGTATTTCGTTTTCATTGTTCCCACACAAGTGCGTTGGACGTTACGGATGAATTTGTTTTGCGCGATTTATATAATGATTCGAATTAGAAAATGAGATCGTTCGCGCAAGTGTCGCGTCGCCGTTCAAATTGTCTCATTTCGTGTTGACCGGAGCACCCGACAACGGTGTCGGAAAGTGGTGTTCGAGAATTTTCGATCGGCGCGTTATCGCGGTACGATTATCACCGGTCCGTGGACGCCATTACAGCCGGGAATTTTTTCCGCCGACACTTTCTCTGCGAACGTCCGACTCGTCTTTTTTCCCGTGCCACCCGGCCGTGTGTTTTTGTGGTTGCGGCATAGCGCGGTGGAGTCGCCATCTTCGTGGACAACTTCGTGTGTATGACGACTGTTCGAACCGTAACTGACCTGTGTCTGCGAAATTTTCTTTCAGTTATCGTCGTGCGCGGAGAAGCCAGCCATGGTAAATAAAGACCGACGCCGCTTATCAACCGATTTTTCTGCCGGTTGTGGCGTTCGTCGCACGTGTGAACACGGTCGCGTGGGCATAACCACTCGAATGCCAAACTGTCCAAGGTATCTTCCATTATATTTGTTAAAAATATTTTATTTATTTTTATACGATTTGTCTTGTAATATTATCACAATTATACATATACATTTTGGTCACAGGTCCATTATGTCTCTTCTAACTACGACTAAACATCGTTCCTTCGGCTGGCCCCTTGGTCTTTTCTTAATTATGTTCACAAGTATTTCTATACTATTTTCAGCCCTTCATATGTGGCCTATTCCTATGTAGCACCTTTTAAAAATTTAATAATATTTTATTTTTGTATATTAGATTCAGCTGTTCGTTTGTCGAGCTATCCGTTTTCGCAAAAATCGTACCTTTTCTTTTTCTGCCAATTCTCTTTTCCGCCAAATGAAAAAAGGTTAGTCTAAAATTTGAATATGATTGGATGATTGTATCTATTAAAATTATTAAGTAGACAAATAAATTAATTAAAAATCTAGAAATTGAATTATTCTATTTGTGTACGATAAATATTTTTTCTTATGAATAAAAATTATCGTAAATTGAATACAAGGTAAAAATAGTTGAAAAATAAATTATAAAAAATTCGTCAATTGTAAATTATTTTGTCATCGTAAGATTTCCGTCCAATAATAAATTTATCGCTGATTATTTTCCCAACGCTATCAATTATGTTGTTAATATTGTTTTTTTGTATCAGTTGATGTACCATTAATATGACATTTACCTTTGTGAAAAATGTATGTGAAATAAAAAATAAATACTAAAATCCTCGAATTTTTTTTTTTTGTATATATAAATATATGTAATTTAAATACAATATTTCAATATTTAATTGAAATACTGGGACTAACTTATTTCATTTGGCGGAAAAGGGAAAGGTACGTTTTTGGCGGAAACCAGCCGTGCCCGTTTGTCCTTCGTTCCCTGACTTGAGTATCGGTGTTATAAACAGAACCATATGTTCTCCTCAACACTTTCCTATCGAAAATATTTAATTTATTTCCCTCTCCCGCTGTTGTGGCCCAGGTACTGTTACATGTGGTCATACATTGTGGTACAGATACATGCATATGGCACTGTCCGACTGAAATTAGAAATTTGAAATTAGTTTTGACTTAAATAGATGTGACATGGCCAAATAACATCCGTTTCCAGCTTTCAGACACAGACGTTCCTATTGCTCATGTTGACCCCGAGATATTTAAAATCCTATACTTGTTGGTAAGCATTTCTGTCTGAGCGAGATAATATGATAAGTATTGTTACGGTCAACGGGCGGATTGTACACGTTAACAGAGTGCCATCAAGCGCCCCCGGACATGACGTCGGGACCAGGAGTCAAATTTTCCCACGGACGGTCTGCCGCTCGTTTCGCCGCGTGTGCGCTTCCTGTCGAGCGATTTTCGGCGTCGGAGGGGCGTTTTATTTTTTTTATCCATTTTTTACCCCCCACGTACCATTTTCGGGTTTTCGGTTCCGGCGACCGGGCGCACTTCCGGCGGTGGCCTTTCTCAACTCGTTCCTGCGTACGACGGTCGCGTGCAGATGACACGAGAATCGGCGGTAATGACGGAGGAGAAAAAAAAAAGAATAAACGGTAGGCACACTCGACAGCACACGACGATTGCACAACAATAATATAACGTGTATCCTCTGTTTACGTTTCACAATGTAGGTTAAGATTCCGGAAACGCGTTAATAATCACCGCCGCCGCATGGTCGTGTCGACCAGCTGCGCTTGCGCGAATTCCGCACTTAATTTCCGGGCCGGTTTTCTTTGTTTTCACACAACAGCTGTTTTTCACCATCGTAAATTACCCACGTAAGTACACACACATGCATCGAATCAGCTGTACCGAAAGAGCATCAGCTGATGTGTGCGTGTGTATGATGGCTCGTCATAGTCTCTCCTCTTTCTTTCTCTCTCTGCCGTGGTCTTTTCACAACAGCTGGGTTTGACGAGGAGAAGAGTCGTTAAAAAAAAAAAAAAAATAAATAATAATAATAAAATGTACACCTCCTCCGCGTAACCCAAACGTTTTTATTGCCACCGTGTGTCGCGCAGCAACATTATATATTGTATGCTCGTAAAAGTATCCGCCACGTCACATGCTACGTGTGTGCCTTCTGCATAATACGAGTGTACACAATAAAATACAACATTTCAAAACCGACAAAAAATAAAAATAAAAACCTGCGAAAAAAGACCCCGTGGCGGGCTAATCGAAGTGTTTGACGTGTCAAACGATGGGGCTGTGTGACCGCGTATTGAGCGTATGTATTATAGCGTACAAAAGCGGTTTTCTCATTTTTTTTCCTACGTATTTTGTGCGTTATAAAACCACCTCTCCAACCCCATCATATTTCTCATCCACCCCTCCTATCCCCGGCCCCGATAGATCGAATGATTATTACTGTTTTTATTGTCATCGTTGCCATCGAACGTTACGTGTGTGCATACAAATATTACGTGTATAGGCATGACACACGATAATACTGTACTCAAACAAAGACACACATACACAGCTGCGACACGCGTTCGGAGAAATATTAAAACTCCTTTTTCTCTGTGTTTCTCAAAACGATTTGTATTCGCCCTCGGCAGTGCCTTCGGATATACGTGCTCGGCTGTAGTGGTCACGTGTCGTATTCGCACTTACTCGCAGATATATGTACTTACTCACGAGAGGCTGTACCGAGAAGAATATGATATATTGTACTATCGGCATTGGGTACAATAGCACTCAACGAGTAACCTCTAAAAAAAAAAAAACCAAAACGTTTTAGGTGTTGTTGTACTGTAAATTGAAATAGAATGTCGACGTTTAATTTCTAAGGGTGGTTTGTACCCGGTAACATAGAAACGAAAATAAAAAATCTTGTTCTGCAAAAACTAACGTATCAATAATTTATAATACACGTATTAAAAAATCTGTATCTGCTACAAGTAATTTACTGTAAAATTGTTCGGTCTACTTATCTGGTACAAGCTTTACATTTCTAGTAGAATACTTTATTTATCACGAATACTGTTTGAAAATCAATAATAAATACTTTCATAACAAGTACTATAAATACGCGACTTAATTGAAGACCATAACCTGTATCTATATTTTTTCATAGTTATTATTATTATTTATCATATAGTTTATAAAATACTTTATTTGTGTAGAGGATTATGAGTAAATGTCAGACTTGTACAACATTTTTTACTTCTCCCCGTGGACAGCATTTTGTATCCATAAAAAATACTTCATTGGCTTTCATGTATTGTAGCACCGAATAAATGTATTATATTGTATTCTGATGTCGATATTCTTCAATATTGTACTACATATACAATACTTCTGTAAAATAATTCTCAAATAAGTAATGGACCACCTTATGGCACGAAATTAATTTTATTCAGTATTTCAGTAAATTTATATGGATATATGTACTATATTGTGGAGACCGATTGAAATATCCATTATGGATGTAGGTTTCAGTCAATACTCGTTTAGAAGTCTCCATGAATAACGATTTTACCGTATTTGTTATGATAAACTCGCACTAGAGTAGTCGCTTAATTTTCGTCATGAAATTAACGACTGATAACATAAAGTATACACTCGATTGCTAATTCACAGAAATAAACGGGATAGTGATGATATTGCTAAATTATTTAAAAATAATTAAAATATTATAATAAATCCAGTATGTACGGAGGAAAATATTATTATCACAGACAATTCTTAAAGACAGTATATAACGACGACAACTTCAATTGGAGTTTCTTAAACCGCGAGCGCATGATTTCTAATGTTATTTTCAAATTTTTTCGTCTTATAATCGAATGATATGACAATAAAAATAATTTCAACAACAGCACTCCGCAATCGATACCTAAATAATAACACTTTATGCAGTGAAATCTTTAAGAGCTTCTGACGCGTTTAAATCCGTGTCGAAGTCTCGGACGCGTATCCTAACTGTACGCACTTTCAGCGAGTACACGGATTACTCGCAAATCGAATTTATTTCGACCAGCCGAAATATCACAGGAAATCGCGTAACGTCAACTGGAGAATAGTCGGTGAACAACATAATAACGCTGAGATGTATGGTACAGATAATAGATGAATAATAGAATGTTGTAAGTCGTGTATAGCGTTTCGTTTCGACGACAATTTTTTCATTTTTCCCGTCCATCGACAAACCCGTCTATGGAAATCGCGTGGAAATTCACACGGCGCACAGTATTGTACAAACGTCAAACGCTATTCATCGTTACCCACCCTCGGTACCAATTGTATATGTTAAATTACAAGGAAAAAGTCACGTTTGTATAGCCATCAAAACGCCATCCAAACTTCAGAACACGATTAACGATATCTAAACGTGTAATATATATAATGTATTTATTATAATCGCGACGATACTACGTTCACGGTTGTAACGGTATACCTCATATATATTACACGTATATTATGTAAAATCGGATAATTCTCTAAGTATTCCGTTCAATTTGTACATTATCCACGGAAAAGTTCTGCAACGCGAAAAGAAAACAATAATACAATCCGTTTTAACGGTACTACTTTAATATATTATAATAACACGTATTGTCAATCAATTATTTCAGTTGAATACATTATTACGAAGTACACAGTGATGCTTTGTGTCTGCTAGACATGGACGCCATGTATTTAATACAAAATGTTAGGAGCGAATTGATTAATGGCGAAAGAAAAAAAAAACAAAGAAGAGAAAAAAGTTTAAAAACTCCTAGGTTGGATGACACTCCACATCGGGGTTGATACAGGGTATGAACAGGTGAATGATATTACTCGGTTAGTCTTCTAAACTAAAAACCAATATATCATTATTTTCAAAAGAACAACTCAGAGTGAAATAAATAGGGTAGATCAGTTATATTTCTAAAAAAAGTTAATATAGTCAAACCAAGTTTCTTAATGAGGTAGGTTGAGCTTTTAGTGCAATAACTTTTGCAAAAAAGATATCTAAAATGTCAGGTGCCGTAAACAGCAAAAATATTATAAACTATTACGAAATTATTAAATGTCTTAAAAATACGAATATAAATCTACAGTAAATAATTTCAGAATCTAACCATAATCGTTTCATGGAAATTTGTAGTACTATTCAATTTGGTCACAATTACACTTTGTCACGCTTATAAAACATTTTTATGAACTTTCTGATTAATTTTCTTTTATTTATTATAAATTAAATATTTTGAAAAATTATTATCAAATTTTTAAACCTCAAAGAGTGTAAAAGTTGACGTAAGAAGATATTGAAAGTTGTAAAAATTATTACTAAATATAGTGGATTTTTATAATTTTGTCTACATTTACTATACAAAGGTTCATAAAAATATTTGATAAAATAATTGAGATTTATTTCGAAAAGTTTTAATTAATCAATAATAGATATATACGAAAAACCTTTTATTCAATTTTAATATTGTTAAACCAAAATTATTTTTTTAATGATTTCAAAAACAGTCAAAAAATTATAAAATTTTCAATTATTCTTAAATATTTTAAAAATTATATCATATGCAGAGAATGGTTGTATACATTCAGTGAAAATTTAAAGTTTCTTCGATTATTCTATTTTGACTAACGATGAAAACAAAAATTCGATATTTTCAAAAACCGGTATCCCATAAACTTCATTGTTATTTAATAATATTTTATCAAATATTCACAATCGTTAAGAAAACTATTAAGAAATACGTAAAATTACCCTTTGCATAGTACCGAGTGAGACATTTTCTATCAGAATTATCTTATAATTATAATTATTGGTGCAATTTTTCTAGCAAAGCTGTGGACATAGACACAAAAAAAAATATAGCGCGTAACAAGATAATGGGTAATTATTTATAGTGTAGGCGCAAATCTTGTTTAAAATTTATAAATTTTTTATAATTTTTCTTTGTTTTTCAAAATTATTCGGAAAAAATGTAGAAAAATTAAAACTATCAAGTCCAAAGTACAAATCATAATGCATTTCCAATATTTTACTTTTTATTTAACGCCGATTGAATAAATCCTTCAGGTCAAAATCGTATATACTAATACAGAAAAAAATAATGGTAAAGTCAATACATTCCTCGTTTCACGTATATTCTAAAAGTATATGAATGTATCTTCAGAGACTCTGTTTTTGTCTGTACAATAAATCGTCGTAATTAGTTTGAATAAAACCGTGAATATATACTTATGCCCGTGACAATAACTGACATTTTCATGAAACTCGATATTTTGATGTGAGAATTTAAGTAACTTTCGTTTACCGATTAAGAATTGTTATTTTTTGATTGGTGTAGCCATATACCCATATGACTGCTATAAATATACTTTCTTTATCTCAGGAGCGTACCCAGGAATTTTTTATGGGGTGGTCCCAAATTTTTATTTTATCTATTCTCTAATTATAATTATAGTTTAACTCAATACCAAAAAATTACTATTAATATACTATAGTATGGTTTATACATTATAGCCTATAATTTATAGGTATATCTATAAACTTTGTATATTAATGATAATGGGAAATTAAAATATATTGTATACTATTATTATACTATTTACTATGAAACTGTTGAGTATGTAGAAATTTCGATAGGGGAATCCGGATTCGACCCCCCTCCCTTGGGTACGCCCTTGCTATATCTACCAAAACACTTTTGGATAAGAACAATTAACTGAAAATCTCACAGTTCAAGCATCTAACTTTTAAACTCACCCCTATACCTCAATGGGTACTACATGTATTCTTCAGAAATGAGCACAGTAATTACTGATTAGTAATAGTACTCGTATTAAAATACATTTGACAAAATAAGTGACTTTGCAACCCGATTGCAATTTCTTTCTACGAAAAATTGATTAAATAAAATACATTTTATATAACAATTAATTTAAAGTTATTATTAATTGTTTTTTACTTTACCTACTTTTTGATTTTAATTGAAGTTTTGATGTGTTATTTTGTATTATTGTATTATGCTGTTGCAGTTTACATAAATTAATAGATTTATAATTAAGAAAAAACCTGTTTCATCATCCAGTTTATAATTTTAAAAGGTACTTGGACTTTCATTTTAATTGCATTAATGTCTTATATCAGCCCTCTTAACGTCAGTGGTTGTGGATTAAAACTAACAACCGAACCGTTGCCGTTACGTGGTACCCTTTCTGCGGATGGAAAGCTTGAGCACACCAATGGGACGCACGTAGCGAACAGACTGTGGGTTAGCCTTTAACCGAATCGATTTCTGAGTATGTTTTCGGTTATACTGCGGAATTGACATTCCACGTAATGGATAACACAGCGGGTAAAGCAAATCGTAAACTAATTACTGTGCACCATGACCGCCGATCAGTGTACAATGATCGAGTAGCAGCGAACGACCGTCGGATGTAGCGGAAAATAGACTTTTAAATAACACAACGATGTCATTATCAGTTCCGCCGATACAAAGTACGTACGTGATGCGAAAAACAATGACAACATGCATTTCTATGTAGTGTTACGAATGCGACCGGACGATAAGTTTTCTAACCCCACTCGATTATTGAAACATCGACCTAGTTTTTCCTGCACAAACGCCTGAAAACCGCAAACCAACACCGAGTTATGATGATCTTAATATTTGCCAATCCCGTGACGAAGGGGTGTAACGATTTCCACAGGACTCTACTGACGAAACGCACAATAGTTCAGGGTTTGCTATACGAACGCTGAGAACCCAAGCAAGAACTCAGCATGCGAAAAAAATATTCCTACTTTGAAACCAAAATTCTAAGGTGGTGGGTATGGGGAGCGGTATGCCGATAAAATGCATCTAACCGTATAAACGAATAGTGTATATCGTTTCAAAGCACTCGCAGAATATATAATGCATATATTTTACATTTCGTTTCGTTGAGCGGCGCACAATGTAACTGCGCAACGTATAATATTATATATACGTATATGTATAGAATACTTTGTATACGTATAGATTTCGTATCATGCACATACGGGTATTGGAGCCGGATTGATTTTTTTTTACAATCGTGTTGCTTTAACATGTATTTTACGAGAGGATATAATCCTTTGGTGACGCCCAAGGGCCGATCTCGTTTTTCGATAAAAAAAGCTTTTTTTTTTTTTTGACACTATTTAATTTATGTTTTACCCACTCACTCACAAACACGCGCGCGTACGCACACATAAATACACGATGTTAAACCTGCTTGCGACTCTTACTAAGCTTTGTATAATATTACGTTTACATCAACATGAAGAATTTGATTTATGGCATATTTAAAATAAAAGATAGAAACAATCGTGTCAACCAGCTCACAAGATGGAATAATTATAATATGTTGCCCTGAAGACATCAGTTATAATTTAAAAATGTTTCTTATTCAAAATGTATTGAGTCTTATCTGTGAAAAACTTCAGCAAAAGAAATTTTCCTAATTTAAAATGTGCATAGACGTATTTTTGAAATTGTGTGAAACTGAAAATCAATTAAATGGTTTGGCACTTATTATCGTTCGTCAGAACATCGATATAAACAACATTTAATCATATTTCGAATCATTTATCTTTGAAATTTCAAAATTAAAGTTGATTTTTGATTTTTATTAATTTGCTTATTATTAATTATAATCATCAGCAAACATAGTTCATACCACTTAATTATAATTTCTAGTTTTCGACCGTAGTATTTACTTTCACCGACAAATCCATTTGGATTAGGTATCTATTATTTTATTTTCAAAAATAAATTATTATTCAATACTTACTGTAAAGAATTATTTTTAAAAAAACTACATATAATATTTAGGCGAGTTGTTACATATTTATAATTCACGTGTAACTAATGAACTATCCCTATCCACTGAAAAAAAAAACTTTGCCTACGGTACTGTGTGGCAGACCATATATTTTAAACTCTTCATGACAGGCAGTTTTGTCGATCCCAAGCGATCGGACGGCTATCGCCGTCGTATTTTACGTCATTTGGCAGATCATAGTTCTTTTTGGCAAAATGTTTTTGTAGAAAAAATGTGGCACGCACGTCCGCCAGTACAGTGCATTGTACCTTTACGTATTTGACGTTATTGTATCTTGACGACCGCGTTTTCCTGGTACACTATGACTCGACTTCCTTCAAACCAATCGTTTCAACACACAATATTACTATTGTTATTATTACCATCGCTTCACGTTATTGTACCCCCGCACTAAATTGTGTGCGTACTAGCACTGCGTAATATTTAACCACGCGTTGTGTACGACTCAAAACGGTGAAGTCATGAGATTAAAATAATATCCAGTTCAAAAATGTTTATAAACTAAGATTTTACACAAACACACACACAGACATTTGAATATACATTTTAATAAACACCTACTACTCGGCGTAATTATTTACGATTCAGTGTATTTACCAATCGGCGTTTATTAGTTATAAATCAAACATTTTTAACGACTAAAATCGATGTATTGAAAAAAAAGTGGTAACTATTATCAACAGGACTGTTGACTAGCATAATTGCGTTCGAAATATTCTTTAAAAAATTACGGCCATACTACAATGACAAATTACTCGATACACGATATTACTATAAAAAAAAAGGAATGAAAAAAAGGATTCCTGCAGTATTTTAACGCGATTCAATGCAATTCAATGATCAACAATTTTTAGAGTGTAAAAAGATAAAAAAGGAACGTCAAAAATTGTACAATGTTATATATATATATAAGTTAATAATAAAAAAAGTAATGAACTTATATTATATAAATATTCTGTATACATTATGAGCTCTAAAAAACATGTATTCAAATCCAAGCAACACTAAATATTTTAAATATAAAAAAGTTGTCGTGTTTTCATCGGGTATGTCATGTAAATGTTATTAACACCGTCGACACTACTTCTTGGCAACGGAACGAATACATTTCCGTAAGAAAAAAAAAAAAAAATAAGAAATAAAACCTACAAGGTTACCGATTTTCCTTCACTTCCGACCTAGTTTTTCTGCTGCTTCGATCTACCATCTCGTCTCGTGTACGTGCACGTACGCCAGATTTTCACGGCCGCGAATCGTCATTTTATACGAACACATTGCGTAACATTCATCGACAAAAACGGTACCCGCTTCATTCCACGAACTGAAATCTGATGGTATTCTTCACCGATAGTCACGTTACAACATAGTCATGGAACGCCAGTCACTCCCAAGTATTGGGAAAACTATTGAGAAATTACGTAAAAAAAGCGACATATCGAATGCACCATCAACCAGACGAAATTCCCCACGGAAAACGAAACAAAAAAAAACATTGATCGATACAAGCAATCCTTCCTATCGAAATCGTGTCAACCAGTCGAGAAAAAAAAAAAGAAAAAAACGAAAGAAAACGTGAAAAAAACGCACTTGTCGCGAGTTCTTCTCGCGAAAATTTCTACGACAGTACAGCACCTCCTACGTGGCAGTACAAACACAATGATAATTATCATTGTCCGCGAAGAGTCGTAAGTGCGCGAGTTCATTACGCGCGACACAATATCGCAATCACGGCAGTAATCGTTGCGTACGGATACGATTTCGAACTAATAAATCACCGCAATTAACCGTCGTCCGACAAACGTGCCGTGTGTTGTTGTACGGTTACCTGTCGATCGCACGAACACGATTATTATTGATAGCTGTCCGTGTCATTAGTATTCATGGATACATATTGTTGTTATTATTATTATTATTATTATTATTATTATCACACCGATATGACCGCCCGAGATAAGCCGACGGATCATTATTACTGCAATGCTGCCTGGTCGCGCAGCGCAGCTCGTGTAATAGTAATCAGCATCTCCGTTCGCTTTCTCGCGTGAACATTCTCGCCGGCGGTATCGACTAGTAGGTCTCGATGGTCCGTCGATGTAGTTTTATAAAATACCTACAATGGCACCGATGTCTGTTTCATGTGGTATTGCATAAAAATAAAATCCGATTGTAACTGCAATAAAAATATATAGAGTTATAACTACGGTTTCGAAACAGTCTTTTATGACTACTTGTACAGCCTAGTGCCCGTGCACTCCTACCGACCGTGGGACTACCCACCTAACAAAGATATTTCATCACGTAGGGATCGCCGTCACTGAATACCGAATGTTTATCCAAACGGACGGTAATACTAATTATTCAGTATCTTTCATTATATATCGATTGAACTGTCGATTGAACCTGATGAACATTACACCGACTGGTTTTTAATACCGATAGTTTTAGAAAGCAATCGAGTCAATCGGTTGTACCCAGTGTTCGTCTTGAAGGGGGGAGGAGTCGCAGGGAGACTAAGTATCCCAACTAATTTTCAGAAACTTTAGCGTTCCCTTACTATTATTACATTATAATTATAATGCTTAACGAGTTTTGGGCACGCTTATTTTTTTTTTAAAAAAAAGCAAACAGAGTGCCCATTCTTTAATTTTGACAAGTCGAGCACTGGTTGTGCCTATACTTCTTTTTAAAAGAGAACATACCGCTTGCGCGAATGGTCTTGATTAGGCGGCGCGCATCCCCCACCAGTTGATACTAAATAATATTAATACCAATAAAAATAAATTTATAAATATTACGCGCTGATTCCTTTATTACTGTACATGCTACACCGCCGCGCCTGTCAGATATCTATTAATTGTAAATAAGTTATTGGAATTAGGTGTATACTTGTCGGCAAACTTTGATCGGCGACCGTCGTGTGCGATCGATGTCTCGTATATATGAAAGTGGGAGAAATTGGCCTCGGGAGGGTTGACAGCCGTAAGTCTCTATGCGCGAAAGCGGTATGTTCTCTTTTGAAAAGAATAGTAGTCTCAGACGTGATTATTCGACAGTTTATTAAAAAACAATCCAACGAATACCTTATGAGCTTTCGAAAAGTTCGACAGTGTTTTCACTGGATAGTATCCATCACTGGTTCTGACGAATACGCTGCAGTGGACCGCAATCGTGCGCACGTCCCTTCGGGCACGTAGACGATGTAGGATCATGTGCACAGCTTTGGGCGTGCGTGTACGACTTTTGTCTTTCCTCTGGCCGACGTCGAGACGTGTTTCGAAACGCGCACCGCACTCGCATCGCATACGGGCGCTAATGAAATGGCGGTCGGAAACGTCGCGATGGCACTCCTCGGGACACGTTTACCAGAAGCGTTTCGAAAGGGCAACTCGTTTGCTAGTCCACCGCGTATCCATCACCTGTGCCGGACTTCAGTACACACCGCACGTAGTACATTGTCTTGTGTGTTCAGCTCGAGAACAACAACGACATCGACGATCGTTTCCCATTGTAACCTATAACTGTGCCTACTATCCATATTCTAGGATGCTGTTGCAATGCTAGGGGGCGGGGGGAGTGATGCGTGTGTGTGTGGCCCCACAATTTGTGTATTTTACAAGTATCACTTCATCTGTTTAAAAAAAATAATAATAATACAGTCTCTTAGTAGTACAAAAATCGTGGTTTTCTCAGGAAACGGCTTGTTATCGACGAAAATTAAGACGGTACCAATTATACTATGCAGTATTATATACGCGTATACTCGTAAAATTGTTTATCTCCGAATACGGTTCGAAATACAGTTATAGTATAAATAATTAATAAATTAATATATATACGGGGCCCCTCAAAATTCTGCATCGGGCTCCGAAAACCATTGGGCTTGCACAAGTCTACGTTAACGCTTGTACAGCTGTTGTTCGACATTTTGACGTTGTAAAATTTAAATCGGATCAAGTTAATTATTCATAGGTAAAAATACTACCATTCCCCAATGGCTGTTTTGTTCATGCATACCTGCACAGTCAACCAGTTTAAGGAAAAAGTCCATTGCTGTACGCGTTTGGATCTTAATATAATTTATCAAAGTGGATTGCTCGTCATCGTTACTGCGGGGGTGTAGACCACTATCGAGAAAGTCACCGAGTACGTAAATAATTTAAAAATAACGAGTCTTAAGTTCTTTTTTTTTTAAATACTAGAAATGATGAGTTAGCATTAAGCAAAAATTTATCATTATTTCTTGCGCAAAGACGGAAATTAAATTTCGATTGAGAAAAATAAATCCAAATGATAAATGTTCCAGAAATGCCGAAGCGCACAACAAACATTATATTTTAAGAGTTTCGCGTGGTTTTATTATCTCATCGATTTGACCGATAACCATAATTATATACTGTAATAATAATTGAAACGCGCAATTGCATACTCACTTCTCGATCGAATAATATTGATCTCGGGTTTACAATAATAAAGTCGTTATAATGTAAAATAATTTATCCTGGAATAATCATAGTTATTACATTATGTTTCGTCGTTTCATGATTTAGTTAGTTAATTTTTTATAATGTATTTTATTAATATTTATCATAAATATTTATTTGTTTCCCCGTCATAATCCTATATAAAAATATTTGCCCGTAATTTTAAAAAAGAAAAAACAAACACATTTGTCACTGGATAAGAACAATAATCCGAAACTATTATTTTAGACAGTATTTTTTAAAATAATGTTGTTGTTGTTGTTTTTCTTTAATTCCTCGATTCATTGGAAATTTTTTCAATTTCCTGTTTACGCATTGCTGCATTTGTTTTTTATAAAAATTGTATCGCAGAATGATTAATAGTCAACAACACGCAATGTTTGGTTTATTTATTTACTGAACTTTGTTGAAAACGAGTCTGGAAAAGTATTCTTATCAACCCCATGAAAACGTCTATTTTTCAGTGACAAATATAGAAAAATATTAAAATTAAAATTAATAAAATTTGGCAACGACATGAATGCATTTTACGTTCGCTTCAGTCCGATCTTATAATTTTAAAACGATAATTTTACAATTGTACTTACACGAAAAATATTTAATAGTATTTATGTGTATACCAAAAACTATTGTCGAAATCCCTGATTTCAACAGTTGTCTCATATAATTTATTGACCTACTTACTCATCTGAAAATATCATTACGGTGATCGGATTATTCTTTTTTATTCAAAATGACTATAAAAACGTCGACAAGCGATAGTGTTCAATCTTCTATCGAAATATTTATAACTTTTGGATGTGGGCGACGAAGCTCAAAATCAAATGTAAATTTTGTCGTTTTGGATTAAAATGCCATTATATATAATACACATATATATATATATATATACCAAATACCATATCGATTTAACTAAGAAAAGGTGAACGTTGGAATTAAGCTCAAAAAACCAACATAAAAGTAACTGGGAAAATAAAACAAAATTCATTATAATTTCCTGAAATAATCGTCGACTCGTCGTTGACCACTCCGCTATGCATTTACTAATGACTTTTCCTGAAAAATATTTACAACGCATTAGTGGTCCTTGTAGTTTGATATATTTATCAATAAAATAACAATTTATAAACTTATATTGTTCAACTTTTTCTGCAAAACATCAAACGATCACGCTTACGTTTTCCAAAACGAAAAAAAAAAAAAGGAAAATAATTCCAGTAGAAACTGGCACACAAGTTTTTACGAAACAGAAGCAAGTCGATAGTATCAATGACCATTACGATCTAACGGTAACCTAACCGGAGCACCAAAAACCGAATTTTCGATTTATCAGTTATTATTTTTTTTTCTCGTTCGCTCTCGATTAATGCTATATAATGGGTTCTTCTTCTCGGAGTGAAATATTATTTTTAAAATTTCCATCCGGTGACCGGGCCGGATAATGATTTTATTTTTTACCACCGTACATTCCGACCCGAATTCCCTCGGCTCAATATAAATGTTAATTCCTGTATCCGGCACGACCCCGCTGCAGCACCACACCCCTATAGTATAGTATGCCTGGTGGACTATTATTCATAAAAATTAAATAATAATATAAAAAAAAAAAAAGACCTCGAAACACGACGCGTCCTTTTCCGCGTTCATTTTTCATCATGTTCCGAACATGAATATGTACATGCGGGACGGCGGCAGTTATT
The DNA here is from genome assembly GCF_003268045.1 of Sipha flava. Lineage (NCBI taxonomy): Eukaryota > Metazoa > Arthropoda > Insecta > Hemiptera > Aphididae > Sipha > Sipha flava. The sequence goes on from NW_020273276.1 coordinate 525,365, forward strand.
CAAAAAAGCGATCGAGGTGTGAAATAACTGTCCCGGTGCCAGCGCTCACCGCGTAACTTGTACCGCGCAGGCACAGCAGTTTCCATATTGCCACGACAATATTTTCAACGTTCGTTTATTTCAAAGTCTACCGCTCAATCAGTTGTCCCTCGGATCGTTCGCGTTTGTACGCTTGTGGGATGGAATAAGAATGCACCCGGTAAAGCTATAAAATACCGAAAAAAACAATCCAAAAGTCAACATTTCGAGCCTACGCTTTGTAAATATCTTTTTCAGATTCCTTCTACTTGACTAAGTTCGAACAAAAGTTAAGTTATGATATTAAAGTTATGACTGTACAGCTAAATATGTAAAATTGTATGATTTGTAAAAATATAATCTGGTCAATTCGATTTAGACAAATTGAGATATTTTAATTGGCTCTTATTTGCGGTCAATTTTTAGATGAAAAATCTTCACTGCCTATCAGAAGTTTCTTGAAGAAGAAAAAGTAAAAATCGATATGAAAAAAGAGCTTTTTATTATTTTTTTTGATATTTTAGAAAAAAAGAATATTACTTAATTAAAATGTATTTTATTACGTCCTCTTTTAAGTAGAAAAATCCATATTAAATTTAAAGACAATAATTTAGAATATTTTTGGTTTTCATCTATCGATTTCGTGCTATTTAACAATTTTATTTTAGATACGAGTACATTTTATTTTATAAATTTAACAATATTATTAATATTTTACTTTAAACTATGCCGAAATAGATGGATCTTTCTGAAAATAATTCAAAGCTTACCAAAATTGTAAAAGTCTTAAATTTCACTAGGTGTGTTAATTTATTTTAATTATGATAAAATGTAGAAAATCGAAATAAATAAAATATAACATTTAAATATATAAATTGATACTTCCTATTATTTCAAATAAGCTTGGTTTTTTTTTAAACTTTTTTAAGCGCATAATTTTAAATTTTTATCGCATATAAATGCATAGTTCTGTACTTTTTAGTACTTTTTTTTTTTAAATTATCATTTTGAATTTTTCTTTATTCTTATTCTTATTCTTAACATTTATGCTTTTATTTCATTAGACCAAAATAAACATGATTTAATAGGAGAATACAAATAATACATAATATTCAATTAATAAATATTTTTTTTTTAAATATACGATATATCATTTGAACGGAAAAAATGTTATTCAAATGAGATTCTGATTCTAATTTAGGTTCCATAAAATTTGTAATAGGTTTGGGTACTATAATTTGGCCCATGTTTCGGTTCTAATATCTGTTATTTTCGGTTAGGTTTCATCTCCTGTACACTGCCCATAAATATGATATAATTATGATAACGCTGATGATTCATAGACGAGCGAATTATCTAATTTAATTGTTTACGAATATTATAGAACGATTATGCTTATTTATGTTTATTCGTAACAAAGACTTTTTTATTATTGTACATAATAAATATCTCTTGTGCATAATTCAAATTTTTCCAAAATTGGATTATCAGTGAAAACATATAAATACCATTTAAGAATTAAATAAAAGAATTCTGTTAGGTATAATATTTTCAATATACACACACACACATACACATATATAAATATATAATATATAGCTTTCAACAATAATGTTATTGATACTAAAAAAATATGTATTTATATATTTATTATATTATGTACATATTGAATTATGATATGAACTTCACAACAAATTAATATAAATGTATTCTCTTTAGAATCACTTTAGAATCAATTTTGAACTGTACCTTGGTACTCAGAAAATAAAGTTACGTTAATACAACAGCAACTTACTGACGTCTTTCAGCTGAGATAAAAACGTTCGTCGTTAGTCTTATCTAATAAGGATTGCGCAGGATAGAACAAAACGGTTTTTTTTTTTATCGCACGACAGAAAATGACAATAAGGCTGTCGAGAAAATTGAAGTCTGTTGTAAACAGACATTTTCCTCTATCTCAAACAATTTAGTTTGTACAAAGTTTCAAAACAAACTGCGCGTTCCGAAATTGTTTACATTGAGAAATTGAACAATAAATATGATATTAATCTCGTGGGGCTGCAATTTGTCACAAAGAAGTACAAATTGTCGGGTTACAAAGTTTTGCGCTTTATCAATTCGTAGTTTATATATTGTAATACATGTTTAGTGGCGTGGTGCAACGTTGTGATTAGTGATAGTCAAAATTATCTTTCGGCGCTTATTTTGAGCGGTGTCCAATATCTACTATTTTTCTGTATGGTTGACCACCGAATAATTACAATATGTTCTAACATATCAATAATTGTTATTTAATTATTAACTGATAATATTTTTTTTTTTTTTAATCCGGCTTTACGATCCATCGAGGATCTTTACCGCCAAAACTACCTTCTCCCATTTTCCTCTATCATACGCTATAACTCGCTAATCCACCCCACTATGGGTTGCCGCATTCCATATCTCATTTACGCTGTCTATCTATCTTTTTCGTGGTCTTCCCTTTGGTTTTCTTCCTTCTAACGTCCAAGTCATTACTTCTTTTATTAGGCATCCGTCTGCTCGCCATGCATCTTCAGCCCATTGCATTCTTATACTTTTAATAAATTGCATAGTATTTTCCTTTTTGTATAAATGTTCTAATTGGGCATTCGATCTCAGTTCCCATTGTTGTTTTTCGGTATTAAATACTGGACCATGTATTCTTCTTAGGATTTTCTTTTCAATCTTCTTAGTTTCTCTTCGTCACCTTTGGTTGTGAACCATATAGCACATGCATAAGTCAGTAGTGGTCTTATGTATCTTACATAAAGTTTTTCTTTCACTTTGTTTGATAGCATTTTTGATTGTGAAATAACATCGATTTGGTGCATTCAGCTTCACATTTATTTCTTCACGCATAATATTTTTGTTGTTAAGAGTTAATCCTAGGCAGTGGCGTAACTGGGAAAAAACCTAGGGGGGCAATATCACATATTTATTATTACCAAACCCTGACACCCCTCCCCTCACCAGTTAAAACATATTTTTATTGTATGTATTTTATACACTATATCTAAATGTTTGATTTTACATAAGTCTTTTAACTCATTTTATGGTTTCGATAAACATAAATTGTATGTAGCATGTACTAGGTACCAATATTGTTAAATAATATCTATAAGAGTTTATTAATAAAAGGTGCTATTTGTACTGTTGGATTATCTGAGGGAGGAGGCAAAATTATACCTTTATCTCTCAAAAAATGGTCAGAGGGGGCACTTGCCCCCCCACAGTTACGCCACTGCTCCTAGGCACTTTAATTCTTTAAATTTTTCAAATTCATTATTTTATCTACTACTTTAAGGTTGGAGCTATCCTCTGGTCCTCTTGTTTCTACTATATATTTTGTTTTTTCCACATTTACTATTAGACCCATCACTTTACTTATCTTTATTAATTTCTTCAGATTCATTTGAACTTCTGTTCGAGTGTTTCCCAGTGATTATAATATCATCTGCGTATGCAAGTAACATTCCTCTATCAAGTGACCAGGTTTCTCTGTTTGACATTTCTTGGACTACATTTTCTAATGCCACGTTAAAAAGTATGGGTGACATGGCATCCCCTCGTCGAAGTCCACTTTTAATTTCAAAAGCCATAAACAGTTCATTTCCAAATTTTACTCAGCTATACGTTTTACTGTTGCATAATTTTCATAATTTTACTATCTTGATAATTTTCATATGAATGCCAAATGCCCTGAGCGCCTTCCATAGCCTTTCCTTATCTACGCTATCATAAGCCTGTTTATAGTTCACAAACACCATATGCAGGTCCTTTGCGTATTCATAATGCTTTTCCATTAGTTGTCTCACTACAAATATATGGATAAAAAAAATTAGTTATTTAATAATCCCCCAATAAGCCTATTGTCCACATTATCATGTTAGTTATATATGTTTCTACAGCTCGAATGAAAAAATATTGATGTATAAAAATCATTTATTATAATGATACAAATGGATACTACAGAACTATTTATTAATACACTTTAATTGATATATAAGCTCATTAAAATATTTACGTTACATCAAAAATAAAATTGCTAATAAAATGTTATTTTATAGCAAGAAAAATTCACGTTTTGAAAATATGATTTCGTTAAAAGTTAACTATGAAATTTATTCACATTTGTTAAGAACTCACTCATTATTTTAGAGTAAAATATAAAAATTGGTTCATTAATCAGTTTTTCATACTCATAATGTAGTACTTAAATGGTTCAGAAATATTTTAATGATTTTCAAAATAAAATAATACACATACATCGATGACATTCAAAAAATATCGTCTAGGAATTGAAAAATAAATTAAAATAGTAGGTATGGGTATGCAGGTAGTACATAGCAATTTAAATTTAGACCTATATTTAATCAAATTCGTAAATTTTTTTAATCATAAATTATTCTGAACTGTTGATAGTTGATAAACTTTTTTGGTATAACAAAAAATAATAATTATTGTTTTTTTTTTTCGTAGAATTTTATTCTAAATCGTACAAAAATGGCTACCGAATTATTTAATTAATTTAATTAATTTTTCTTTTTTCACATTTTATATAATTTATTAGCGTCCTATCGAACAAAAATCACAACATATTTTCTGATTGAGTTTATACATATCATCGAAACAAATGGTTTAGAAAAATATGTGTATCCATTTTAATTTCCAATGTACTTCATGAAAAAATAATTGTCGACTTCCCTCATTTGATTTAGCTCTTTATACGTTTTTTTGTACAATACTACATTTATTTATAGACACATGTTCAGGTGAACGCATTATATGATATATAATATAATATGAATAAATTACGTGGAAACCCAACAAATATAGTTTGCTACCTAACAATGAAAAGATATACTATATATTTTTGCCTGAAATTGTGTTTTCAGTCACAGGTTTTTTCACAATATCAGTATTTATAAAACAAAGAAAATTAAGAACAATAATTGTATAACATTTGTATGATTTCATTTGAATGATTGAATCTACTATTCATCACAAGAAAATTAAAATAAAATACTTCAAGCGAATTTCCTTTCACTTTTTTAAGGTTTTTCTATAACAAGTTAAACAAATGTCATACTACGTGTTTGAAATACACTTTATAACTATGTAACGTATCTAACAAAAATATTGTAAAGGAATATTATAAATAGTAAAATATAAAAATAAATGTCCAAAATTCTAATGATGAACAATGTTTAATAGGAAAACATTATTATGTTTTAATTTAATATTAATAGTACTAAATAATTTATCGTTGAGTAGATTCATATATAGAGGTTTACGGATTATTGTTTAATAAGCGAATGAATGAATGATGATAGTTTGCAGGGACGGCTCCAGAGCCTTGGTTAGGGGGGGGGGGAGATACAAGTTATAATTTTACAAAATAAAATAACAAAAATAAAATAACAATTTATACAACTCAAATTCAAGTTGTCTATTTTTAAAATTTGCAAAAATATCAATTATATGATCTATTTGATCTAGAATATCTACATTATGATATACATTAATTAGAGATAATGATGATAGTTTATCTCCAGTCATCATTGAACGAAGCCAGATTTTTAGTCTCCAAAGTGTGAAGAAACTCCTTTCAACCGTCATACCTCTATGGCTCATATCTACACATATGTGCGTATCATATGACAGTCCATATTATAATATGCATTTTTTGTTAACAATATACATTTTTTTATAAATACAGTACATCTTGAGGGGGCGCGGCCCCTAGTCCCCCCCTGGAGCCACCCCCGATAGTTTATTATAAAAATAGCGGACACATTAGACGATTAAATCGAATAATAAAAGTAATTAATAATGCATAGATAAGTATATGTCTAGAAATAAGTATATGCTTAAAGAGTAGCAAAGATATGTAATTAATGCAATGAAATATTTATGTGCACAACAATTAAGAAAGGAATATAGTTGAATAAATGAATAAAATAATATAAATATTATATAATACATGATTTCATTGTAATACTCTTACATTTTTCCAGCGTTGTAGGTAAATATACTTATGAGATTATTTTTGATGTGAAACTTTTTTTAAATTCAGAAATAATAACTAGAAAGAGCATTTTCTCTCTAAATACATTTTAACTCGCAGTTATGCAAAGAGGATTTTCAAGTGATTGAATTTTATAGAATGTTGTAAACAATACTTTTCAAAATTATTTCGAATAGGTATTTAAATATTTCAATTAAAAAGTATTAAAATATTTATTTAAATACCTTTGCTAATAAGTATTTAAATACAAATACAGATATATTCAAGAAATATTTCATGTATTTTCAATTATATTTTTTTAAGCTTTGTTGTTGTCAAATTCTTAATTCTTAAAACATTAAGACAAAATTACAATTATTTCTAGTAACTAACTCGATAAATTAATTTTAACGATTATTAACGAATAACGAGTATCGGAGTATGTGAATATAGGAGATACTGGGATTCGGGATATCGCCGCACTAAGATACTATAAAATATAAATAGCTAAACAGATATACGATACACGGGAAATATTTTCCCTTTAATATCTTCAAATATTTTTTGTCCATCGCAACATTTATAATCGTCACTTCGTCTCGTCGACGATAAGTTATTTCTTCAAAATCGAAAAATCAAACTAAAAATCTCGTTCGAAAATTTTGTATGTAATATTTTTAAATACAAAATATAATAATGAGTATTTAAATACTAATATTTAAACATTTAACAAGTATGATGTTATATTTGTACTATATACAGGTATAGTCACGTAGAATATTTTGAGTAGCTCACGAGATTAAAATGTGAGAAATTTTAAGTTTTAAACTTTAAAAGTCATTGAATTTACACTGTAAACCTGTAAGAATGTTACTTAATGTATCATAAAATTTCTTTACGTTCTAAGTTCACATTTCAGAAAATATAAACATTTTACAATAATCTTATTTACATATAAATACGAGTACCTATATAATATTTTAACGTAAAACTTTCAACGATTAAATGTTTCGGAAATTTTTAACCGTTGAAAACGTAACATTCAACTACGATTCATGTTATAGTACTGAATTTGCAATATGATCCCGCAGTTGCCTTGAATGTATGGAACAAATTATAATAACTGTATGAGCTCAACATAATAAACTTGCGTAGAGCCGTTTAATAGTTCACCGACCTACAACATAAACCATCCGAAAAACCAACACGAGCGGTGACTATATTTTATTATTATTATTATTGTTGTTGTTATTATATGATGCGTGCGCCGACTGATGCCGTAAAGCGGATGAAATATTTTATTCGTAAAAAAGACATTCGCCGGAACGAAAAAAAATAAAAATAAAAATATTACGCACGATGTCCAACTATAACGATGAGTGATCCGGCCGCGTTTGAATATTTAAAATGAATCTTGTATTCGTTACGGTTTTTATGATATTTTCGCGCATAAGTCACGATGCATCCGACGTGTTACGTAACTTTCGGCGACTTTTTAACGACTGTTCAAGATAACCCGTACGCCATGCCACGGGTCAACGCGATAACGTCACGTTACCACTTTAATGGAAAGATAACCCCGAATTTACGAGACTCAAAAATATACACAGGCTACGAGGACTTGCCCCTATGAATATCTGTTGTAACTATAAAAAGATTTGACTCGTGATAGCTAACACTTTCTACATTTTTAATGTAACAGAGAAGGGGTATTCAAGTATTCCTTGAATAAAACCAGACTCAAAGAAAATGTTCGTTTTTTATTTTTAAAATTGCGTCAAGTCCATATTTGATGTACAAGTACTTCCAAGTAAATAGGTATTCAACATATATTTCATATTGCACTCAGTGATCGTTATTCTGTTCTACATATCGTCATTTATGGAATTTTATGTTGTAGCAATGAACATCTATAACTTATTTCAATTTTTTCTCTGATTATGGTCCCAATTTAAAAAAAATGCTAATCTTATTTTATAACAATTTTTATTTACAATTGTCACATTGTATATTGTACTGTACTCTACTTCGAAGTCAGAATTGTTTCTCTTATGGGCATTACTAACAATAATAAATAAATAAACTATGGCACTATTATATAGAACATTGATCGGTATATGAGTATCGATTAATCGTTAAAAATAGATTTAGTAAAATCCTGATTTCTTTTTCACCCGCCCCCGAAAAGATGTTGAAAAACTCTATTAATGACATTTTTGAAATATCATCAAAGTTTTTTTCGTGGATTCAAGCAAACCCGCTGAACTGCTGTTTTTAGCAAAAAAGTACTATGAAAACGTACTCTGGACGTTTCATGTTTATCGTACGACATCGATATGTCTTCGATGTAAAATCAATATAAAGTTTCATCACAAGGTACAGAATCTGATGATTGAAATTGATAAAGAATAATAATAATAATAAAAATGATGAACTCATCCAATGGCTATAACTAAAAACTTATTGAGATGATACACACTGTCATTATTCGTATATTAAATAATAACTTATACCAGTGGTTTTCAACCTTTTTTAAATCGAGACTCCCAATTTTTATTTTTATTTTTAATGCAATCTCTAAAAAGAATAAATAATAGAAAACGAATCATTTTTCAAAACGTATAAGTACATAAATAATTAAGAAAACATTATGAATAATTTTTTATTACATATATTCAAACAAAAAAATTAATTAAATATATATAAGTATTATATTAAATTAATTAATAATATGAAAATATACATCATTGTATATTTTCTCGTTTTAATGTGCTTAAATTTTTGAAATTATAGTTTCCATAATAAGTTTTATATTACCAACTGCTACTCTTAAGTCTGATTTTTTAACCAAACCGATTGTTAAATATTATAATTATGTCTAAAGTGATTAAAATACACGTATTCAGTAAGAACGTAAATATAATCAGATATCAAATGCAAATCCAATTAAAATCGGTGATCACTATCGCGCATGCTTAATAATCCGTCGTCAAATATGATTACGTTACACACTATTTTATTCGATGTGTTATTGTACATCCGTAATAATTAGATTAAATTTTAAATTAACATATATTGATATGATTAACAATTTTTTAATTATTTTTGGAGACCCCTAAACTATGTTTCATGACCCACAGTTTGAAAATCGCTGATGTAAACAACTGAATCCGTTGTCAAGAGTATAAACGATGACAGCAGTGCCGCAACTAGGTTTTGTGGGGCTCTTAAGTGAAAAATATTATGGGAGCCCCTATATATGTATTACAGTATAATGAAAAAAAGTTAGTATCACAGCTAATCTTTGGTATACCCCTAATACAAGACAAAATGTATAGCTCAACATTTTTAAAATTTTTCAATTTATATTGATAATATTTTATCATATTATAGTTTATCATATTTTTAAATACAACTCCAACAATACATCAGTTATCAGCAGTCAAATAACCAATTTAATAAAAATCAATTAATTTATTAAACAATATTACATTCAAATTTAAATAACAAAAAAATCAACATTTAATAGGTATTATATAATGTTATATATAATTATATATAAATTATATATAATTGTATATACAATGATTTTATTTTAAAAAGTTTTTCTTTCTAGACTTCATATTAGCAAAGCCATTTATCAATTTGTCAAGATCAAGTTTTTTAGTCCTTGATTTTTCAATATTAAGTATACTGATGCCAGTTAATCTGTCTTGTAAAATTTGATTCCGAAGATAGTTTTTCAATAGTTTTAATTTTGAAAATGACCTTTCGGCCGTAGTGACGGTAATTGGAAGACATAAGTATAAAATAGAAGCAGTGATTTCACTATAAATTGATGAAAGATTATTTTCAATTACAAAATATGTTAATTCATGAATAGTGTGAATTTTTGTATTTTTAATAAATTCTTTTAATGAAATTAGTTGTCTTATCAAACCTGTTATTACATCATTATTTTAAAATTATATGAAATCATCACAAGATTTAACTATTTCTGACTCTTTCATGACAACTATATTTTGTGGAGGTAAAAATTCAAAATTTCAAACAGAATGAAGTCCTTTAAATCGATCTCGTAACTGAAACTGTATCAATAAGAGGATAAAAAATTGCTACACGAAATTTTTCTTCGGGCACATCTAATCGTCTATCTCCTTGAATTTCTCTAAAGTATTGTTTTGAATATATTTTACTGATTGTAGGTTCATGGTTATATATCTATAGATATCTATCTAGTTATAGATATACCCCATTTATGACATAATCTAGTTTCTGATACAACGAGTTCATCATAATCATCTCTCATTTTTTCAATTGATAAAATTGTTCCTTGCAATAAATCATAAACGATGTGAAGATTGGTTTGTGGTAATTGTAGTACCTTTGATACAACCGATAAAGGTTTTAAAATATTTTCCCAAATGATCAATAACAACAAATTCAAATGATTCCATTTTTTTTTTTTTTTTTAGTGATTTGGCTCTATTTTTTTCATCAGTTTTGTCACTTGATAATAATATATTGGTTAAAGATTTTAAAACATTTATAAAATTTAATTTAAGTGAATGCACAGCGTTATGTCTTGCTTCCCATCGGGTAGCACATACTTTTTTTAATACCTTATTTCTTATTTGATCTGCAGTCTTCTCACCAAAAGCCAACGATATCCATCTAGGTGCACTCATGCTAAAGAACAGAAATATATCTTATACATTGTACAATATCAAAGAATAAAGCTACTTTTTGAGAGCTTTTAGTAATATCAGAAATAACCAAATTGAAGTTATGAGCCGTGCAATGAACGTAGGAAGCACTTGGTACGACATCTGAAATCCTTTTTTGGACACCAGTATATACACCACTCATAACTGATGCCCATTGTACCCTTGACATCTACATATTTTTATGTCCAAGTTACATTTGTTCAATATTTCATAAATTAAATTAATATGATCTTCAGTACCACAATTAATTAACGGTTAAAATCCCAAAAAAGATTCCATTATTCTGAAAAATGTCTCTTCATAATCAACTACAACATATCTTATAATTAAACTAACCTGGTCTACTTGTGTGATATCTTGGGTCGAGTCCATTATTATTGTAAAGCATTGAGCATTTCGAATCTCGTCAGAGATTAATTTTTTAACATTAAATGCCAACAGTATGATGAGCTCATTCTGTATTTTCCAGCTAAGATATTTTATTTTCATTTCTTCAGTGTAAAGTAATCTGTTCAATACAGGATCATATTTGGCAAGAAGTTTAACTATGTGTAGAAAATTCCTTTCTGAATCAGTATTTTTTTCCCCCTTCATTTCCTCTTAAAGCACAGTTTCCAGCAGTAAGATATAAAATAATTTTTATTAATCTAGTCAAAATATCTTTCCAAAATTGAGCTTCAATCAATATTTGTTTTTCTAAATTTTTTACAATAGTTTCATTTTTTACCTAAAGTAATCACATTTGAACAGCTTCTAAGTGTTCATGGGATTATTCATGTTTTATTATTTTAGTACTCAAATTTTACCAGTAACATATGGTATACCATGAATTCAGTTATACTTGAAACTTCCGTTCAATCTATTATCAAAGAGCCAATAAGTTTCACAGTATACATTAGTCATTATAATCGAAAAATGCCTTGTAATTTTCATTTCAGTTTTAGTAGTCAAATGATAATCATCAATTGAAAAAGAACGACCAGAATATTTCAAACTGAGATTTTTCAAAAAATATTGGTTTGTTGGCTTACATGGACCATATGCGATGATTTGTTTCTTTTAGTTAAAGTCAGTAATGTTGTCATTGAATTTGCCTCTATGAGTAAGGTATTCTGAGTTCAAATCAAGTGTAGTATTTGCTACCGAAAACAAAGAAACAACTGATTAAAATAAAATATAATAAAATGAGTCAGTAAAATAAAAATAAATAGGTTTGTTATATAATGAAATTCTTAGTTATTACGTAAAATACTAGGGAAATTTATATTATATTTAAAATTGAGTAAAAGTTAATTTTGATATAGGAAAATGTAAAGAACTGTTTATAAAATTAAAATTAAACATCAAATCAATTATTAAGTACCATTTATTGTAGAGGCTTCTGTGTCCAATATAACTAATTCGACTCCATGTTCTAGATGGTCATTTTTATCTAAAATAAATGTTTGAAAAACATTTTTATCATATTTTTTTTATAAATTAATATAATATAAAAATATAGTATTGTACAATATTTGATTATTGGTAATCAAATATTTTTTTAAGTAGGTAGTTAGACATGCTACTAGTATAGGGTGACCATACTTCCCGTTTAAAACGGGATTGTCCTTTTTTTTATCATTATGTCCCATTGTCCCGACAAACTTTGAACGGGACGCTTTTTGTCCCGTTTTTAGAATAGGGTCCCGTTTTAATCCTGTTACTTCCATAAAAATTGTAAACCGAGAGTAAAAGAAAAAAATAAATAAGACATGTTATATAGTGTATATAAATTTACTACGAACTCATGTGTGAGACTTCTAACGAAATCGATATTAAATACGAATAGTTTACCAATATACAGTACTATTTATAGCCAACGATATTCGGTATAATAGGTATATTAATCGGAAAATCGAACATAGTCGTGTAGTAACGTGTGCATATTGCAACGATTTTGTGTTACTAATGTTATAGCCACTATGTAACAGTTCTTTTTATTTAAATTGTTGCGAGTTGTTAGTGTTATTACTTTTAATGTTTTTTTTTTTAAATGCCTAAAAGACAATATACGTTCACTGTACCTTTTCAGATTAACTAATGCAGTAATAGAAAGAATATTGTCAATCACAAATATTTTATGAACGGACGAAAAAAATCGTTTTATCATACAAACTATAAAAGGAATAAAAGTTCTTAAAAATAATTTTAAAAAATATTCCTATAATGATTTTATGACTTTTTGTTAATACAACCAAAACTATTAAATGCAATCAGATCATCAAAAAAATATAATGTCAAAGGATGTGGAATGTACATTTTCCATTTTTTTTTTCTTTTTATGATGGGCCCCCCATTCAAACATAAAATCTGGCTAGGGAATGCAACGCATACCTTGCGTCCCCTATTGTTGCGGCACTGGATGACAGTCATGGAGGGATGGGGCACGAGCCGATATTTTATCGATATGTATAAGTTTATATTACATTACGACAGACAATTATACTTTTATTAAATCGAATGAGGTATGCGTATGTGTATGTGTGTGTGTGTGTGTGTGTGTGTGTAAACGAAAGTCGGGGTAACCTCGAACGCTATTTAAACACCTCCGAAGTGCATAACGATATCGTCAACATGACATATTAAAATATAGCTGTTTGATCGACGCCGCTCTACTTGCACACCCTATCAATCTTTACAAAAACGCTCAACTGGTGCGTCGAAAGCTTCGCACAAGTCGATAAACTTTGCCCGCGCACAAGCTTACAAAATTCACTAACTTACTATAACTGTGTTAAACACCAATCCGCTCACCCATCCTCACACAGCCCTGTGTTATGCATAATATAATGTAGCTTTTAAACTGTTTACAAGTGAACACGAGGCGAGTCGTGTAAATTTTTTTTTTTTTTATTTATAAAGCGATTAATTTCGATTTTTAATGTATATCCCTTGATGCTTCGCGGTTAAAAATGCATGCACGAAATCGATAATCCTATTGGGAAAAATCAATAATGCCAAAGTGGCGAAACAGAAGTTGAAATCCGAAAACATCTTCTACCATGCGAATCGTTTTCCTATTTTTCCCTGAGAAACGGGTTTTGATATAATTTTATATGTTTATATTAATATCTGATGAGGAATGTGCATAATTTCAGTCATTTTCATTAAAATAACACTAGTTTCATTCAAAAATAATACCTTTAATAATTTGTGCTGCGTAGCGATGAAATGCGACGACGGAATATTTTAAATTCTAACACAAAACCGCGTAGGTTAGGGGAAGAGGAACGTCACATAGTTATTATAATAATAATATTTACACGAAGGCATATGGATAATGATCACACGTGAGTGCGGCAAGATATTCGAAAACGATTCCTCCATTGAGATGGATTCAACGGATTCAACTGATCCAAAAGAACGAAATGGACGTGTTTCGATTAGATATGCATTTGACGTCATTGTAGCTCATTTGCTATCAATTGTATGTTTCTCTAATTCCAAAAATCACAAATAAATATTGCGTTTCGAGAAAAAGGATTTAAATTAGTGCTATTTTTAAATAGAAAGTGTACATCGATTGGAATTCTATTCATCAATTATAATTTTCTGTAATATTGATTTCTTTTTTATAAACTCATTTTCGTGAAAGCTTTCGTTGAAAGTTCCTTGAACTATATATTATTTACTTAATAGTTACTATTATGAATTAAAAGAGTTAACAATATTTTTTTTTTTAAGAAAAGAGAAGAAAAAACTCCAAATAATCTTAAACTTTGTTTTGTCAACAATTACATTATATATTTTGATCGATTTGGTAATTTCATGGTAATGGCTTAAACCATTTTTTAAATGTAATGTTAAAAACTTTAGGAATTGTCCACTGTGAATTTTTTATAATGATTTAAAACTTATAATTTCGGTTGCGCCCATTATTTTACATACATTATGTATTTATTTTTATCTTTTTAAGACTTTTTAAGTTAAAACTATGGTCAAACACAATGTTTTTATATTTAAGAATATAGTTGATTCATCGTTTTTAATGTTTTTGTAATATAATACAAAATATTATGTATGATGTAATATTCGATATTTATATATTATAAAGCACTACATTTTCTTTAAGTAAATAAATATATTGATCAATCGATCTTCAAAAATAGAAATAGTTTATACGGACAAAGAGCATGAGTACACGAAACCTTTCTTGTTGATTTTTTTACACCACCTAAATTAAAAAAAAAAACCCCAATAGAAAAAAATACGTTGGATAATTAAATATCGTTTCTGTTCTGAAAAAAAAAAATTAAATAAAAACCAAATAACCGAATTCTTTCGTGTCATCCCTTGTCCCTATGATGCTCACAAACAAGGATACCCAGTTTCTAAAAACCAACTACCTATATAATAGTACCTTAGTGGTTTATATTTAATACTTTTTTTTATTTAGACCTATTAAGCAACTAAATCTTGATTTTGCTGGTATATGAGACAGCCGCAGTGCATGTTATAGTATCATGACTACGAGTAGGATATATGATTAAAACGACATATAAAAAAATAATTTTATATTATAGAACTGTAGTACTTAAATTCGTGACGGAACCTAATCAAATATCTGTCCAAAGCTGGTTTCTATATTATCTAGCATTCACGTGTGACTTTTACCACATATTAAGCTGGTAAGATATTATGCATGTGTATTCGATATAACAATCGATATAATATCATACCATTACATAATTACTCATCTCCTTAACCGTTTCAGAAAACCACTCACAATGATTGGCAAACCGATAGCAGCGTGACCTACTCCTCTAAATATACATAATGAAAAAATAAATCTGAATTTTGTAAACTCGTCACAATAAAAATCAAATTATAGTATTAACAGAGATCCTTCGTGGAGAGATAAACATGTATTAACCATGTTGTTATCTTTTATTTATTAATTTATTATTTCAAGCTTATTTTTTCAATTTGTAACAGGTTGCATGGGTAAAAATTGTATTGAAAAAAAAGAAGGCTGGGCTCCATCATCAAAGATAATACATGGATCAATAGTATTATGAGTAGTCTTTAAAACTTGAAATAAATGTACCATTATTCTTGAAAAAACGAATACGAATGAAAATTGACAGTTTATATGTGTAAAGATGGTAGAAGAACCAAATGCCTTAATAAGATGGATAAAACTTTTAATGTTTTAACATTCACAAAAAAAAGATTTACAATTTGTGAAAATTTCAAGTGCATATAACTAGCACAAACTTCATTAAAATAATTCGAAACTATGAAATATCATTGACTAAATAAATGATATTATTTAATAGAAATTCGTTGAAATATCTGATTTTTTGAATAATTCATTTTATAACGCTTATAAATTATTGTTGAAACTTTCCAGTATTTTGTTTTTTCACTACAGAGAAAATGATTTGAAAAATCTTATGTTCAATTTTCAAGGCGTAAGTATAAAAATTGATAATTTTATGAATTTTTGACTACACAAATTTTCAAGATTTTTCTAATTATCATAAATTTAAATTTTTAACACCCGTATATACATATATTTTTTAATTTATTTAATTATTGATGGATTCTGTAATCAGTAATAGATATGTATAACTTTAACTTTGTATTAATTTTTTAAATTGTTATAGAACACTTTTAACCAATAAAAATTTAAAATTCAAATTAAATTAAATAAAATTTTTAGTTCAATATTTGAATTTATTTACATAAAATATAAATATAATGCGCAGCAATATCATTTATAAACAGCTGAAAATAAATTATTTTATCATGTTTTCACCAAAGATAAAAATAAAAGTAAAATATTGTTCCTATGTGTGCGTGGTTATTATTTCGAGAGCCATTTATTTTTTATTTATTGTTAGCTTTAAGACTACCGGTGGTTTGGTTAGAAATTCGTATTTTCTTTGAAATTATATATTTACTGAATACAACTGCTGTTTATTTGTAATGGGAGTTGAATTCCAGTTTTGCATTCCACACTAGATCACTCACCCGAGGATAAATTTTACGACTGTAGGGTTCCGTAGGACGATTTAGTAAATTCCTACTGTTCCAAACGACTTGTACGAGAAGATTACAAACACTTCTCTTTGGCATTTGTAGTACTCGTTTGCTGACCAAAAACACAGCATTCTCTCTGACGGAACACTGAATTTACCAGATTGTCGTTTAAAAGGTTTCGCAGTCGTGCATGATCTTGATTCCCGGGACGAAGCGTAGTAAACTTGTCAACAGTGCATGGGAACGACATTCTTACGATCAACAGCGATTGAGTTTCAGAGAACACGATATGCCGGTTGAAACGTCACATTTCTCCATTGCACCAGTCAGATCCCACGAAAATGTAATCCGTTTGTCTCTTTCGACGCTGATTTTCATGAAAAAATGTCCAAATTAATTCCATTACTATTATGTATGCTAACCATGCACATGGGTTTACAATAACATAAGCATTACCGATAATTGCGTGTTCATGTTCGATTGCAGAGATGGCGTGGGGCTCCGTAAAGTGGTTTCGAGAAACTGCACCGTGGTATTATTTCACGGTCGTTGCACACGCGACATAAATCTGTCATGGTTTTATTCCTCAAAGTGAAATATAATGCTCAGATAACCAACTTTGCTAAGTCATTAATTTCGACCCCATTGTATTACAACAGCGGGTGGTATCACATAACGGTCGGGATCGCGAATATAAATCGAAATGGAGCCTACACCGCCCGCGGAAAATGGTTTTAAAGCAGTAAACGTTGTCGCGATTAACGCACGGAGGTTCCGATTCGTTTATACGATATCGGTTAGGGCAACCAGGGCGGCCATATAGATTTTTGTTGGAAGCAACATTTCGATGGCGGTCGACACAAAATAATCCGACTTAGTACCATCTGGAGTGTACAGCTGGTCCACCAACTGCTCGCAGAGAAGATGTTTCCAAAATTAGTAAATTACTTTTATCTTATTCTGCTCAAACCGTTGGCTGGTCTGCGCAGTATATAAATAATACCAGCTTAAGGTATATATTAAAAAAAAAAAAAATGTTTCCGAAATTCGAAAATTTCTAACATACAAATGTGACCTCAACATTACTAAATCGAAAAGTTATCACACCTTCGATGTACGTTTTAATTTTCAATTTGTTTTATTTGCTTTTCGAACGTCAATGTTTTAATGATACACTAGCATACACGTACAGTGCATTATAATAATAATGATATGGTCAATGGCGTTGCGTGATGTATTCGCAGTGACATAAGCATAATCACTAAAAATTACACCTATCTAACTGTACACCGTCGGTCTATTGCTGATCACACTGATAATAATAGATAATAATATTGTTCTATGCAGTTTTTGTTGAACGTATTTGAATATGTAAACAGAATCGTTGATGATTAGTCGTGTAACACATATCAATTTCGCTTATACGTCTGTTGCACCATCGTTACACTGTTCCAATGTTTTAATTTATAATCTCGGATCAATTATAAGAAAGGACAATACTGATTGTACACATACACTCAAGTATCGTTACTCGTATTTACGTATTTACGGACGATTCGTTGTTGAGCCGGATATGCGCGTGTGCTACGA
The DNA here is from genome assembly GCF_003268045.1 of Sipha flava. Classification (NCBI taxonomy): domain Eukaryota; kingdom Metazoa; phylum Arthropoda; class Insecta; order Hemiptera; family Aphididae; genus Sipha; species Sipha flava. The sequence goes on from NW_020273276.1 coordinate 543,752, forward strand.
AAGTTCGAGGGACGTTTTTCGCAATACGCTTAGGTTGTTGTCTTCCGACGACCGAAACGAAAAACGTAATACCAACTTCAAATTCTCCAAAATTCCAATTCCATTATTGGAAATTTTGATCATGGCCTGGAAGTGACATTTAATTTGTTTGTTTAGAATATACCTACAAAGTTTAACGACTCTGAAAATACAAGCGACATTAATACGTATTTATATGCACATAGCCAGCGAGTATGATCAGGGCCATATAAATGGTGGTGGAAGGGTGAAAAATGTCTACGCCCCGGACGAGATTCTTAGGAGGACGCAAAAATGAAAAACTTGCTTTTTATGTTAAAAATTACAACGGTCAATGTTGTATATTTTACTTACAGAAATGTCAACGACGTTTATACTAACTGAAGATAATAAGTAATAATTACAATATTTTTAAATTAATAATACATAAGGGCACATATTGAAGTTTCGCCCAGGGCACAATATTTGGTTGCTACAGCACTGGTATGATGAGAACCGGACCGTCGGCGGGCCATCGTTTCGGGAAAGGACGCGCGACCGACCGGAACGCGCACCACGTCCTCGAGTTCGGTAAACCTCGGTATGAAAAAGTAGTCCGTCGCGAGATAAACACCGTTAACGGTGATCTAAAAATCGACTGACAGCCGTCCTTGGTGCGGACCGCAGCGAGGACAAAAGAAAACCGTCGACAGTGACGGTGCCAGGATTTGTGTCTTAAGTGGGGCAAATCGGAGCCCAACAACTGCAAGGTAGGACCGCATAAAATGACATTTCAGCAAAAAAAAAACATAATAATAGTAATTAGTACGAGCTAATTATTATATTTTTAAAATGTTAATGATTACAGCATTATGAAAAAACCACTTTAAAATAATTCTGTTGAATAAAAACGACTGTATTAATATTTACTATAATATTACTTAATTGGTAGGGCCAGGCATTTTCAAGTAGGCCCTACCTGACCTGTCCCTTACGCCGCCACAGCCGAGGTACGCCATTACGTTCGCCAGTAGCCGACGATGGCATTTATTTACAACCGTAGCATGTCATACACGTCCGATGATCGTCTGCGTAGAAACCATAATTTTCATAAAAATCTCTCACAAACAACTTACCGAGGGTGGTGACGCACTCGAAACTCACCGGTTTGAAATTTCTAGAACTAACACAATATAATATTCTACTACGTCCCATGGGTCGGAAAGTCATTTATATTAGGTTATTACAAATAAATTATATAAACTAAGTGCAGTGAAAAATAAATAAATATTACATTATTTACATTTTATAAATAAAATGTTTTCAGTCATAATTACCAGTAGCTATAATTACAAGACAACCATGATCTAGGTTTGATAAATCAAATAAAATGTTACGGTTTTAGATATTGAGTGAAATGAGGGATTTTTTATTGGCTTAGCTATAATTTATATCTTTTACCTTTATTACTTTTTCACCTGTGTACAATTTAATTGCTCCAATCATCAACAAATATAACGTAAAAGATAGAAAATGAGTTTTAGTTGGTACAAGTTGAAAGAGGGGGATCATTTTTTTTTTCATTTTTCAACAGTCAACTGAATAATAGAGAAAAATGGAAAAAATCCAATGCCGATTGCGATTCGAATAGTCTATTATTTTATCACAAACTATTTATTTTTTTTTAGTATCATTATACTGTACACAATCTTCAGTATAACGCTGTTTCGATATCACTGAAAAATGAAGAGTTGAGGATAAAAAAAAAAATAATTTAAATCCTTGTAATCATATATGTTATTAAAATAAGGAGTATAGATCATTTTTTAAGAACCACCTCAAACTCATTAATATTATTAATGTTAATAATGATAAATATTATTGATAGAACCGGAAATAATATTTTTACAAGCGTAAATTTATATTTCATCACATAAAATTATAAAATTTCTTTATACATATGTAATATTTTTTATATGACTTAATTTAAACCCTTACAATATTATTTTGTTTATGTTATCATTTCATATTAGTTGCTAATCTACCTTTTCTGATCAACACACAATTTGTATCCCATATTACATAGACAGTTCAATAATAGTCGATAAGCCACGGCAAACGAAAAATTTAGTATTTTTTAAAAAAATATAGTACATTTAACCAAATTGCCTCACGATATCCAATTAATTTTCCGAGATTGGATTTATATTTTAGCCTGGATATTTTGACTGTGGATTTTTTTACTGAATACCCAACAGGAATTCATGAAACGGCCAACTTGTTAACGAAAACCACCAAAATATACGTCTTAAGAAAGACATTTTCTTTTATGTTTGAGAAAAAAAATGCTTGTTGAACACGCAATTATTACACGCACTCTCAGCGTTTCTCGATCCAATTTCGGTGCGTAAATTATTTTGAATGCGTTGCAACAAAATCAAAAGCTTATATAATATAATTTTTATTTTAGACTACGTACTTGTATAAAACAGTAAAAAAAAAAAATCAATGAATCATTTTTCATAAATTGAAAAACTAACTGAATCGAAAAATTTCACGGACTCATTTAAAAACGAAAATCCATTTCTTAAAATAAGTATCTTTTAGATATTGTATACAGTTATCTGTAGTCAAATGAATTCATATCGAAAACATGCCGTTTTTTTTTTTTCTGTTCAGGAAAAAATGAATTCATTTCAATCTCTTGTATCTTATTTAAAAAGAAAAGTCGCTCCTTTCATTCTTTCGAATTAAATTAAAAAGTTGATATAAATATAAGATACTATCAAAACTCGTGCCATTATATTATTTTGTTTTCAACAACCATCGACGTGATGGTTATTAAAGAGTTAAAGTATATTCAGTAAATTTAAATTGTACTGTAGTCATAACAATGAATTGTTATTTTATTAAAAATAAGGAATCATGACTTTCATTCGCATTCGTCAAAATAAAGAAAGTTATTTTTCCATCTAGCATCCTATCCATCTTTGGGTATTATGGAATATAAAAGTCCGAGGATAATGTTTTTTCTTCTAACAGCGCAGTTTTAATAATCAAAAATTTACTCATTGTCGAGGTAATGAAAGTGACTTATTAAATTCGAGCATTTTTCCAACAATATTCCCCGACCGATATTCAAAAACGATTAAATCAAAAACCTCCATTGGAACATGACGAGTTAGCGTTTGCAATAGTGGTTGTAAATCGTTTATTGACGTTTGTATTGCACACACTTAACTATGCAATACAACATAGTTTATGTCGCAAACGTTGTCCAACAAAATATTAACTAAACGAATCAGTTTGAGTGGTATACATTAGAGCTTCCTGTTTCACGCGTAAACACTTTCACGTATTCACGTAAAATTAATATTCGATCCGTGAACTTAAAAAATCGTATACACCTGAAATTATTCACGTATTTTAGTTTTAATATTTTTTTATATTCGTAATATTGTTAAACATTTAAATGTAATAGCTGAAATAACATAAATGACACAAAATACATATTAAATTTAATTTGCCCAAGTATTTGATACATTTATAACGACGAATTTAAAAAAAAGTAAAAATAGTGACAATATATCATGATTAATTAAATTACATATTTTTAAATTATAACTTATTATTTAATCCTGACAGTCAAATATTTAGTTTAGATAGATTGTGCGAATATGTTACAGTGTAAGGATGTACATTTATTTGTTGGACGGGGGCCCTAGATTCGTGCCCCGTGTGCTTGAAGTCTTTAAAAAACTTTTATGAAAGTAAAACCAGAGAAAATATGATGGATGCAGATGTTATAGATTGTTAAAAAAAAAAATTAAGCATTTAAAAAATTAGTATTTTGTATCAAAACACAGTTAGAATATTTTTTTATTTATTATTTATAAAATATGCATTTTTATGCAACTATCTAGAAATATGCAATATATTGTCATTTTTACTTGAATATACAAAATAACAAAATATGAAAAAACAAAAATTATCCAAAAATCTATACAAGATGAAAGGCCGACATTTGTATTAATATTATTCCAGATGAACTGTAGAAGAATAAGCTTTTAAATAAACATATAAGTCAATGGGACTTATATGTATGATATGTATGACTATGCAAATTTGTTATAGAAACATTGTTATACGTTTGGAATTCAAAAATAAGATTAAATCCCAACCACTAAACTAAAACTAATAAATTGTAATCAATATCTATAACCTGTTTTTTTTTTTTTTTTTTTTATGCTAAGTATGAATCTGTATCAACACTGTGGCTTGAATCAAATTTCTCAATTGTTCGAATTATATTTGAATCCGGTAGTTATATTTTTTAGAAAGGATTGTTCAAATAAATTTAATCGAACATTTTCTTATTGAGTTACACTATTTTTTAGTAAAATATATAATTATTTATTTATATATTTTTTTTTTTTCATAATATTGATCATTGCTTTTGCTTTTTTTAGTTACCAGATAATCAGAATAACTTAATGGTTAATACTGATATAGACAATGCCTCCATTATGCTGGAACCATAGCTATTACAATAATATCCTTTACAGGCGAGTGAAATAGGAAAAAAAACAAAAAAGGGCTGATATATAGTGTGCACGGAGGAACGAGGAAGTGAAAGATGAAAGAAATGAAGTGGGAAAAGTATGCGTATCAAAAATATAATATGTTTTTTTTATCTTTTATAGTAACATAATTTCCTATGTTATAAATTACTTCGGTATTCGTATTATATGTATTTTTCATTTTGAATAACTTTCAAAACATAACTTTTTTGTACTTTTTTTTTTAAATCAATATCTGCAAAAATATATTGATTATTATAGCATGTTGATTTTGAATGATGAAATTGATGAAATTGAAGTAAGAAAAATATAAGGAATGAGAAACAGGAAATTAATGTTTCAAACTTTCAAATAGGTAAATCCGTCAGTTTGTTTCCTTTTTCGCTGGTCTACCCACATGCGTTACTAGTTAGAAAACTATATATTTTTTAAAAGTGTTTCAATAAACAAAAATGCAATTGGAGTGCACCCGCAAATGAACTTGGTGTAAAATAATGATTCAAACAGGACCCCTACAAGCGAGTGAATGTTATTATAATAGTATTGATATTATAGACATGTAGTGTTTTGGAGATTGGTCTACGTATTCAGCTGTGATATACTTGTATATGGTGGAAGCAGTAAGGTCAACGAAAATGCATGCTTGATGTGTTATAACAATAATATTTTATTATTAATATTATATATCTCTACATATCTCGTTTATATTTGCATTTTATGTGTGCTTGAATCACCTCGAACACATAATAATAATGTCGTAAAACGTTTAGGAAATTATACGTTATGCCCTACGTGGCACATAAATTCGGATTCAAAAAAATGCTGTTCAAACGATTTGAAATTAATTACCCGTAGAACCGTGGCCGTAGTTTTACGACCACCGCAGCCGCCGTCCTATTACAATAACAATATTAACGTAAACGGTGGAATATTAAAATGAAAAAAAAAAATAAATAAATAAGCATAAGCGAAATAGAAAATGTGTATCAACCGCGTGCAGAACTTCACCGGATTCGAAGTGATTGCACTCAAAGGATACGCCGTATTACTTTGACTTAAACAGCATTATTATTATGGTAATCAATGAATTCGTTTCGAGAGCGTTTGTCGTCCACAATGAAATGAAGAAAACGATATGTTCGACAAATTCGATCGGCAAATTGGATTGGGCACGATGTTTTTCCTCTGTAAAAATATGTAATAGTAAACAATTTAAGTATCGGATTTGTGATGCATTTTTATAATTTTTCCTGTTGATACGGTACTGTGCATGCTAAGTTAGCACAACATATTAGGTTCCGTAAAGGAGTAATCGAAAATACAATATTTTATTTTGGATAATATTTTTGAAATTTTACAATTTCAAAGATACATTTGGATCTTTTAAATGTACAATTCACAATTTTTAATTTAACATGTGTGCATATCACATGTACGTACTGTTTATTTAAATTTAGTGATCCGCAGTGTAATAAAGTATGTATAAGATAAAATAATGTTTTAATTTTTTTTTAGTTAAAATATTTATTTTGTACTCATAAGCGCATGGAGTACAGACGACTGTAATGCGATTTAAAATCTATTACTTCAAATACATTTTTAATTTCAATTTTATTTTAGTTTTTGGAATTAGTAAACTTATAAAATATAAATATTGTTTGATTTAAAACCTAATCTGATTTTGTTTAAATTTTCTCTACAAATCCAGAGTATATTAATGTGCGAATATGGTTATATTATTTTAATCTACGACAATCTCCGAGAGATACATACATTGGTAGCAACAACGTTTGTTCAAAAGTTTTTATTACCTATTTTTAATTTAAACATTTTTTTTTCTGAGAACATTTTCTTTTGTTTACCTTAGTTAATTTTTGAAAGTATTAAATATACATGCACACATACACATATTCACATACGCGTTAACACTTAAAACTACAGAAAGGCATTATAAATTTTACTACTAGATCACTGACAGTTGTTTTACGATCGACATAGATTTTACGACGGTTCTGTTCACAGCTGTACCTAGTGCATACATCCATGCATATACATATATAAATAAATATTATAAGACTAAACGTTATACTGACATGATACTGACAGTCAGTACATAAGACTGTTTGAACGTATAAAATGTCTGCACTAGACGATAAAATAGTATAAACGCGAAATCGAACGAAAAAAATGTGAAGGGGTAAAAAAGTACTTATCATACATTGTATGGGTTTAATATTGAGGATTACAACTGTAGCTTATCAACAGCATTGTTTTATTTTTCACAAAAAAATTCACCAATTTTTACATTTTTCCGTTTTACTTCTTACCAATGGGCCGTAGCGGCCAAATCATACTGCAATAACCTCACCTATGCCTTAAATACTACACAGTGCCCAGTTTGAAAGTATGCATACCGAATACATATATTGAAAATCAAAAATGCATCGAATGTTATTCGTGGTATATCTGATGAACGTAATGTAATCGTTTTGGAAACGTGCTGAATTGCTTAAGAAAAAAAATAACGTCTAAGGAGCAGGACCAAACAAAAACTTTAATACTAGATAAACGCTTGTATTGATACCGAAGTGTTCGGAACGAGACGACAATAAAATCAACACAGTAAAATACGCCGTTCATGTCTCACGTTTCATGTGATCCGCGATTCGGTCGCTGCGAAAAACAAATTATAATAAATTTCGTTGCCCAGCAGTCGAGTATAAAAATCTATTTTTTTTCACTATAATACATAAGAGAGCCCGATTATTTCTAATAATTTATTTGACACACGATGCACGTTTATATTAAATACGCACGCGCAATAGAATTGTTTACGATTGGGGGGGGGGGGGGCTTAAAGCGAATGGACTTCAAATTCACTTCTGCGCATTATCTCATTAGCTTTTTCAAGACACCGTGCATAGGGCTAACCACGCGATCATCTTAGTTCAATATAGTTCGTGATACGGTCAAAATAGTATCGCGTAGCCCACAATAATCGATTTCACGCGATTTCCATAGTACCTATAACGGTAACGAAATCAATTTTGTGGCGAAAACCAACATTTAACCATTTAAAAAAATGTCATGTTCATAAAATTATTATTCTTGAAGAAATGTTTTATTTTTATTTTTTTTTTTTTTATTCTGAATTCTCGCAAGTTGAAACTGGATATTATTTACTTGCAGTCGAGTGATAAGTGAAAATGAAAAAAACACAAAGATGACATAAGTCGTTTACGACGGACATGTTTATGTATGATAAGCGAATATTATTTAATTTTTTGTTTTTAACTGGAATAAATTGTTGACATTTTTATACCAGATAAAATTTTATATGACTAAAACAAATCTACTTCTTTATATACTTATTATTTAAAAAAATATTATGATAAATTAAAATTAAAATATTTAAGTGTTTTATGTTCTGCAACATAGAGATATGAATATCATCGTCAAATATACATATACCTATTATAATATGATAGGTGTATTTATTTGTATTCGTATAAGATACCAAGCGTGAACTTTTCGTATTCATCCGAACCGATGAATAAAAATAAAAATTAAAGTAATGAAAAAATCGATATTAACACAAAAATCTAATTGCTATTGAAATCCGTTAGAAGTTAAATTGTACAGAAACCACGCGGGTAATGATGATTAGCAATTCATTGTACATGCGATATACGGTTAATGTGAATTTAACGATCAAATTCAAACTATTCAACTGTGGGGAATGGAATTTTCTTTTCAGAGGTCGTATTGTAAACAAATAAACTCTGTGAGTGTACAAATAGAAGGTATAAATATTGAAATTTATTTATTTTTCGAAATTCATTGACTTTATTTCAATATGTCCTTCGGTACATTATTGTTGCGGCTTTTGTAACGTTTCGAATTCATTGAACCCAAACCGCATATTATTACAATACATATTTCATCTTGTTTCTATTTTTTTAATAACGAAAACGTTTTCGATCTGCATGATTGTACTCGAACGTTCCGTGCCGTCTTAATGGTTGTACAGAACATTTTACCCTGTTACCGGGGATTGTTCAAACAGTACACGTGTAATCTGTTGCGGTAAATTTTTGTTGGTGAGACGTTTTCGAACGAGAAAAATAAATCAAAAACTAAATATGTTCTGAGCGATGTCGTTGTATCGTGAAATTTTCGAAAACTGCCGTACTGTCGGTTCTCGTATACTGGTCGAAAACACAATTGTTTCAAACGCGTCTTCTCGGGTGACCCGGGGGAGTTGATATTTTTTTAAATTTTTTTTGTCCTAAACACACACTCGCGTACTTGAGGTATACGCATCCTGCACACAGTTGCACGTTTCGAGTTGCGTACACACGAGCACTGCGGTATTTACCAGTAGGTATTTTGGTCGAGAATATGTTTATTCAAATTGAAACGACCCGGCACGACGTAAAACGCATATATATATATATGTGTGTGTGTGTATGTGTGTACGTCTAAAAACACTATTATCCGTCCATGGCCTTCGAAATAAATGGGTGTACGCACTCATATATATATTTATACATAGGAGCGTATACGTACAAAAAAGCAGTACGTGTACGACAAACAAATAACCGATTTCCCGCGCCATTGTAGATCATGTGCAGTTTGATTTTTAGCTATATGCAAATGTCGACTGTATTCATTTAACATAAATTATTGTAATATTCAGTATTTCCAGACTCTTTTCGAGACATATTTTTAGATTCGGCCGTTGCACCGGGCGAGCTAACCGATTTGCGTTTACGCTGTACATTGGACCACGGACAATATACCATTATAACATTATTATATTCTTATGTTATTTATGTCTGTTACGTAAAACGAACGTATAAAACGATTATTCGTTCCATTTTGTACCAACCAATGAAATATGTTATATATGTTACCACTCGTTAAGTTAAAACAAGGAAATATAAAGTTAAGTTGAAAGTTAGAGGTTAATTACATATTATATTTTATTTACTTGTAAAAGTAACTTATTTAAAAATAATCACCATTTGTTGTGGAATGTCGAAATTTATATTCGATACGTGCAGTCTTCGTTGAAAATGTTAAACTACAAAAAAAATAAAACGGCTGAAATTTAAAATAGGCTTCTTCAGTGCCGCAACTACATTAACTTGGGCCCGTGTGTATATAAAATTAATGCCCCCCTCATGTCCGGACACTGCAGAGAAATCGTACCTTTAATCAATTGTGATTAAACTATTTTGAATTTCGATTATATAGGTCCCAAAAAAAAACGTTGATGTACGATAATGTGTAAAAAAAAAACAATAAATTATTGATCAATCTCCATTATTATTACAAAATATTTATTTTGTTTTTATTTGTTTATTTTTTTGCTTTCTACATATTTTTCATATATTATTATTGAGCCCTATTATAGGCTAGAGCCATGGGCACGTGTGTTTGACACACGCAACACACCTGGTTATTGCGGCACTGGGCTTCTTCGTTCGGTTACGGTGGAAGAGGTAACGTGGATTTTTCATCAAAACGATATATGCACGCAACGGTATATTGTTTTATGTGCATGGAGGACATGCAATAAAAGCATAGGCGTAGCCAGATTTCATGTTGAGGGTAAACAAAAGAGCTATAGCGTACATGTACAAAAGTAAATTTATAAAGGAAAATAGTAGTCTCCAAAAAAGTAGAATATAAATTGTTATTTCCAAAGGCGTTCATGGTATGCATTTGCATACCCTACGGCTCCCCTAGCTCCGCCTATGAGTAAAAGAATAATATTCACGTTCGTGAAATCGATACACCTAAGTGTTGCGATTTCTTTAAATATGCACCATTATTTTACATGTTGTTTGCAAATATTTACAAGTTAATTTTTAAAATTATCAAGTCCAAACTATTACCGTGAAAACAAAAAATTAAAAGTTGAGCCAACTTTACGTAGTTCATCCGTTTTGACCTAGAACTTTGAAATTAGTACCAATCGAAAGCTAATGACTATCAAAAATTTGCAAGTCATTCAGTTGGCTACTAACTTTTGAAATTGTGTAGTTTGCATGAGGTTTTGTCCTAAAACTTTAAAGATGGTACTAACGAAAGTTAATGATTATAAAAAGTATTTGCTGCTCACATCTTCTAATATTCAACAACAGCTACAAAAAAAGTACCTAGTAAAAAGAAAATAAATCTTAATTTATAACTGTTTCTTTGTATTTCAATCATGGTAAATTATATTAGTTATTTTATTTGTGGTATCTTTTTTTTAAAATTTATATAAAAAAAAAAAAGACTGAATGGCTGTTAAATGTTATTAATACTTCTGTGTCAAATGGTAATCACTTAATAAAATTTCAGCATTAATTTGTCAATTACATTGTTAAGGGTATTCTTTTTGTATATATAAAACTGCTAAACTGCTCAATCGTTCTTGGCATGTTGTAATTTTAGGATGTGTTTTAAATCACCGTAGAGCTAAGAAACTTTATTAGATGCAGTATTTATAGCAATAGTTAAACAAACCATTAATTTATTGGATTAACATGAGAACCTTTCTGAATATCTTTAGATTTTTTTATAATTGAATTACATTCAAAATTTATAAATAATCTATGTATAATTTTAATCTCATTTCATAAATCATTTAATTTTAATTTATATTATTTACAAATTTCTTCTATTGTCTGATGTATAGGAATGTCATTAAATAAGACATTATTTAGAATTCAACAAACTTAATAATTTTCTTTGAATTTAAAGTACATGCACATTATTACTGTTTCTATAGCTAAAAAAAATGTTTTTAAACAATTTGTGTGGTTTGTTTCTTACCACCACCTAATTTGAATGAAACTGATTTTATTAATGGTATTAGTAGACTCACTAAAACCCTTATTTTCTGAAACAACAGCAGACTTATCCCATACTTTTTGAAAATTATCATCTGTTCTCAATTCTTTAAAACTTCTTGTAGTTGCTTTAACCATTTGAATTACTAATTTTTCCTAATCATTTTAGATATTGATGATACTCATTTCACAGTTTCAGGTTAAAATATCACGCCAACTGCACAACTACAAAAATTAGTGGGTAACTGAACGATTTAAAAATTCTTAAAGTCAACTTGCAAATTCTTGCCAATCAATAGCTTTCGATAGCTAAAGATAACTTGGTACTTGGAGTGCAAACTTTCAGTCAAACAATAATCCAGATAACCTAATTAACCCCATATCGTGTTCTAATTCGAAAAATAATACGCAGTAGACGTCGCTTATAAGACTCACTTTGGGACCAACACAAAGTAAGTATTGTAACCGAATGAATCTTATTAACGAAGTGGGGGGCGGGGGATAAACAACATTTTTAATTAATTATTAATTGTATATATTTTGTTTCTTTGATTTTACTACACAAAACAATACACGTATTTTGTACGTTGAATACATGCACTTATGGTATTGAGACTTGAATGACGACTGATTGTGTTTTGTAGGGATGATTAACTGTAATTTTTTTTCAGTAGCAATAGTAGTTGCTACTGTTACTGAAAAAGTGCCAGTGAAAATAGCAGTAATTATTACTTTGATTATTATTATGCTAATATCATAATATGATAATATCAAATTATCTAATAATAAAATAACTTTATTACAGTTACACCTATTACAATATCATATTCACTATCAGCCTCATATATGATAAACAAAAAGTAGCAATTTGTATCCGGTAACTCAGTGTCTGAGTAGCAATTTGTAACTGCTATTTTAAAATCGCTGTGAACAAATCATTACTAAATTCCATCGCTATGTTTGTACAACAATTACACTGCAATCGATTGTTGTATTGTCATTGCGGTAAATTTTAAATTCGATATAACTTGTTATACATACGAGTGCATGGTTTATAATTTGATTAAAAACAAGTAATAAGTAATAACAAACACAAAAGAGTATTTTTTACTGTTTTACTTGATCAATTTGATGAGTTTTATAACAGAATTTTTTTTTATTGAATTTTGATATTTTTTAAACGATTATAGTCGCGTAAAATTTTCCGTTTTTGGTTTCTTTATTTTTGAATTCTAAAGAGTGAAAACAATTGAGTGAGCTTTTAGATTTTCAACGCGTTTTCTCATGTTACGGGCATGCATAATAAGTATAATAATTCAAAAAGTTTTATTCAATGGCTTTAAATGTATTGTACATAAAACGTGCTAATAAATAATCACCTTTTTCGATTGTTTATGAATTTTCAAAACACGGCTTATCCGATAAGACGATAGAAAAAATAACTGTCATATTTGAGTTTTCAATAATATTACATCAGTGGCCAACCGTCAAAGTGCCCAATTAAGGACCTAGTTTTATTTTTATTTTTTTCTACTCCTTGTCATGTCAAGTGCTTCTACTCACCACCGGAGCATCCAATCAAACATCCTGTGCACATCACCGTTTTAGTGAACATATTAAAATAAACGATTCCATCGAAGTAGATCAAACATTATTTTATCAACCAATTTAACGGTTGTATTTATGTGGACAAATGTACAAATGTAACAAATTCCATTTTTTTTTTTATAAAAACGTGTTTTTTGTTTGCGGTGCTTCCTACTCTCGCATGTTGTTGCTATACAATGGACAAGTTCCTAGTACACGGGTTCAATCGATATATCTATGCACACAAAACGAAACGCGAGTATAGATCGTAAATGTGCGATGATGATATAATAATAGTAATAGCAACAATAATAATGACGACGAACGAGTACGTTGTATTTTTATCGACGAAAATAATATAGGTACGCGTCACGTTTTGTGTACACTGCAGACATTAAAATAGTATTCCGATAATGAGTGTTCCCCCCCCCCCCAGATAATTATTCAGAACAGAACATAACGGTCGCGATATGGTGTAACCGTGTGTAACCCCGTACTTATAACTTGCTACACCCGTGCGCTAATACATTGCACGATAATAGTAATCGTTTTATGAAATATCATCGTACGAACGAATGAGGCGAATGAAACTGAAAGGTTTTCAAGGTTTCTTTACATTTATACAGTAATATTATCATGTTCAATATCAATCCTGAAAATATGTGCTTGCGTTCGACGGTTGTAACTTCTCGGTCCGTATTCTATTTGATGACCACAACCATCGGCGTCAGGAACATCCTTAATGGTGAGAGAGCGATAGGATTAACCCCCCACCCACCGTGAGGTGGTCTGTAGCACACATAGTAATTGGTCAGTTTTAAAATTTCTATTAAATTACTCGACTTTTTTTTCTTTTTTTTTTTTTATAACAATGGATCCGGATATTTTGTTATCATAAATACGTGTTTGCGGTCACAGCGTATTAAATACGATAGATTAATATAATAAAAGAATAATTCTTTTGGATAAAAAGTGAAATGGGCCAAAGTAAATTAACGGTTTCGGCGCTTTTGCATATTCACAGACGGATTGCATTGTAATGTAGAAAAAATATTATTTTTAAGTTTTCTAAGTCCACGTCTTTCTTTCATTCAAACTTTTCATTTTGGTTTCTTGTGGGCCCTTGAATTTTTCTCGGAACTTTTCTTTTAAACGTAAATAGCTGTGCATTAGACCACTAATCTAAAAACAAAATATGTAGAGATTTTGTTGTTCAAAGCAATAAAATTAATTTATGTACTATGATGGCTATAATGATATGTTATTAATAAGGTAACATTTTAATGACACAAATCATTTGTTGATGAGACTAGTTCTAAATTCCGAAAGATGAAAAAAAAATGATTTTACACTTTGTATCTGAATCACGTGTAAACTAATATCAATTTTTTTTATTATTTCACTCCCTACTCCCTCTACGGTCAAGAACTGGAGACGCCTGCGATCGGCGTAAGACCTACTGTAATATGTGTTCAACACGATCTACACAACTAAAGCGCCTACGGTGATTATTTAAAACGTGTTCGGGAATCGTTTGTCACGTCGATCGGGTAAAACGTGCGAACGCCCGTGAGGATATGCCGCCAAAAGTTCTAGATTTCGTCTTAATGTCACTGTGTGAATTGCACATTTATGGACGCGCGTTGACACGAATGAAAATCGAAACGCAAATCGCCGCTAATAATGCACCGCATTCCTCGTGTACCTCGATAAACGTTCAATTAATATCTGTCCATCTATGAACCGTACATGGGCGCCCGCAGGACACTTATCAGGGGGAGGGACATAATAAAATTAAACACCAAAACGTATGTTAAAAAATGGACTCTTAGCAAACAATAAAATATGTCAGAGTTATTCACATTTTAGTCGTTATTAAATAAAAACCGAAGACTTCGCAGTTGTTCAACTGCAAACCTTGTTATTGACTGTTCAATTGACTCTTTCCAGGATGGGGAAAATGCCTCGTCTTGCCCCCCCCCCCCTGGGCGTCCATGGAATTGTATTACACTGACTTAATTGCCGAGTTGGCGCCGGGTAAAAAACGACCGTCAAAGAAAGGAGTAAAAAAATATGAAAAAAGTTTTTTTTTCTTTTACGTGCTGTCCATCCGATTAATGCTTAATTGGTCTGCGCTATAGCGATGCGAAATGTCGTCGTTTATCGTTCACCGTCGCGTGTTCATCTTCACTGAATCCAACCGCGCAAAGCAGTGGAACCAGTACGTCAAATACATATTTATAGCCAACGGTGCATCGAATTAGTTTAATATTCGATTTGTCCGTTTGCATTGGATGCAAATATTTCTGATCAAACGCGTCAATAATGATACAACATTATAAAACCTTCGTGGCAATGCCGATATTCTCGCACAACGAATCGTTCACACGACGTACTCGCTTTAAATTATTTAAAATCACACAAGTTTTTTTTTTATCTTTAATTTGCACCACTGCTCGTTTCTTGTCTTTGTCATTGAGCTCGTTGAAAATTACACTCGATTGGTTAATATGTACAATATGGCACAATGTGTACGTACAAGATTCAAAAGAGTTCAATGTAATTGATTAAATAAATCGCGTGAGATTGAAATTATTTTCATGTTCACAGTAATATTAAATATTTAAAATTACAGAATATAAAAATATTTTCTGTTTTGTAGAACAACTTTCTTGGCAATGGAAAAAATAGTTTTCTACCATTTTACGTACGAGTCGTACACTTAATGTAATTTATAAACACATAAAGTCGCAACCCGTTATCATACAGTTAATCATGAACGCGTAAAATATTATTTTTGAACTATGGCGACGTTAGTATGATTATTATCATTACTTTTTATTTTTTGAATGTCTAATTGGTAGAATTTTTTTTCTTTGATGCCGTTTGATAACAATGATTAAAATGCCGCGGTACGATGATTAATAAAGATTATTATACTATACAATTTGTGGTATTTTTCGACCTTTTCGGTTAGAACGTCGTGTTCACGAACTTAATAATCGCAGTCGCCAACCTATGACCAAATTCGGAAACCAGAGTACATAGGATTTTCGATTGTATAATAAATATTTAAATAATACACGAGATAAATACAAATTTATGCTTTAATTAAACTACTTTATTGCGAAGAAATCTCAGAAATACATAGAACTCTATTCGGAAAAAATAAAACCAGATATTGAATTAATAAAACGAGTAACAACTCACAAAACAACAGGGTCATTTAGTATTATAAGTGGCCACTGTTTTCGAAGGACTCGGTTACAAATAATTCCTTGTACATGGATAGACAACTACTAACATTTAAAAGAAAAGTTTCGAGGAAAAACGTAGACCTAAAGACTTAGAATAAACTAAACATCGGTCGAAAAATATCTCAAACAAAATTACTGAAATGGGCTGTGTAATACAAGTGTAAAAGATCTTAAATGTCTATTGAGCACTAAAAAAAATATAATAAGAATATGGATGTATATTTATATAACGGGCAATACAATTTATAGTTATAATAGTAATAATAATAATATAATTTATCCATTATCGATAGGATCTTGCCCGTCCGACCATTTTCTGCGGAAAAGACTAATCTACTCCGTATTAAAATAAGAGAGAAGACGGGAAAATAAAATATCGGTAGACGTTCCGGTACAACCGTCGGACGGGGACACAACCCTTTTTTTACGTCTTGAATCTTACGTGGTTCTCCGATTATTTTTTGTACTTTGTCCAGTGATAATAAATAGCTTTCGGTAATAACGATTAATAATTGCCCATCTCGAAGAGGATAGCAGAGGGTAGGGGTGATGAAATGTTTGCACTTTACATAATAAGATAACGTACAAAAAAAAAATAATATTTATATATAATTATAGACAAGCACGAAACGGATCTTCAAGATTCATAACTATGACGATATAAAATGCTGATACAAGTTTTGTCGTTTATAAATACTTGCGTACTGTAATCGGTCAACAAGTCAGTTTTATTTCCTGTCATTCGATGTCTATTAACAAGACGTGTTTCTTTCGCGCAACAGTATGCATACGATCGTTGTGGAGTAATTTTTTTTCCAATAAATCGAAATCTTCGATGTTTGACAATTCACAGGTGATCGTCCGCCCGTTCTACCGTTATGTAATAGCAAAACGCGCAAAACGTTCATACGGTTTTTGTTCCTACAAAACGGTAAAGGAAACACTTTGACGGCGTTGTGCTCATCATAGAAAACTGCAATCCCAGTCTTCCACGCCTTGTACGGAATCATCGTCCTGTATAATATTACTCCGAGTCTGATGACGTTTGAGCACGATCGTGGTGACGTCGGCACACGAAACGAGAGAACGAATAGCGGCAAATATTTTTGTATATATCATTCGAGATTTGAAATTTAACGTAAGTTTGTGTAAAGGAAAGGACTTTGAACGGAATTACGTCTATCGGACTTACGGAATTATTTTTTCGGAGATATTATGCTCGAAAATGAGTGTTCGAAGACCACCAATCGAAACAATTGGAACACATTTGAAATACTCGATATCATTTAATGTAAGTTTACCGAGTAGTTCACAAATATTTTTATTTTTTTCACCGTTTAGAATTTTTGTAATATATTTTAATCTAGACAAGTCAATATTTTTTTCTAAACCGTTTTTTAATTTGAGATTTATAGTTGATACACGATGGTGACCATTTAGTTTTTAAATATTCCTTCGATATTTTTAACAACATTTAATAATGTGGATTAGGATAGATTTTTTACTTGTCATTTATCCCATGGCTACAGATAAGATAGAAAAATTTGATTTTATATATAAAAGTTAAATAGTCAGATAAAAAGTCAGTACTATTTATGTCTAAACATTTGTTTTTTGAATACTAATCGTATTATTTAGATCGAGCAATTTAATAAAATGACGAACAGCTTGTATGTTCTGACAATGGTATACATCTGCATTAATTTAGGTTCCTAGTCACGTTGTTATTTGATTTTTGGCGGTAGATTTACTCTAGGAAGTTATTTTTTAAATAATTTTAACCAAATAGGAGTTCTAAGTACTTGTTTAACACTTGCTATTAATTTATCTACTGTACTGAAATCAGATCTAACTTAATATGCTACTCAGTATGAACTATGGATTGCATACATCACATGTGTAGCATTATTGAATAGAAAATTTGGAAGCAATTTTCAAACAGTTACAACACGTTCAAACGAAGGGTAAAAATACAAACAATACCGGTGTTGCTCGCATTACATCAGAGCACACGTGTTATCGGTTTGTTTACTTAATCTAATTGATAACAATCTATACATTTCTTGAGTAAAATATAACTAATTTTAATTCAAAGAACAGGGAAAAATGCAAAACATTTAAAAAAAATTCAAAAATAGCACTTAAACCTAAAAAATCGCAAAATATGCAAAAATATGCAAAATACAACTTTTTATTTCAGTTTTCTGTATCACAAAACACATTTTTAGCTAACTCTGCTATTTCTTAAGCATCTTATAAGAAATATGCAAATGCTATATAATCCTAACCCTGGTGATGACGATGTGGAATCGCCTTAAACGACTCTGATACAGACATTTAATAGTCCGCACGTGAATATATTCGAGGAAAACCACAAATGTCAAGTGAGATTTTTTTCTGCTCTCGACGTGACTGAAAATCTCACGGATCATTCTTATTCTAAAATGAAAACAAACAAGAAGGACCGATTTTTTCTAAAAATAAATTTTTAATTACAACTATTGTCAAAGTTTTAATGCTAAATATGTACTGCGTATATTAATTAAGATAATAGAAGGGAATGAACAAAATCAATAAGAGAGTTATGGCGCGTGTATAATGAAACGAAATTCCCGACCGATTTCAATTAACGAGAATCCAATGTATTAAGTGTACAAGAACATTCGAGTATCGCAAACGAGATGACGATAAAAGCTTGATTTTCATCTTCCCGTCTCCCGTAATCGGTTTTCCAATTGAAAGCACTCGTGGCTTTGACGCTATATACACGTGCATGTACAATCGTTGTTCAAAAGCCAATCCCTCATCATGAACAAGTCAGAAAACGAAAAAAACCGAAGTACATTTTGTAAAAGAAACTCGGTGAAAATATATTAGAGACGTTAAATGTATTGGTTCGTACGTGTCTTTGCCGTCCGTTTTTTAATTTCGGCGACTTTGAAAATTCCGAAAAGAGGTAAATTTAATCGATTAAATGTGCATAATGTGTTTTCAAAATACAGCACCCATTTGCGATAACGTTTCTAAAGGCCGGTTAAAGTTAGTGGGAGCATAACTTAATGAAAAACACTGATATGGGGTTCCAAGCTCGAGTGCTGAATAGTGCTTTTGGAATATATAAACATTTAAATTATTAATGTCGTGTTTTTTTTTTTATTTTTTTTTTTTTTTGTTATCGCTTAAAACCAACGATATATTTATTTTTCGGCGCACATCCGCAATTCGGATGCTTGCTAACGATGTATAGTATTATAGTTATTTAAATACACTAATTGCAGTGTTACGTGTTAAGAAGGGGTATGGAACAAAAGGTGACATTTGACCCGTTGACATTTTTTTTTTTTCAATTTAAGTAAACCCTGAAACAAAAATGTTACAAAATTAATTATATATGATTAAGGAAAAAACTGAACACAGTTTTATTTTTGTATTTAAAAGACGAACATACGTTTTAACTGAAACATGGTCGGAAAATAATAAAAATGTAAATTAATAATATTATGGTTTGCACTTAACAGAAAAAAAGCGTCACATGTTACTTAATTTTAATAGGTATATATATACATATATCAGTATCGGTAACGAGTTTTTACAGACATGACGTACATATACAAATGTTTGTTTTGCATCACAAATATCTTAACGTATCGCCGAGCAGCTGGGTCTCGTTTGACTATCAAAAAAACATTAACCATACAGATTATACGGTTGTATAGAGCTATATACTTCTGCTAGTGGCGCCGAACACTAAAAAAGTACCACAGTGAAATATATTTTTCAGAAGTTACCATCCACCAAAAATATTCATACCGAACCCGCGGGGAATATAAATTAATATTCCTAGCCACTGTAGGGTCCCTAGACGGTCTTAACGATCACCCATCTCATTTAAGCTATTGTTTTAACAACACTTTTCAGGGGGGTTGGGCATCACTGACTTTTGCAATTATACGATATGTATATCGTTAAACACCAATAATGATTTTATAACGTTTGCAAATCCTAAACGAAATGCGGTGTTTGTTTTTCAAAGGAATCGATCCCGACGGTTACATACTGGCAGTGGTTACCGACCAAAGAAGCGTATAATAAGTATAGGAAATCGTAATAATAATAGGATCGAAATGTCAGACGACATTTTGCAGAAAAAATTTGAAAAGTGAAAAGTTTGCGGATCAACTTTTTCCCTCCGTTGTCGTGGAAAACGTAGAGAATTCGGAGAAATTACGAACCATACGTTTCGGGATATTTGCATCCCTGTATCGCCGTGCAGCAGATGGTACACGCTGACGCCGTAGAAGTACCAAGTTCAAACGGTGATTGCGACGACGATGCACGTCGTCATCGTCGTTGGACCGCTTCGCGTATTCTTCGACATTTGACACAATACCGCAATAATATTATTATAATAGTGCAACAACAATAATTCAACGATGACAAAACGCTAAACGCGCTATTATAATAATAACGATTTTGCCATCGATCGTAGCACCGTGAAAATACCTCGTTCGAAAAGCCCACCGGACATCACAATGGGACCATTATGTTGCATATGCGCCGCACATGCAATTCATTCGCGCACACAATATATATATATATGATACACATGTGTTCGTATTTGTAAAGCGAATTAAATCCTACACAGACTAGATGCCCACCCCACTGTGTGTGTACCTAAATATATATATGTAGTATACGATCGGTACGGACACGACGATAACGATGACTCGACGGACGGATGATTGATCATGTGGACCGAACGGGTCGATTTACGATGACAGCTAGGCGTACAGATGATCGTTTACAGGTATATGCACTGCAACAGCAGCACAGTTGGCGGGGCAATACATTTTTTTTTTTTTCTTCTATATTCTTTTCCGGAGACTAAATAATTTCGTGATTTTTTTCCCTTCGAAAACGTTTTCGTATTGTAAAAAAACATACGCAACGATTTATTACATTATCGATGACACGTCCGTTATTGTTCACGCGAGTCGAATCGAAACGGGCAAACGTAACAATCCGTTTCTGATCGCATATCGTCCCAAAGTACAATACTGTTCTGAAAATCGTCAAACGCGAACGGCGTAGCGGAACACCGCAGCAGTCGTTTTCATAATTATTATTATTCGTGAGCGTTCAAACGCACAAGTTTAACGAAAACAAGTGCGGAGTTACGACGTATTTTTATCGTAACGAACATCGCCTGTTCTAATTGACGACGAGGGCGGAGATGGTCGTCACAAAAGCGATTCGTGTAGCGCACGAGTATACGTGGTGAATACGCGACGGGAAAAGAAAATATTTTGGAAGTCGTGACGAAACTTCTCATCCGAATCACGTCGCCCGGTCACTCACGATAAACGATCACACTACACTTACGCGCTTGCAACTGTTACGTCCGCGTTCTGCGTACTCAAACTTTTATATAACCGATAGTTACGATGTCTCGAATCTAAGCTTGGAAATCTTCGATGGGTCCATCGTATTCCAACGGTCCCTTCGAATGTGTGTTTCAATGTTATGCGATTATTACCTAGAGATAAGTCAAATTCAAATGTTTTTCCTCCGGTTTCGGGTTCGATAGTTGTCTCGTCTGGATTGCGACGTATGCTTATGTGAATCTACACAACACTGTTTGCGGTGAACACGTACATGCTGTAGACGGATATCGTAAACGGATGAGAGACCGCAAGAACATATTATACTGCGGATCGACACTTTTTTCGATTCTCGATGTTTGTGACGTGGCTCGTTGACGAGAAAAACAGTCACGAAGCGAGTGGATTTGATAAAATAACGACCGCGATGTCGCACCACGATGAGTGTTTGTAGAAAGTTTATTCGACGCCGTTTTTCCACTATCGACTGCAGTTATCGTTTCCTCAAAACTTATTTGCACGCTCTGTATGATACGAGTCAACCCCGTCAAAGTAGCTATCTCAGGGGGGAGGGAGAAGAAAGAGGGCGAAGCATTCTTTTTTTTTCCTTTTCGGATTTATGACACAATTCGTATTGCTGAGACAAAAGACAAAAGGAGAATAAAAATATCGTTTTGCCCGAGAGCGCTTTTAAACCTTTGGCTGTGCCGCTCTGCGACAGTGTATATATGTACACGTACGACAAGGGTGTGTGTATATATGCACATCGCAATAAATCACTCATGCGCTTTTATGCGTACAACATGAACTTTACGGCGGACTACATAATATGGAGGGTGAGTACAATACAATGTATAGAAATTTGACGGCGGTGAGCTTTATTAAACATATCGGAGGGAAATGGTAAATAAGTAACAATAAGAAATAATATTTGTGTCGAAAACTGCAATGGGCTCGGCAATAAACTTAACGAAATCGAAATAACGTGTGTTCGTGTATACATCGATTGTCTATATAATCGAAAAATGAATTGAAAATTATCCGTTCGAAATATTTCTTGTTATAAATATTTCTCGTCTAACATGGTGTACAGCGTAGGATTAAAGATATCGCGATATACCGAGATTCTAATTTAATGTTATTCGATCAAAAAAATAAAAAGCGTTCCTTGTTTATTGTTTATGCACTCGGTAAAAGCAAAACACCATAATTGTATTCAGGCTCTTACTAAAAACGTTGAGTGCATCCTACGATACACAAATCATGTAGGTACAAATAAAATTATGATTTTCAGCTTTAGTCAACACAATCTAGTGAAATCTACCTTTACCAATGATTGTACTTTAACAATAACATAAAATTACACATTGCCTGGTGATTGTCATATTATAATTCGAATTCTTTCGTTGTTTTACATATTTATTTATTATGTACCCATAGTTTTAACGCGAACCTGTAGTCCAGAAAATTTAATATTGCTGTCGCGTACAATGTATACACGCAGTAGATACGACCGCAAAGCTACCGCAGCAATTAAGTATAAAGTATTTCGATTTTCTGCGATCGAAAACTCGTTCTCGAACTTTACTACGATATAACACGAGTAATGTATGTGCATTAAGATAGAAGATAAAAAAAATACACTTGTTTTCTCGACGCGTACGAAATCCAAGCACCATGACCATTCAAATTTCCTTGATTTTTTAGACGATATAATTTAATATCGAACACAATCATCAGTAGTCTACTCACCACGTGCTGAAAATCTCTACCGAATGCCCCATCAGTGTGACGAACAAAATTATATTTAGTGTACGAGGTGCGAGAAAAATTGAGATGACTGAAATTGAGTCCGACCAAAAAACGTATCTAAAATAAATGTACATTAAATGCAAGTGGAAATAATCTTCATCTACGTTATTCTAGTCTAGAGTTAATATTGTATTTTAGTAATGGATGTTAATTCGTGGAATTCGTGTACTTATATTTTGTCTGTTGTTTTTGTCGTATTGAATGAACCAGAGCATCGTGAAATCTGGGTTGAACTCAAAAAATCAGAGACTGAAATTTTTTAAATATATTTGAAAATATAGCAATAAGCAGATCTATAAAATTTTAATGACATAAAAGGTATCTAGAGGAAGGTTTTAACAGTCAGCATCACACTGGACACTATATTTCATGAATGCGATAAAATATTAAAAAAAAAAACCCATCAGTTCAAATGTACAATTATATAAATTGAAAATTACCGTTTGTAGAGAAAATCGTTTTCAGTTGTAATTGTTTATCTTCTTATTTTGACCGAATCGAAATCCAACAGGCAAATAAAAGCATAGGGTCCCCTCGTTGAAAGGATACTTTGTGTTTTCATTCCATTTCCGATTCAGACATACTCATTTGTGCAGCACATTAAAAAAGTGATATAGGGTTATTAAACTAGTAGTGACTATACAGCACTACACAGCTTTTAGCGCATAGAAAAGTAAATTCGATTAAAAGACTATTCCAACCAGTTTACTTGTCTTTGCGTAAGGATATACAATTTTAAGTATAATAAGAAAAAGGTAATTCTTAGTTCATAATGGCTCTCGGAAATCCTTCTTTTTTCCTAACTGCACAGCCTAATTATTCTAAATCAAATAAATTGTTGTCTTTTTACTTCATACCAATTTCCTCCGATCGTTTGGATTGACATAATCGTTCCAATTAAAATAGCTCGCTATATTACATATTAAATTGCATATTTTTCTTTTTTTTTTCCGTGAAATGCCCGATAAAAATAAATCTAGGACAAAAAATGTAATACGTTTTTATTTTTATGGTATTAAACCACTAATTGTATATAATGCGTTAAGTCCTTTTTACCGTTTCTGATATCAACTTTTATTATCTAATAGTAAAATTTAGTAAATGTTTGAATAAGCTGATGAACGAATAAAATATTTAGTAGTTAAACGTCAAAAACAGCTACTTTTAATATGATTCATCAGAACTGTTTCACATCTAAAAAATAAAATTCTTTTGTTTTTGAAAGAACTTTAATCATATACTATTTGTTATGTCGTTTTTTAAACTTATGTAAAACAATAATTTACTTTTACGAATCTTCCTCATAAATTTTAAAATTATGTTTTACGCTTAAAATGTTTCTGTTCGTTATTATTTTCCAAGTGCAATTCTCACATTACATTGATGGTTATTCATTAAGGCGCGGCAGCGTCTTGAATGTGGTAAAAATCTTTGTCGTTTTCCACATCTATTATTTTCGCAAGTACTGACTCAAGACTAATCACATCTATTCACGTAAATAATATATGCCAATAATGGAATACGATTGCAGTGTCGTAGCCAAGGGCAGATACATTTTTATAATTGAAAAATATAAAATTATAATTCGAAATATCTGACAAGAAAACGACGTCTTACACTTTGTTGAGAATTTTCGTATATATTTAAACATTATTATTTAATTATTGCTTTGCCAATACAGTAATTTTTCGTTATCCACGAATTTTTTATTCGCGATCGATTTTCCGATAAAATGTTATTAATGCAATTATCGATATTATACGAGCACTGTCAATAATTTAAGGAGTATAATTTTTGTAGATAATTATTGTTATATTGCTAGGTATAACCATTGAACTCATAATATATTAATTTATTCAATTAGGTAATTAGATAATTTAAAAATATTATAAAATCAATGGCATAACTATACAACTATGTTTGTACATATTTACTTATTACAGACAAGCCACGTAAACCATACGTATACGGTTAATAATCGTCAAATTTTCAGGTGTCAGTTAATATTTGTGAAATTTTGGATAAATTAAAAAGTGGTGATATCTTAGCGTCGCTTACTAAAATATTGGAACGAATCTAGTGTTCGAAAAACGTGAAAAAAAATGAAGGAACAATACGACTCGGTGTTATGGAAAGTGTTCCTATTTACTAAATAAATATGTAACTGTAGAAAATACATGTTAACGTTAATGTGATTTTTAAAATAAAAAAAAAAAATAAAAATAAATCCTAACCTCCTTTTTTACATTTCTTTATGGTCTCGTTATCCGCACAACTTTGTTGGAACATAACCTCCGCGGATAACAAGGCAGATTACTGTATTACTAATGGGAATAAATGTCCTTAGCGCAGTGCGTCGTCAAACATATAACTTGCACAACATGTAATAACGTGGCAAGTATAACGGTCCTATTGTAAATACCCATCGGGGGTACGTAAAATTTAATATCAGCTGTCAAGTTGATCGAAAGAACAAATAATACAGTAGACTCCCAGCAAGGTTTGAACTACGATGAGATGAATCTTTGAAATTCGAACTAAACGCTTGGCTGTACCATGGGTAAACATCATTATTTCGAGAAAAATACCCATTATGTATTTCCCCTTGATAAATCAAAAATAATGAAGTGCAAGACGGTGTGACACTCCATAAATATTCTAATATTTCTCGGCATAACCTGTATTATTCAAATATATTAATTATATATAAGTTCAAATCAGAAGTGCGGTTCAATTCCCTTACTCTTATTCAGTATGAACATGTGATAATAAGCAGTTATAGCGTCGAAAAATAACGACGAAAATGGTAATCTGTTCCTGAAATTTCCAAAAATTATAATATATAATAATTTGTTAATTTCGTTTTTTTTTTCAGTTAAATACATGTACGTATATTTAATATGTACTTGCTCTAATTGGTCAACGTCGACTATATTAGATAGTAAATGAATACTTAATTGTAATAAAAACGATTAACTTTCTTCAATTCGATTTTTTCCACGATGATTCGAACTCTATCGTTCGACCGAAAATCTTTATGAATCAAATGTTTAGCTGCAAGATTCTCTGGACTCCGAATTATCGAGAGTCTACTGCAGTGTATAGCGTTGAATCGCCCGTTCTACAATACGTGCACCGCTATGAGAATACATTATAGCTGCGCAGGCGTACATGCCGTACAATATTAGACATGCATAATAGACTTGATCGGTTGCCTGCCTACACGAGAAGAATAAACGTGTCTTCGTCGTGACTGTTACATTAATAGAGCTCTGACTCTATGACTTTTCAAGAACACACAAACGAGTTTTTTTTTTTTTTTTTATCTGCGTTCGGGTTTTTAAATTTCAAAACCAGTTTCAAGACTCTCCGGCTTTAAGTTTTTCTAGGTTTGATCGTGACAATAGATATTTTATATTATTACAATGTACCGCAGACCAAGAACAAAGGGAACCTGCTCGCTGAAGGATAAATTACAATTTCTACAGAAACGTGTGACGTTTCCTAATTGAACGCGTAAAACCGTTTATTTTTCCAAATCGTTACAATAACTTAACGATACCGGGGTAAAGTTAATTCTCGTAACTTAATCTGTCACGTAAAAACGATATTATAATGATATCGGTAGGCATCATCAAAGACCTAATGCGTATAAAATCTGTTGTTCTTTTTGGAATCCAAATTTTACGAATGTAAATTGAATTAGACGAGTAAAGCAGCGCTCGCGTGCAATGTTGTTTTTCGTTTTGTCATCAGTTACGGAGGAAGAGCAATTTATCTTTGTGGGGTAATGCCATTAATCATTCTTATTGCCCGTTGTAATTAAAAATTGTTAGTGAAAATGAAAGGAAAAAGATTACGGTCACAACTACCTCTCGTATAGTATGGTAATACACTAACAAGTAATACTGACGTAACAACGTCAAAACGTCAGTAAAATGTAAGTTTTTAATTGGTTCACATGAATTCGTCACCAAGAATATAATATATTGTAGGTAGGTGTAGTAATAAATGTAATTAAACCGATTTTTTTGACTCCAGAATCACATCGATAGAAAATTATGTTTCATACGATTTAATGAGCGCATGTTGTGATGATGAACAAAAATGAAAATACGACGTGATAGTGTTACGATAGCGAACAATAAACACGTAATTGATAAAAACGAACCGTTGACAATAATACAATTGGAAAATCGTGGCACGAAGCATTAAAAACTGTATTATTGGGATAGTGAAAATGCTAAAAAAAAAAATCTCTTTTGGACCATACATCGAGCAGAGGTGCAGGCCAGGTGTTGTTTTCAACCGAACATCACAATACCGCATTGTTATCAAAAATTATTATTCTATTATTGTCAGAGCCTTGACATCGGTTATCTTTTAATTAGCTTCCAGTTAGAACCGGTTTAAAAACAAAAGCCTATTATATTCTTTTATTCTATTAATATAATTATGTTTATTAATAAATAATTACAATATGATGTTGGCTACCGATTGACCGCCTGACTTCCGGTAGAAACCACTACGCTATTCGTATCACACCGAATAGTGAAACACTGCAGTAACCAGGATTATTTTTTTGGAGGCCTTAGTTTTTCTCGTCTAAATAGGTAAATTATGTTTTCTACTTCCCTCTAACCCGTTATTAATAATATCAGTAAAATAATAATGAATAAACATATTCACTCGATGAATCCACAACGAGCACCGCATATAATTGTTCAGTGTTGTCAAATATATTTTATTTTAACTATAAAAATGTATCTGACGTCATCCGCTGTTAAATGTAGTTTACCACTTAGGACTAAATCGTATTTTAGAGTTGCGTAATAAATTGTATTGTACAAGTCCCGATACAAAAATTTAATTGTTTAACATTATTTTTTTATACAACAATATTTTTATTTACATCAAATATCCGAAATAAAAGGCTCAACATACAGGAAGTATTCAGGATTAGACATTTAAATTGACTGAGTCATAATAGTTGGAAAACTTCTCTAAAATATTTGAAACTAGTTCGGTACTAAATAAATGATGAAATCAATAATTTTCTATGAATATTATCATACGATTATTGCCAATGATTACTTCGTGATTATTCGA
Organism: Sipha flava; assembly: GCF_003268045.1. Taxonomy (NCBI): domain Eukaryota; kingdom Metazoa; phylum Arthropoda; class Insecta; order Hemiptera; family Aphididae; genus Sipha; species Sipha flava. The sequence continues at coordinate 572,320 of NW_020273276.1, forward strand.
AAATGAAATTTCATCGAAATTATCGTAAGCTAAGCTAAAAATCTCCCACTTTTAACTAATACCAACCGTCTTTGAAAATCGAATCATTAATGTGGACTCGGGTACTTAACGATTCAAATGCGTTGAACGCAAACGTAACTGTACCATTTTTGGATGGAATGAGTTCGCTATTTGATTTAGATCCATAGCAGCGACGAATCAGACTATTATAATTTTTTTAACGACTATAGCTTGCAGCTTTCGATCGTAATCCATATATAACATGTACCCACACGCGTAATTTGCTCCGTTTGCTGCTGGACACTGGACAAAAAGAAGATTCGAATCGTGCAAAATAGTTGTATACGTATTTATACTTATGTAACTATAGTTAACCTCACACACCCGACGCTTGCAACGGTGGTGAACGGTCTAAGACTGCGAACTTAACGGTTCACTACATCGCACTTCCGCAATTGTAGTACGCACGAAGATAAATAAATACTCTATGTGTGATAGTCTAAACACTTGACCAATCGAACTAAACTTTTTTCGACTTTCACGCGATTCCAAAGCTGGTTCACGAGCTTTTATGTTCGTTTCCCACATTCTCTGTCGCTGCACCCGCGGCTAGATGTTACGCGGCCAGTACAAAAACCGTTGTAAAAACGCTGTAAAACGCATTCGTTCCGCCACCTACGCATGTGTAACAATCATCGACACACCGGCGAATGTTAACGCAGATCACTAGCTCAAGCTGCATAACATAAATGTATTTTATTTTCTCTTTGTTGCCAGATAACTGCTACCGTAAGTACCTTATCACACAAATCCTTCTTTTGTGTCCGACGACCGACCGGCAGCCCTTTGATCCGGACCAATAAACCGCCGCCCACGTTTCACCGCCATATCCGTTCTTCTGCAGTACGTACACATGTCACATTGTGTATAATGTTGTACGCGTGTTCGTACGAAATGCGCTTTATACCCTCCCGTTCGAAACCCTCAACAACGTCAGTGCTCCCCGATTATTATATTTTTTTTTTCACTTTTTTTCCCCCATTCGCAGATTCCCGGCCGTTAGTGTACCAACGCGTTCGCGTTATATTCGATTATAATAATAATAATAATAATAGTCTACACCGTATATATATATATATATATGCCCACGTGATGCACATCCGTCGCACGTATACCGCAGTCGTCGCTCCACGTCTTTCTCGAACGATATGCGCATTTTTCACTATGAAAATATAATCAGTTTTGTTCCCCCGCCACCACCATACAGAACACGTATACATATAGAGAGAAAGAGAATGGAGTTGAAATGAGTCGATAATACAAAAAAGTTTGTTAAGGGCGCAAGAAATCTGTGCACAACCCCCGGTATCGAACTTCCGTTGCCCCTTTTCGAAAGGGTCTGTTAAAAAAAAAAAAAAAAAAAAAAAAACAATAAACACGACGTTATTGAATTTTCTGAAATGAAATCAACGGTTCCGGAGAGTGTATTTTATTTTATTTTTGTCAGATGCATTCTTATGGGTGTGTAAGTATGTATTATACTCTGTCGGAGTGGAAAAAGCGATTCGTACTGCAGCGTAATATTATGATATAAGTATCATTGAACGGATGAGAAATCCAAAGTCAATTTGCACGAAATGTGTTCAGGACTTTGAAATGGCTAACGATAAAACTTAACAAGACCCGACAAGAAATCAACGCCCACCGCTGTAGCAATGCTCGATCAGCACGGTGTAATAATACAATGCTTTGTTGTTGAACGGATTATGCATGTTATTATAAACGCGTACAGCCGACAGTTGCGTTTACGTTTCCGAAACATAAGATACGAACAACAATCGCGCACTGCATTCAGTGGCAAACTTCCGGCTAGGCGGACTAGGCAGCTGCCTAAGGGTTCTTACCTTTTTAACCGGGCTCTCGGCCGAGTAACAAAAAAAAAAAATCTTACACAAGATGGATCAACGTGGAGAAATATTTTGTGTATGGATTATTATTTATTTACTTATTCACTTTTTGGATTAGGTAGAAATAGGCTCATAAGAACATTATAATGGGGTGGGTAGTAACTTGAAAATCAATATTACGTTGCACTATACCGTTACGGGCGTATAAATTAATTAAAAATATTTAAGGTCTTATACAAAAGATAACAGACTTAATCCACTCCCCGTTTCGTACATTGAGTGAGGAATAATGCAATCAGCGCACTGCAGTGAAGTTAGAACGGTGTCATCGGTTTCAACGTTGAATCTCCTCGAGCGAAGCGTATGATTTATAAATGGATGTGTGCACAACAATCGGGACCATTGAAAAATGTAACACAATATTATTGTGCACAGAACGGGATTATTGGTGTATTTTGGCGACGAACGGATACAATATACACAGCGGGTAATAATTTACAGACGCTTAAGGTGTAGGAAAAAAACACCGGGACGCGATCAATTCGTCGGGAAAACGAGTGTGTCGCGATCGAATTATTATCCTCGCGTGGTCACGATCTACGCAGGGCCTTTCGGATGTGTAGTTCCTGGGAGGGTACACAAATACTTACCAAAACGATTTTTTTCAGGTCCATTTGACACTAAGTATTGGACTTTTGAGCGTGTAGGCCATTACAATAGTCACCTTAACTTGAACGTACCTTAAATGAACTAAACAAAAATATTATACGACAATTGTGAATTGGCATTAGGTAAAGACCGAACTTTTAAAAACGTACGATAAGCTATGATACTATGAAGTTCAAATTAAAGGGGGATTTTATTATTTTTATTAGAAAAGATAAATTTTACATCTGTACCTAATTAGTTGTTTTTACATTAAGCAACTTTGATAATGTATGTGCAAATCATGGGGAAATGTGTGAAAGGGATGCCCGTGAAACTACTTCAGTAGGGATTTTTTTTTACATTTTTTATTAATAATAAATTTTTTTTTATTTAGGGCAAGTCACGTGTCCGATTTCGTTTGAGACGACGGGTTTGTTTGTTGAGAAGTGTGATAGGTGAGCTATAAAAGTATTAAGAAAGGTAGTTAAAGATGTTTTTGTGAAATTTTTTGCAGTGACTGGATGGTAAAGTGAGGTTACTGATGTAACGAAGAGCATTTGATAGAGTCGGATATTTATAGATTGGAAAGCTTGGAGTTTGTTTAGATTAGGTATTTTTGTTGTTCCCCTTAGTTAATATCATAAGTCATATGGTAGTATATAGTTATATATCTCGTAGTATTTTTTTCACCATGATATTATTTATAATTTATTTTTTCGGGACGAGCATAGTTCCGTTAGTCATATTAATAATACGTATCTGATAAGAAATGTTAAGAATAATACCGATACGAATTTCTCTACACTTTTCTTAATAATTTTGAAAAACTGACTAAAAGTTGTATAAAAAGTTAAACATTTATAGCACACTAGTTTTCGACAAATTCAAATTATTGTTATCATCGTAACTCAAAAAAAAAGATAATTGTAGAGACTTTAAACTTTCAATGAATACTTTTATTCAAAAGACGATTTTTTTGTAATAGTTATACATAGCTGAAAAATTCATATTTTCTTAGCTTTTTTTTCGAAAATATAGATAAAATAATTTTGGTTTAACGAAAAGTCTTTACATTTAATTCAAAGTTTTTCACACGTATCTATTAATAAATGAACAAGAAAAAAAAGAGCCTTAAATTTTTACAAAAAGATAAAAACGTTTTTTTCGAAAGGAATGGTACGTTTTTTCAAGTTTAAAAGGCCGATACAACAGTATCATTCATCCATCACTGTATCTACCCCGACATAGGAATTTCGACCTTTTTTTTAATTAATTATTTATATACATACATATATATGTATATAATATACTAACGAGTAATCGCAATAAATAATTAATTTAAAATTAATTAAATTTGTTTGTATAATAAAATGTTCAACTCTACTTCGGATTATTTATTTTTTCTTCTGTAATTCGAACTCTTATTAAATTGAAAATCTCTATAAATCAATTTTTTTTTTCGCACTAGGTCCGATGAATTTGTTAAGATAGTTCCACTGCATTGTAATGAAAACAATAATAACAATAATCATAATCGACACGAAGTGCTGAACGAACGGGACGTCGAAGAACCTAGTCGGACCGTCGCGCGCTACAATATTTAGTTGCAGGTCCGCCCGACAAAGTTTCTAAGACCGAACAGTGTTATAATGGAATGAGTTGCGCGCGAGTTAATTAAACGCCGCGACCGTTTGTTCGTATAACATAGCTCCCGGCGGGTGGCTGCTGTCGTTCTTACAATTATTATTATTTTACGTGCGGGCAAAGCGCGGACGGGGTCTATGGTAAGTTTTTTTTTAAACTAAACGCACGTGCGAGGATCCCAAAAAAAAAAAAAAAACCAATTGATCCGACCGAGAATATAGCAAACGCGCGAAATGATACATAACACATGTATATATGTATGTGTATGTGATAAAGATGGACGCGCGTGCATGTAGGCGAAAATTATAAACGGCCGAGGGGGAAAAACGAATGGGAAAAAAAACTGAATAATATTATTCAAACATTATAATATATGGACGAAAAAAAAAAAACAATCCACGTACAAAGGTCAATCGGGTTCGATGTTTTCAATTCGAACGTAAAACCCGTTTAACATATTCATGTCACACGTATTCATACATATATATGTATACGATATGTCAGAGTGTGGGTTCCGTCTCGGAGGCCTGGAGGCCTGGAAAACGAGACTATACGTATACCGTACATACCGCGTTCGGTATACCTACGTTCATGTGTCGCGGTCGTTACATCTATGCCACTTGGACGACGTATACGCGTAATAATGATACGCATTATTATAACCTTCTCGAGGCAGCGACTGTATTTCGAAAAATATAAAACTCCGTAATCCAAACATTATAATAATATTAATACGTTATACAATGTACATACACATGTGTGTCCAAATTTATGTATACTATTTTACGTTTCGGCTGTCTCTTAGGTGAAACTTCGTTGAATCGAAGGTGATGTCACGTTGTACCAAAAACATAATGTAATAACTGCAGTTGGACGAGTATTTTTTTTTTTTGATTTTTTTTTTTTTACTTCGAATCGAGTTCAAAATTGAAGTGCTCGAAAAATGTACCTGAGAAAAAAGTCGAGTCGAACACCCGTAAGACTCAAAAAATTGTACAAAGTCGAATACTTGTCCAACTCCTCTAGTTATTACATGTTATCATACCCGTACTTGGTGAAATATTGCTTGAATATAAATTATAGTATACCGAATTTCTAAACGTAGCTCTTTATTCGTATTAGTCATTACTATAAACAAAGGACTTATCCATCCCATACTTACCGATTATGTCACCCAGATTATTACTGCGGTCTACCAACAATAGGTAAATATTTTTGTTAGTAACATTGGACAGTCACTGTTACGTCAGCTTTAAACACTATAAAAAGTTGTGACAATAGAAATATATGGTTTTTCGCTGAAATTGATTTTTGATTTAAAAAAATTGTGAAAAAGATATATGTCCCAATCGATCAACACAACAATGCACGCCTACCTGTTATCAGGTCTATTTACCACGCATAACCTTTGACCATGAATTACACATTAACTAAATATTGTTAATCTATATACATGCTACAAGTCACATAAATGCGACGCAGTCACTGATTTCAAACCAAAAGTATATGTATTAAGAATTATCATGTGCTTGATAGTCTTAAGAAATTTTGTTGACTATTTTATCTAAATCAAACTCGATTAAATTACTGTTAAAAAAAAACCACGGTTATTATATTGTAAATGTATTGATATAATAAAATTTTATGTTTTTATTAATTTGGTACTTATTTATTTTCTATTATAAAATTAAAAATCCATACGACATTTACTATCATGTTCAATATTTTTTACGTTTTACATTTTACAGTCGAACCTTCTTAGAGAATTTGATGATATATAATTATATTATATATATATTTATGTATATAATGGGCGATTAAAAATTCCGCCCGAAATGAATAGGTAAAAACAAGGTCTATGGTGAATTCCGTTCAAAAAAATATGCAGGTACAAAAATAAATTTGTAAATTCCGCCCCCAAAAATAAATATTTTTAAACTAAGCGTTCTGTGACTGTAATATTCGAACGAACACAGAACAATCGTATCTCGGACGGCAATCGTCAACATGTCATATTTTATCAGCCTTGCCTCATATTGTGGATTTAATAATTGGAAATATCAATTAGAAATATTATAAATTGTATACCAATAATATGGAAATGATATTTTGACCCGTCTTTATTGGTATAATTATTACTGTTTTTACGATTTTTAACAATTTTACATAATATACACTATACATGACTTATAATATATGCTAATTATTAACGTAATATGTGAAATATATATTTATTTAAATACCTACTTATAAATTATAATGATTAATCTATGTTACGTCAGTAATAATATGATTAATAAGACACATTTAGAAATTTGTTTATTAACAGTAAGTAATACATTTATTCTTTATAAACCTATTGGATATTATAACTATACGGTTTTGATCGAAAAATACATATAAAAGTAACTTTAAACTTTTAAACTTCATTAAGTAATAAGAACTTCTTACTTATAACTTATAAGTTATATGTAGGAAGTGTTTATTAACTATCAATTTTTTTCGGGCAGAATTTACATGTATGTTTCTTTATCTACCTGTAATTTTTTTTGGGCGGAATTTACATACACCCGTATATAATATCATCATAAAAAAATTCAAATCTTTTACACTTGACTAACTCGTTTTTACTGAACGAAATTTATGTAAATTTTAGTATATAATATGTTTTTATTATTTTTTTTCGAAGATACTTCCGAATTGCAAATATTATCTAATTATAAAAATAATAAAATAAAATCAATTCGTTAAACAGAAATACTTTTTAATGAAAATGTTATAGCTCCATAAAAAAATAACCGTTCTGTAAAGAGTTTCATTAATAGAGTTCATTAGATAGAGATTAGAAACTTTAAATGACTCAGCAATAAAAACTGCGAAATCAGTAAGAGATTGCCGTCAGGTAACGGAAACACGAGATCATCTTCGTTCTATGTGGTTCTTTCCGTTTGACAATAAAATAATCTATAACATTTGCAAATATAATTTGTGTTTGTCATTCTGTCTTATAGTCAGTTAGGCGCGTCTGACTCATTAAAATGTTTCCGACGTTTGTTGCATTATGAATGTTTAAACGCATTTCCTATTGTTGTCATAATCAAACGATTCGAAATTGCGTAATTGAATTCTAATATGATGATTAATCTGCAAAAACGGTTAATGTTACTTTACTTATAACAAACGAAAACGAGAATATTTAATATCATGTATCATGTAATATGCGCGTATGACGAATTTTTAAATCAGCGATTTAGTTTTTACCATTCATTGCACAGTTCGCCAGAACGACAACAACCCGCTTGGTTTCTTCGTATCTGTTTCTCACACCGTGTAAATGTGTCGCGTACGTCAGCCAAAGCTAAGTTCGAAGCGATTGATGGCTCATTCCAATGGCATTCTTATGAAACCGCCGCTACCGTGTGCATGCATTTTCCATAAAACCTATAATTCGGTAAATATACCGACTACGATCGCGAACGGCTATGGGATTTACGTTAAGCCTGGCCTAAGTATCAGTAGGCTAAATACCAATTAAAGGCCCCTTAAAAATGTTGTGTTCATAAAATGTTCGTTCTTTTTTCGTTTCACTTTAGAAATATACGATTATACACTTCGTTATATAAATTCATTGTTAAGAGTTGTTCAATGAAATACAATGAATACTTAAATATAAAAAAAAATAGCACGAAAAAAATCAACAGAAAATATCAATTTTAGATTTTCGTTTTAGAGTTCCACTGGAGCTTGAGGGCTCGGTTCATTGCACCTCTTGTACCCCCTCAAAATTCAACACCGCAAGCCGTGAACAATCGTCCGACGTGCAGTGTCCCCATCGAATCCGAACCGACATCATTAAGCATATGAACGTCGTCATGAGGTGTGCGGATCATACGAATTTTTCGGTAAAGCCCTTCGCCGCCGTTGCCGGAGTCGTGCGCATATTGTAACGTAATACATGTAGAACAATATACGGTGAATGTTTAACTTGATAGAGTCGACGGACCGAAAAAAATAATAAATACACACTCCTGCGAGCACACGCGGTTCGGTTGATTGCGCGGGGGTACGCGGCGGAAGGATACGAAATCGTTTCACCCCGTGTCAGTTGAGGGGTACGCCCGGAAAAAACTAAATACAGCTCCACGGGGTGGCGGATTACAGATATTTTCGCGTCGGATTTCGAACAAGACACACCGTTCCCGGAACCCGAACGGAAATTTCGGTCGGCAACCGTGTTATTCAGTGCGCGCTGAAAAAAATAAATACCTCTATCGCAATCACCGGAATACGATTCGTAGCACCATAACTGTTTGGCGGCAATACGACCAGATAGAATTACGATCAGTTTTTGGCGAACTGGTAAGTTTTTGTTGTAGCTGTTGATGTTCACTTTGGTACGTTACACCATTGTTTACGATATGTAAACCAAACGACAACGCCCATTAATGTTTAACCATTTTGTTAAAAACCACGAAGTTATCGCGAGAAATCCTGCGGAAGAAGTCGTCTACCCGTCTCGATTCGTGGACAGCCACGTGTGTTCCGCCGGTCGAACGCGTTGAATTTTGACAGTGAAAATCGATCGCGACTCAACGTTCACACGGCTACACGTCGAGCGAACGGAATCGTTGCCACTAGCGTTGCTCAGGGGCTGATTTGCCGGGGATTCGGAAGTTTTCCCGGTGAACAGAACGGCTCCGTGAACTTCATCAACATCAACAACGACCGAGCGCGATCGTCTGTTAGCGATTTACCGCACTGAAATGTTTTCCCGATCCGCCCATTGAGTTGCCACAATTATTTCCACCGCGATTACGTCCGACACATACGGATACGAGTCGGGAAGGGGGGGACGTGGCGATCGTTCCCTTTGGGTTTTATTTTTTTTTTTTTTTTCACATTTTTAATGTATACTTAAAATCGTACAGGTACACATGGCGAATGTTAATAAACATTTACCATCGAACACTATGTATATCTCTAACACGTTTCACGATATTAAATAATAGTACAACATAACGGTATATTACGCTAGTAGTTATAACACTCCTGTCTGTCACCCTTTAAACAACCTTCAGGTTCACCCCTGAAACGCGTCCGGTGAAACCCTGATAATGCCTAACCGTTCGGCCTTGGATCCACGGAGATCTGATACCTGCGGCTTCAATTACGCGTAGGTATTACACCGGACAAGCCGGACTAAAACTGCACATTCCGCGTCCGTCTCGTTCGGTTATTATTATTATTCGTAGTATATTCGTGTCCTGCACGTGGTCATCGAACGCGTACTGTGGGCCGGAACGCGATTTCGCACCCGGGAGGAGAGAAACGATTGTTTCGCAGTGTCTGGAAATGTACACCGCTCGTCCTCAACGCCTGCAGTGCCGTGGTAGTAATTGTACATGGTGACACACTGCACACATAATATGTGTAAGTATACTTTTCCGAGCAAGACGACGGCAGTGTGAAGTACACAAGATCAATCGTCGTCGATCCGTTCCGACTTGCCATAACAAAACACGTTCCTCTCGCGGCTGCATTTTTGTCGTAGAATCGAAACGCACAGGTTTATTTTGGTATTCACCGCCGCGTCGGTTCCAATAAAAACAAACGAAACGGATGTCGAAAACCACTAGCCCGGTGTAACAATAAAATATTACATAATCATATGTATCTATTAATATAAGATATATAATAGCATATCTTATTTACAAAAAAAAAAAAAAATAATTCAATCTATCATTTTTTTTTTCTTTTTGACTCGGTTAGTTTATGTTTTCAATGTTTCAAGTTTGAAGTGTTACTCAATTGATTGTTTTCTCGAATAGTTATAAGAGTAGTACTTTTCTCTGTCATATCTTACAAGTGCGGTACTTTTAAACGTTTTTTTAGCAATAACATGATAATGACTTATTTTTGTATACAAATAGATTTATGATTTTTGTACACTTATTATATATATTCAATTATACATATATATAATTAATCCAACGGATATCACGAGAAGCGGGGCGACGTTTGTTTTAGAAAAAAAAAAAACAATAATAATAAGAAATCTTCACGTGGGCAGCCGGTTCTTGGTGCTAGAGTTCAGCCGGCGTACATAATAATACGCGTATAGTTGATGCGTGTCCACGATACGATCGGAGAAGCAGATTATATTTCAGGTCCGGCTCTTGATCACGCGGATGTATCTATTCGACGCAACCGATAGGTGATGCGTTTTCGAACTGTTAACTATTGATATTCAACCACAGCCGTACAATATTCCGAACGAGTACACTTCCTCTCGTTCCTTATATTAGACTACGTCCTTTAAGAGCTAACAGTGTTCTTAATTAATAAAATAATAAAACATTTAATTAAAATTAAAAATCCACTCGTAAATCGATATACGAATAAATAAACGAATAGCTTATACATAAAAATTAATAAATTAACCGAGTTGGCCTGGGAATTTATTTAGAATCGCGATTTTATTGACTTTGTATAAAGTTGACGAAGAATTTTTAATTCCAAACCGGTAGCGTTTTTCAAATATTAAAATAATCCATTTTACACATTTATTTATTTGTTTTCCATTTCTATTCATAAGCTATTTGCTTATTTATTTATATACGGTAGTGTTTTTCAATTGAAAATTATTTAAACGTTACCTACACATTCGACCAGACATAATGTCTGTGTGTGGTTGGTAAAACTGGTACTGGCTTCAAAGTTGAAACGTGAAAATCGTACCAATGTATCATAACGGATAATCGAAATTCAATTTTGTCTGTAATGATTACGGATTAACAGGAAGAGTGAAAACACGAGAGATACTTCCCCGAGGACGTTTGTTCGGCGCAGCGACTCGCAGCTACTCACGACCGTCAAGTACTGCTCAATGTAGTTGAATGCTAAAACTTTGGAATCAACTAAGAACATTCTGTAGACACACAGTTTTCCCATCATTAATCATATTTTGTGCGAAACAATTATCGTTATAATACATGTAGTATATATCATTGTTTTATATCTCGAGCAACTAATAACATTATAAGCTATGGAGTACAATCATGGTTAAAAGCAAACGCATCGACTGAATTACTTCATTTCATCGCTTTCAAAGTTAATGCGCCATTTATGCGATTAAGATTTTAGTAATGCGATGCTGTGAATTAGATATTACTACGTTTATAATATTGTTGTGATACACTATGCCGTTTCACAAGGCCGCATGATTTATTTTCGTTCAACTTGTGCTTGCATTGTTCATAGGGTCGTTTTTTTTGCAAGAGTCGCATAACATACAGTGATGTATTTAGGTGGTAGGTTAGAGGGGAAGTTCGCCTTGTGGTGGTATTATTTTTCCAAAATCAATTTTCTGTTAATGAATAATTAAGTGAATTTTTTTTTTTTTTTTCATCAATAATATTCTAAGGTCGTACTCTTACCATGCGAAGGAATATACTCTACAGGAAAAACTACTGTCACTACTGTGACATTTGGTAGCTGACATGTCAAAATTAAAAAAAAAAAAATACACTTTATATATTGTGTTATAAACTCGTAAATGGAATAGTTGTATCCTTAGAATTATTAGGAAAAAATGAGCGGAAATTAACTTCCTGTAATGTCAGGATATCTGTTACCTTCCAAAATACCTCGAACACTCAAAATCATGCATTCAATAGCAATATCAACCGTAAATTGAATTTTCGCAAACATTTGGAACTTCAATTTCTGCAACGTTTCCTCTTATTCATTACATATTGAATATTAGTAATAACATAAAATATGTATTGCAGAACTATTTATTTACTATCAACAGTTTTATTACCTTTTCGCGGGGTAGGAACATTATTAAATAATAATGAAATAAATGTAACGTTTTGGAAAAAAAATAAATAAATAATCGAATACCGCGTGAAAAAAACCCCAGACTATTTGTATAACCATTTGCAAGACTGTAATAAAAATAATAATAATAATCGATTACCGCATCCGGATAAAAAATTGCATCGCCGGACGCTAGAATCTCGACACGCGTCTTACAATTACACAATCCGACGCAGCTGCAAACTACAAAATTATATGCCGTTTTCGATCGACTTCGTAACGCTGCGTGGTGACCAAACTGCAATCACATCGCAACAACGTAGACGTGTTGGTTAGGTACTACAACGTATAGCAATAACATATTTTCAATTTTAATTAGCATAATGCATGCCGCTAACCTTGTCTGGAATTTTCAACACATCAGGAATTGAACAGTTCACTTTTTTTTTCCTACAAAATATTTTTTAACCCTTTCCGCAGTAAGTATATTATTACAAACAAAACAAAACCTCAAGGATAAAACCGAAATAAAATATACGCAAATATCTCAAAATTACAAGACTCTAGAACCACGTTTACGACTAGTCTGACAGTTTCTTCGTGTCCGTAAAAAATTTCAACGGGTTCAAAGCACTTGCACCTCAAAATAGGATCATCTCATTCCGACAACGCCTCCGTGACCTAAAAATTGAACAATTAAAAATAAATTTTAAATTTAGTACGCAAATCCACAATAATCGCTCAATCGTTAGTTCATATAATTTATAATTAGTATTAATCATATTTATCGCGTTCGCTAAGACAAAACATTTATATATATCGTCATTTGATATAGATGAATATCTTATTCTAGACCGATCGCATATAAAATGAAATTGAAATAAAACGTTAAATTGTTAAATAACAAACAGTAAGGAATGTATGTATTTTTTTAACTTTATTTTGCGTACAAGTGAAACAATTTGACAGCATTCGTTAAATTACCATAGTATTGAATTTTAAACATGCAAATGTGTATCTCGCGTGGTCCGAATGACGCCACTACAGACGTATTGTTAGTTATTACAACTGTATAGGTGCAGGTATTCGCGTGTCAGCTGCACGTGTATACGAATTGCAGGACGTACACCGTCGTGGTTGCTGCGACAATTATAATAGATAGACTTTCGATTGCGCAAAAAAAATTAGTGGGCTAATAAGTAGTGCTCTGCACGGTCCGTAACATAAGGCGCCGGACTGCAAATGAAAATTTTAACAAAAGGCCGAAGTCGGCTCGAAACGATATAATTATATTTTTTTACTCTAGACCGGACTGAAAATTTAAAATAATTTGTTAGAGTGAACCGAGACCACCAGTCCGAACAAACGAATTTCTGGCTGTAATAGTTTATGGTCCGAACCGGTCGTATTCCAATTTTTTTTCATACCGGATCGGATCAAAAATATAATATAATTTGATGGAGCGGACAAACGATTCGAACTAGAAAAATATCGAATTGTGAAAGTTTTGAATTACACCACATAATTGGCAATCGGTATAGATTTAAATTGCTCGTAGATAATTGAAAAACGGTACTAGACTGATATTATACTTGTATATTTTCGTAGAAGATAATAATAACAATATTGTTTATCATAAGGAATAAAAATTCCAATTTAAATTTTAAACAAATTACATATTCCATTGTATATAAAAACAAAGTCTATCGGACGGCGTGGCAGCTGTATTTAAGCCCTAACCTCCTCCCACACCGTAACGAGAATAAATGCAACCGTGATTCTTGAAAATATGTTCGATAATAATTATTAATAGGTACCATGAACGGCCCTGAGACATGTACCTACGAAGCACATAAGAAAACGGCGCAGGGCTGAATCATTGATTCCCATTATAATATACTTGTTATTAGTTCTATAAGTAATGTTTTTAAGATTTAAAATCATTAAACGAGCTGTGACCGCCTATCAGGGACCGGCTAGTCCGAACCGAACCGATCTGATAATATCAGGACCAAACTGAAATAATTATTGTTTGAACCAGGAACCTTTCACAAAACTGTGGAGTCGGATCGAACCAATCTTTTACCGATTTGTATGTAAGACCGGACCGTGCAGAGCGCTGACACGTTGTTACAAATTTACATCCGATACGAGTTGATGGAGACTATACCTACACGAGCTCTCCGTAATAACACGGGACTAGGAGTGTTATCATCTCGAGTATATAATGGGCACTCTATTAAATATTATATTTATACGTCACTGGCGTGCGTATGAGCGGCGGCGTAAACGTTGATTACACTTACAGTTGCGAAATGTTGTAGGTATATTTTAAATGAACAAATTAAACATTGAAATTCAATCTGAGCCACGTACAAGTACATAGTATCATATAACATTTTGTTGGTGGTATTTATTCGTATATATTGCACTTAATCTTACAGTAAAAACATGTTCAAACACGTCCAATAAAATAATTATTCTTAATTTGCATTATTTTCCACAGTACCTATTACTTACCACGTGTGAAACGTTGGAGGTAAGTAGGGTAAATTATTGGGATTGCTAACATGTTTGTATAGATGACGTCCAAAGATAAAAAAAAAAAAAACCGAATATAAAATAAATCGACGAATAATAATCCTTTGAATTTTGTATAATTGTATCACTGCAGTGCGAACCATACAGAATTCTGCGGAAACATAATACACTTACCATATATTATACCACCTGCTATATGCATATCGATTGTGTATCATTGATACTCTACACGATAATATACGAGTACATATATATTGTAGTGCTGCGTAAATATAACCGTATTTGATACTTTATAGATTCCAAGAAAGCGAGAAATGTATTGACCCATAACAATGTATATTTTTCTCATTAAAACTTTTTTTGGTAGTATCGTTTTTACCAAAATAAGACACAATTTTCATTGATTTTTTCGGTTTGGAGAAAAAAACATTTTGACCAGTAAATAAATTTTCGTAAAACGGTGTTAATAACATATCAATTAAAAAAAAAATTTAATTCGACTTATCAGATTTTTTGACTTGGTTGTTTGTGTTTTTAATGTTTCAAGTTTGAAGTGTTACTCAATTGATTATTTTCTCGAATAGTTATAAAAGTTTTATTTTTTTCTATCATATCTTATAAGTGTGGTACTTTTAAACATTGTTTAAGCAATAACATGATAATTACTTATTTTTGTATACAAATAGATTCATGATTTTTGTACAAACACTTATTATAATTATTTTATTGTGTAATGCGTTTGAGTTGCTATTAGATACATTATATTATAGTTTAGTATTTACAATTTACATATTTATATTACATCGACCTTCGCTTGGAATCATTTTACGTATGGAATGATTTATGATTGCTTCCTAACGGGTGTGAAAATAATATGAATATAATATCCTAACAAAGGACAACAGTGTCTTACCGGCTGTTTATGTATTTCTTATGATGAAACGTTTGATTCGAGCCTGCTTTTCGTATAGAACAATTAGTCTTCTATGTTAGTGGACATTGAATCCCGTATGAATTCGTCGGTTGCAATTATTGCTATAATCTCAGTCGGATCGATCAAAGCAAGTTAATTAATTTTATTCGCTCGTTTAATTAAATGTTGTGCTTCGGGTTAGGTACTTATCTTTTTATTGACTTGTAAACAAGTTAATTAGAACAACTTAACTGAGTTATAATATAGTATATTATTAATTATTTTTTCAACTAAATAAAATTATAAAATGTATACAAATCTAAATGTATGCAAGTTATCTTAATTCTTATTGAAATCCAAAAATAGTGCATTATTCAACGCTTCTATAATATTTTAATACTGATTATTTTTATTGTAAACTATAATTAATCCGTTGAATTAGAATATATGTAGATCATCAGCTAACTTAAATTAAACTTTTTAACTCGTTAACGCCAAGCCTCGCAATACATATTCAATGTACGCGATGGAGTGGAGGACGTCATGAGTACGGTTTACGTTTTACACTAGTAATGGGCGATTTGAATCGATTTTTTGAGTCAACCCCTCCATGATCTGATCTTTTAAAAGACCGATTCACTTTTATGAATCGAATCGTTGATACAATATTTCATGAGAATCAATTATTAATTAATTATTCGATTTCCGGTTTATTCACAGTACTGGCACTACAATTTTCACGATTTAATTTAAATCGATTTGCTTTCAAAAAATGTCCATCACTACTGTGTATTTCATATTTTCATTTAGATCACTGATAAATATGCAAATGTTAGTTATAGCACATAGGTATAAAGTGAATCGATCTTTTAAATATCGTTCTTTTGTCACCGATATTTGTTATTTTTTTTTATTTTTTTTTAGTAAATCTTTTCTTTCCAATTTAAATCGATTCGCTTTCAAGAATTGCCCATCACTATTTTGTACTGTTTGCAAGCATGATGATGTTCATCTTCACGCTAGGTTAGTATAGGTATTAAATGGTAGAGTATAAGCATGCCCCGTAACGGCTACATAATATATCAGTCGTGGAAATTGCGCGACCGATATTGCAGTGGATGATGTGCGAACCAAAACGTCGTCAAGCGAACACCCTATAATAGACCGTACCCATAATCTATAATTATAGACAATTACGATGTTTAGGTGCGTGCGCAAAACATTATTTAGTGTTCCGGTGAAAGTCTTATGATTTTTATTTTAATGGCTGCGATCGGAACAGTAATCGACTGTAAACACAAACAACGACGGGACGTTTGATTCGGTTACCTGTTTACGTGTCAGTAATACCTGCTGCGCGGACAAGAACTTCAAGCTTAACCGACTGACGAGTGTGCCTATGTGTGTATGATAACATAGTCACTTTCGGATTTCCTGGACGGGTTCGAATCCCTGAAACCGCACCCTTGCACACGAGCTAGGCAGCACGTAGTGTCGCAACAACAATATACGTGCACAGGCGCACGAAACGAATCTTGCGCGTCCAACCGTTTTTGCGTGTTACGTTATCTTAACGAATTCGCGTACGTAATCCACTTTGGCCGTAACGTGTGTACGCATTAAACGCGGCACGAGTACACCTACCGGAATCGGACATGTGGTTTGCCCTGTAACGCAACAGTAGAGAGCCCGGTAGACGAGGAAACGATAAACACACAAACTATCGCGTGAATTAACTACGCAAATTAAATTACGAATTATCATTATTGTTGAACAATACGACTTTGGTGGTTATACATCCGAGGCCTTCGCGACGAAATATAAATAAATATTTATTGACCAGCGCGTTCGTGAGTACGCGTAAGCGTTCGCATAACTCACGAATACAATATAATAATTATGATAAATGCACCGATCCCGCGTAACCATGAATGCCGATGGGCGATACCCGTTTGCGTACGTTTAAACTTTTTCGCGACTCGTTCGCGTACAAATGTAATACAACTCAACAGCGCGCGCACATTTTTAACGACCCAAACGTCATAGACTCGTTTGCGTGTGCATAAACTAAGTTTTTACGTTGCGCGTTTTTTATCAGTACATCTGAACAACAGATCGTCTGATTTTAAAGCACAGAAATCGCTCTACGCTTATGGTTTCCGATTTTAACACGACGTTTCCCTCTGCGCCTTTCGAAACCATTTGCTGTTCGAATATTCACAGGCTACAGTAAATAAAATTGTTTGAGTACCGGCAACTCGTGTCTCAAAACGTAACCGAAACGTCCGCACACCAGGGAACTTTTGGGACTATGTGCATCTTGCCGAAATGTTCAAGATAAATCGTATCACCACAAGGCACTGCGAGTTACAATTAGTCTTCGTTAGATTTTATAGTGAACCACGCGAACTAGTTGTCAGTTTCAATAAAAAAAAAAAAAAACAAAAAAAATTGCGTACCGTGCGCGAACGGCTATCACCGACGGCACGTTGAACGTGTGCTCGCGCGTGCAATTATAACACGTCGGCACACGACGGATTAATTAATCTCATCGGCTGTGTTGTAATTCACAGTGTATTGGAAAAAATATCAAAAAGCACACACACGCGACGGTTACTCGTGCACACTACTGCTCGGTCACGTATACCGCGCGTTCTCGTACATATATCTGTATAAACATAATAATTAATCATACGTGACGATGAAATGCGGAAGACGTCTGAACATCGTTTATGACGCGATCCGTGCACGTACGGTTTGTAAAATGGTATTTATCTTTGGGATTTCAAAGGTTAAACATAAAATAACATCTTATACGCTTATACACGTATTCCCGTGTCAAAGAAATACATTTATTTAGATAACACCGAACCACTATGAGCATTTGCAATAATCGTAGGGGATACGTGTTTTTTTTTCAAACGTATCGATGAAAATACGTACAACGACGGCTGTAAAATAATAGTAACGATAACGTAACGTTGCTAACTATTTGAACATCGGGTTACCCAGAAGAAAGAAAAAAGGGCAGTGACGCTCTGGACGTACATAAGCGCGCACGTAATTTACCGTAAAACGATTTCAATAATCAGAAAATTTAATCGCAGTGGTGAAATCAGTGACGTATATAAGGGGGGAGCTATTGGGCTACATCCCCCCCCCCCGAAATGTTTTAAAAAACTTAAAAATTATTTTAAACGTATTTTATATTTTAACGGTGCTTTATGCTTATTTAGAATTTGCGTCTAACGTCAAATCGTTTTGGGACATTCTGTAAATGAAATGTAGATACACAGTACCTACTGTGTCTTGTTAGTAATTCTTAGGTAACTAATTTAACTCTGTCCAAAGTAGCCCCTCCCAAAAATATTTTCCGTATACGCCACTGGGTGAAGTGATAATAATCGTGAGAATAATAATCGTAATAATCACGGTTCAAACATTTAGTTATCTCATTCGAATAAATAACAATAATTGTAATTATTACAATAATACTTATTATATATATATATATATATATATCATCGAGCAACGATTAATGCACACGAATTCTATTCTGCTCTGCGTCTGCGCGCGCGTTATGTTTCCGCGACGGCCGAGAAAGCGAGCATATTTATAAAATATCATCATCGTTATCGAAGCCCGTGAATAATTTACTAATTTGTTTTTGTTCCTACAAATCGGTTTTCTAGATCATAATAACCGCTCTAATACGTAATTGTGTTCGACCGCGGTTCAGCTGCAACAGCATGTCGCTTCAGATACAAATGCATAAAATTCGATACGAGTATATATATACTCTTATTATTATTATTACGGTTATGTTAAACGTTGAAAATTTCACCGAATAAAATAACGAACGTCATTAAGTATACGTAGTGAATTACAAGGTCTTTTTCTTTCTTCGTTAAATACCAGCAACAACAAGTGTGTTGGTCGCGTGCGCGTGCGCGGTGTAATTGAAATAAATTAGTATATCATTAACAGGAGGAATAAAAACAATGCAGTCCATCAAATCGCCTACAAACATAGTAGGACCACCGCCTCCCCTGAGCGTTAAAATTACGCATACGCATATTATAAAAAAAAAAAAAAAAAATCGTGACCATGACCTACTGCAATGCGTTTTAGGCGTGCGCACAGAGGTGTACGTACGCATTTTCAAGTCACTGAAGTACGCGAGAACGTCGTTTTCGAGTACCTAGCTACTACGATAAGTAGGAAAAAAACGAAATAATTGTATCGCGAACGTTATTATAACCGTACAAAACCGTAACGCGTTGTTATAATAATATATTGTCGCGATCGTTGAACATTCACCATTCCAAACGTTCGAGGGTTATTTTTAACGCGTGACGCGAACGCGATTCCGGTAGACGCGTCCGCAAGTCTTACCGGAGAATAAGACTATTTTGCGGTCGGAAGATACGAGCGGACGAAGGATTTTTTTTTTCGAGCGCTCGCGGTGTTCAAGACAACATCGACGAGAGCCGCGACGGAAAACGAAAAATCTTAACGTAGAAACGATTGAAAAGAAAAATACTGTTCTCACAACGGTCTCTTAAGGGCTATACGGTCTTCCACGGTTATCGTAATCGAAAACACGATGACAGTACGGGCGATTTCGAAAAGTGAATACGAATATCGACAGTATGCGACCTCCTTTTTCGTTACGGAAATGTCGATTATATCCGGGCGTAATATTAAACGAACAGAAAACGTCGTTTTCTATCGTGGTCGTCGAAAGTCAAGATTCACGCACGCACGGTAAGCCTTGATTTCGCGCCTCCCCCTCTCCTCCATCGTCGGTAAGAAAAGAAGGAATTAAAAAAATTTAAATAAAAAACAAACAAAACATACTCGCTCGGGTTCTTCACCCCTCCAGCCGCCGATGGCGTCTTTCCAAAACGGTGTAGTTTAAAATATTTATACATTTTGTATACGTTTTCGTGAACGAACTCACGCACAGCCCGCGATTGCATCATCGCATCGTTTTAAATGTTAAACCTACACGCAGTCGACTCAAACGCGACCCGTAGTTGCATCATCCTGGGCCATAAATTGAAACTTCATCGTGTTCACTCGTACGGACGTGAAAATGGTTTTTTCGACGTATCATCACTATCGTTATTATTATTATTATTATTATTATTATTATTATTATTATTACTATAACCGTGACTTTGGGGGGTAGGTAAAATACAGGAATAATGGAAAGCAAGCAAACCACATCCAATAATTCGTCAGTGGCTCAATCTCTCTCTCTCTCTCTCACACACACACACACACACACACACACATACACTAACTATACGTAAATGCCCCTATATCGATTCTGTTTCGTTTCCTTATTGTTTTTTTATTCGACTGCGCACCGTCGTCTGTGTTTGTTTTTACGTTCAATACAACTGATATTATACAAACGCTCGAGGAGCGAGGGTGGTCGAAAGGTTAATCGAACCACGGGCGACCCGCGGGATGTTACAACCGCGATGGTTACGCGCTCTTGGTATTTTATTAGAATACTTACGGTTCAAAGACACGTCGTCTTTTTGATCAATCTCGTATTAATGTTCGTTCATCCTCCCGGTATCCGCTGTTGCGGCAACATTAGACAACAGTAATCATATCTACGCGCAATGTTCAAGACGATAGTAATTAGACACGGTTAACTAGTCGTGTGTGCAAAAGCAAAGCACATTTTCTGGGCAGCAACGTTCGCAAACAACGCGTTCCAAGACGTTGTATAATATCGTGAATGCATAATATGTATACGTGCTATGCATACCATGACTAAATGCCTAATTATATAAACCATAGCGTACCATGGCAGGTATGTAACAAGCGTGTATACATAGTTACATACTTACAGCGATATATGTACGCCGTCTCGGATGGGATGGGGATAAACACGATTGTTTTCGTTGGATAAAAAAAAAATAAATTAATTAATTAATAATTATTAAACGTGATTAAAAAAAGGTTAGACGAAAACAGTATTCGGTTGGTCAATGGTATATAGTTGGAGCGCAAACGGATAGTTTGTTGTGTAATATCATGTAAATTGTGTTTGCTGGATACAATTTATGCGTTATTACAATGTTATACATCGACGTCCTTCGAGAAGAAGTCCTTCTCAATCGTATACCTCTAAATATCGTACAACTCATTCGCGTTATTAGTCCAAGACTGAACATTAACTTGCTAACTGTTTAAGTTAAGTCAACAGTTTTATTTTATTTAACTTATTATTTTTTACTTTTGGGTCCCCATTAATTTAATTACTAATCTAGCTTAGTTGTTTTTTAATTAACGTGAAATCAACGAATTGCATTTACATTCTAAGAAGTTAATTCGATTTATTTCGTTTTCAGTTTAACTCTGTTATATTAAATTTCAATCGGCTTCGTTTTCACGTGAAAAATATTTTGGTTAATTTAGGCACACACAGCTTAAGTTGAAAACACTATATTGGAAATAATATTAATTAACAGTGTTATTAGTGAAAAACGACGTCAATGAAATCAGAAAATATAAAAATCTTGTACATGCGCTATAGTTTAGGTTTGATCTTGTGAAATAGGTTAGTGTTAAACAAAAATAATAAATAAATAAAAACTTTTTTCGGCTATATAGAAAGTTTTAAATCCACATTGTATATTAACTTTTAACTTAGCTAAGATCAATTAAATAAACTTTTAACCTTGTATTATCATTATTAACTTACTCAATTTAAAAAAAAATATATATATATATATAAACTGACCCTGCTTTGATCACCGATCGGCAAGGACATTTTATTGATTCGGATTTCAACCGTGTCTAACGTAACAGACGGAGTCATCGACGAAACATCCTGATGATGTTCGTGTTTAATCCGAACGAACTCGGGCGATCTGCATGTACAGAGATGTGCTGGTTTTCGAAAGCCGAATCAATCGAATGTGTATGAAGTAATCGGTTAAACGGTTCGGTTCTTCGGCCGCTTTCTGCGTTTGACACGATCAAGAGACGACGGGCCCAACATCGAATTGGACGTGCGTCC
The DNA here is from genome assembly GCF_003268045.1 of Sipha flava. Classification (NCBI taxonomy): domain Eukaryota; kingdom Metazoa; phylum Arthropoda; class Insecta; order Hemiptera; family Aphididae; genus Sipha; species Sipha flava. Next base: position 594,839 of record NW_020273276.1, read on the forward strand.
TATACATGTGCATAATAAGGTTTTTACAAATACAAAGCAAACTGCGATTAATACGATAACGCGTAGTGCATACAGGGTCATTCGAAATAGCATGTATATTATGTAACCTTACGATCGTGTGTAACTGCGGAGCGCATTGAACGCGTCTGCGTGACGTTAAACCCGAACGGCCCTATACACGCGTATTGCCACGGCCGCCGAACCAATAGATGCCCATATCGTTTATGGCGATTCGTCGTCGAAAAATTATAACAACGGGATTCGGGTACATTTTTATATTTCCTCCGCGTTGAATGTATCAAGTGCACGGCAGAAACGTCGTGTCTGACCTAAACTAACCCGTTCGGATATCGTTTCGAAAACATAACGTTACCGCATACGAATACGTCTTGTTTGTTGCGTTGCGCCTATATATAGATTAGGTTAATATATATATATATATATTTGCGTGAAAATACGACACAGCATAACGCGTTTGTTGTTGCCGGTTTAACGTTTAACTGTGCGTTAACCGAACGCATCGATATTTCATGAGCTATTTTTTATTCTCGTTTTTCGCGGATCGTCTACGGAAGAGTGTATACTGTGCGCACGGTGTACGCGCGTCGACATCCTCCTGAGATCATGACGAGACTCTCGGTGTTGTTGCATCAGCTGTTTCCGTGTTTGTCACGTTAACAATAACGATAATCATCGCAAAATGGGTTTACTTAAACGGAGCGTACACGTCTGTGACCAATTCATACGTAGGCAACACGATTCATTAGTTGTATACTCCCGTCGGACGTTTTACGTTAGACACGTTTGAAAACGTTACCGAAACAAGAAAAACGTAAGTACCTGCAGGCTGATGAAATATTTCGGGCGGAACTGTTACGTCGACGAAAACAATAAGACGCACACTAATATCATGTAGTGACTTTTGGCACGTACTACACGAGTGTAGTGTACGCGGTTACGTAACGGATTCGAGGGTTATTGCAGCTGTGGAAAACCACGAAAATAAATAAATATTATTTTTAACGTATACATCGGCCATTAATAATAATCAGATCATTACGGCTATTAAAATTAATATTCCTAAACGAAGCATACACATATTTATAATGCATTATCAATCTCTTTATTCGAACCGAAAAACGTTTTTTTTTTTTTTTTATAAACCTTACGATCGACTCTAATCCAATACATTATGAATATTACAGTAGAATAATGATTATAATATACGCATTATGACCACTCGTGATGGATCGATAACGTCTCGAGCGTTACGATAAAAAAAACGAAAGCGTAACGTGTGTATGTGTACGATCTGATGTGGTTCAACGTAGATTTACATCATAATATGTTTTGAACGATTGTACTCGTATTACCCCGCGGGAGAAAAAATAACCTCGGCTGATCGACATGAATGTTCATAGGTAGGTACGTAGTCGCACGTCAACCGCGGACACTTTTGCATCATGTGAAAATGATGTAAAATTCGGTTCGCTGTAAACGCCGTTCGACCTCTAAATCACTGCAACGGATTCCGCGTGGAAAAGTACGCGAAAGATAAAAGCGTTTTCGCGCCGCGCAACATTTTCATTGCACAATACCAAAAGCCCGTGTAACGCTGCGGCTCGAGTACTATTCACCTCACCTCACGAATTCCCATTGAATCATACCGAAACCATCAGCGGCAACCCGAACGCTCCGGATGACGTACAATTAGACTATGTACGTCGCTGGAAAACGTACGGGTTCTACTATCGAGGGTTGAGTAGTACGGTGCCGTGGAAAAACTCGCTGGCGCCCGTGGCAAACTTGGAAAAAAAACGCCTTTTTCGAAATTAAAAATTTAATTCGATGATAGTTTTTTTTTAAAAAAAAATACTATTCATCATATATTTACGGTTATTGTTACGGTGTAAATTTTAAACTTTAAGAATTCGCTTTTCTCGCCTCCATACTAGCCGAATCCATCGATAATTTCCTCTAAGAATTCCAATGTGATATTTTCGTCATTAAATTCACGCGTACCGTGTTCAGTTAGACAAAATCTACTCGTTTCAATAAGTTTAATTCGTTTTGAAGGTTCAATAAACGTACGACTTTTGCACAATTTTGCACCCCTTTGAAATTCGCGTCCCTGGCTAAAAGCGTTCACTCCAATTGTTTCAGTATTGCGGTTGTAATATCATTATTATTTAACGAGTGTTCCCCGGCCGCAAAAGCTGTGTTACGTATACAGGTATAAGTGTTGTAGGTAAACTGTAAGCTGTGTGTGTACGCGCGCACGAACGACAATGGAAAACATATATTTGGGCCACGTAAATAACACATGCATGTATAAATACGTGAACAATGACGAAAAGTGTTTCGATCGATTCCGTCAATAATTAATCGTTTCCATTCTGCGCGCGACGATAAATTCAATACAATACTGTTTTGCACAAACGTATATATTTATATAATGACTATTTGTGTGACCAACATTGTGGTGTAACTCGTGTGCCGTTTGAATCGAAAATAGATTTTGAAATTTGAAGAAACACACTTACCGTGCGCGCGAATCTCTTGAGAAAAAGTCCTCAATAATAACTGAAGTTTTACACTTACAATCGCGTAAAATCCGTCGAAACGCACGAACCATCGAGTGCAGTATACAGAGCGATTGATCGTGTCCGTTTATTGAATTGATCGCGTGCGTATTATGTATATTATTAACAGGGCTCGGGAGTTAAAGCATTTGCTTATTTTTATGGACTGACTTAAAATGTAGCAGAATTCTATAGAAGTGTATGTCAAGTTATAACACGTACAATTATGACATTTGAAAGTGCTTTTTTTTTTTTTTGCTTATTTGACCAGTTTTTTTACGTTTTTATAGTTTTCTCCTGCAAAGTCGTTTTTGATCGAATTAAAATTAAAATTAATTCTTATTTACGTTCACACATAGTTCGTCGTCGTCCAAGGCATCGTTTAATAGTTAACAAAGATATTCCAACGCTTAAAATAGAACTGAGTGTCAAACGTCAGAATGATCAAGAACAAAGATTAACAGTTTACATTTTATTTTTCATAAATATCCCTTAGAAAAGCCATAAAATCCTTAAAGTCTTGAAAGTGAAGATTTATTTTTATTTTGTTTGATTTTTTAATTAGAATTTTATAGTTTTTTTTTTTTTTTTTTTTCAATAAATATTTTTGCTTAGTTTTAAATTTTTTAAATGCTTATTTTAGTGCTTATAATGATGTTTTTAAGCGCTATAAGTCCCGAGCCTTGATTATTAATATGTACGTAGTGAAAACGACGAGTAAATTAGCATCAATTAGTATCCGGTCTATATGCATCGAATTTGGAACGCTATCGTGGTGCATGCGCACCTGGGACATTAGATGCAACTAGGCGGGTAGAGAGTATTAACCGTCCACGCCTTTCGATCTCGAAACAATTCGTTTATGAGATATGACTTTTGGGATATTTGATTGATTATTGTATTCTTTGTTTAGCACAAAAGTTAGGTATGATTTTAATCTCTAGTCCGATCGATCTCGAGTACACTTTATGCCGTACTGATATTGTTTTCGGAATCCTCATCGCACCAACTCATCAAACGTAATAATAAACGAAAAGTGTGTAGTGTTCGCTATGTTGCACATGTGAAAAACGAAGACAACACATACCGATAACGAATCACCTTTGTATATTTTTTAGAGCTAAAATTCCTCTGCCCCAATAAATAGTAATTATCCGTGTGCGAAAAAAAATTGCGCGTGTGCGACGAAATCGGCGTGGGCCGAGCTTTGCCTATTATTATTACACGCTGCCGCAGACATCGACTATGATAACCTTGTAACGAAACCTTTTAATCTGCTCTCGGGTATGGCGACAACCTTTGACCGCGTCTCGTAATTGATCACCGTAATATACGATAAATACGTACGCGTGTCTATATACGTTTATAATACACATGCGTTGTATTTGCATTAAAAGAAAATAAAACGGATAACGGACACATCACGCCGACGAAAGCCTTTGTGCCGTACTTGGACCAGACGCGTTCGTGGAGTAATCCGGTGTCCGCATTCCGCCGTGTATCGATAACACCGCTCTTTTGCGGTAGATTGCGCAAGACAAATAATAATAATATAAATATCTCGAGATTCGAACGGCTGAACTGTTTGAGATTTCGTTTTGACCAGTGTACACCTAATGATCGATAAATTATACGCCCTTATTAGCTCACTAATTACGAGCAATCGTTGAATTATTTCTCATTATTGTACAGGTTAATAGAGAGAGGATGAGAGAGAGAGAAAGAGAACGAACGAGGTAAAAGATTAAACCTTGCGATACGAACACGCGTTGGTTGACTTTTTAGTTAATAAATTATTTGACGACGTAGTCTCGAGATATTTATATGGTAATATATTTTAGGTGTAGCTGCAATGGATAGGTAGGTTCAGCCGAGGGGGAAAAAAAGGTAATGACAATAAAATACACATTTATTTTAAAACTAATATTTAACGCTCGTCCGAAGAACTGTTGTACGCGTCTTACTTTCTTAGTATTTTGTTGTCCTCGTGTTTTATCATACCATCCAATTCTTTAACTTTATTTTTTTTAATTTTTTTTATTTTTTTTTGAAGGACACCGTCCTTCCCGGGCAGGTTTTTGTTGTTCGGTAGGTGTATTCGACCACGGGTGTGTTGTGGAATACTTTGGGATGGGCCGGGACGGTTGTGGTCTCTTCTCTTGCCACGGTCGTCCCACCCGTAAAGGGAAATAGTCCGCAGTGACCGAGGGTTCGAACCAGCTATAACAACCACCCTATACCGGTCGACCACAACGCCCCCCTTATATCTGATTGTTATACCGGTATACGGTAGCCTATTACATTATAAATAGGACCAATTCTCGTCGTCGAAACGCATATAGCATACGTGTACTCGATCGCACGTAAAACCGAGGCACTGCGAGTCTCACCGCGCACTAATAACAATATGATAAACGATTGTATTGTAATCGGTGCAGCGCGACTCCGCTGTGTGCGTTACGATATCATGCTCATGTCGAGCCGCGTTGCCTGCCTATAGCGAACGGTTTCGGACGGTCGAATCGCTCTTTCGCTGATCTGATACTCGAAAAACACCAGTATTTTATACACGGCAGCCGTGTACGCAACGTGGCAATACGTAATAAACCCTGTGCCAAATCATTATACACGTATGTGCACGTGTGCGCTACGACCTACGCGGGTATAGACTTTCGGCGTGCGTTCGTGTGACGAGACCGAAAATCGCGTCGTCTTATTTATCGACCGATAAATCGATCAACTGATAATCGAATCCCATCGGGTCGTCAAGTGCATATACAGTATTGTTAACAGCGCAACGTCCGGATCGTGTGCCGCGTACCGATTGTTCGAAGTGGTCCGCCATCGTTGCATCGTTCGTGTCCGAAATCGTACGAGAACCGATGTAGGTAAAATATATTAATATATAATATATATATAATATATAATAGGTAAAAAATCGGGTGCGGACGTGTACGGAGACGATACGTACACGCGCTGCAGATGGGCTGAAAATGACGAATTTATATGATACATTTATTATAAATGCGAAAGCAACTCGAACGTTGAAATCAGACTAAAAAATATCCAAAACGGCTCGCGGCTCCATGACGTTCGGTTACATAAATATCAATAAAAACCACGAAGACGGGAATACGTAATGATAATAAGAATAGAACCAAATAAGAAAAGAACCAAAAACATCGAGCAGTTCGCGTCCAGTTGCATATCGCGTACGCGAATGTAATGGCATGTATATTGTGTGCAAGAAGTGTGCATACAAATACCAGCGGCTCTCAAACTGTGCTCGAGGTTAGGTTAGTGGGAGAGATTATTAAGGGATCTACGGACTCGTATGAATTAAATTAAGTCCAAAAATACGTTAAATTATCATTTGTGTAGGTCGTATGTAACCGTATAGTATGATGAATAGTAGTGCGCGTTCATTTTCTTCCGTCAAATATTGAAGTACTGGTAAAAGAAAAACCCATGTCATTATTCGCATTGAAACTTTTTTTTAACAATCCAAATATAAGATGATTATTGATGTCTCTCTCCATTTTTCTCTGTGGCTGATATTTTTTTTCAACTACCAGTATGTTTTTATTCCGGTATCTTCCATCACCTGCTTCAAGAATAAAGTTCTAGGCCTTCCTCTCTCAGGTTTACCTGCAATTCTTCCCTCCATTATTGTGAACACTATTTTTACTATTATTAGATGTCCGATCCTTGCTTTTCTTCTCGATCTTAGCGTATTTCATATTTATTTCTGAGTATTCATTTTCCTGAAAACCTCAACATTTCTTATCTTTTCTGTCCACGTTAGCGTTTTCTCCAACACCATACTTCGAAAGCCTCTATTTTGATTTTCTCAGCCTTCAGTGTGATCCAAGTCTCTATTCCATGTAGGGTTAGGTTAGGCTACACTCTACACAACACATTTTATAAGTGATTTCCTCCTGGTGTCCAGATTTATTCTATTTGAAATGTATAAACTACTAAACATGTAATATTTATATTATTTGTTATATTTTCAAGTAAAATATTATGTATTTATGTGATATACTGATATTAAGGAAACAAATTAATAAACAAAAATGATGCGTAACGCATCATTTTTATTTTATTTTATGAATCGTTGTTTAAAATTGGCCTTTTTTGTCTTTTAAGGCTCCAAAAATGAAAGTGTTCGAAAACCGCTAGAGTAAACCGTGACGATGACAGTGGCGGATCCTAAGAGGTACTTGGTCTCCTTCGCGGTTTTGACAGATCAGCATTACTACGTGATTTAATCGAATATTTGATTCGTATACTATATAATATAGTATGATACAATATAAGCCTCTATGTATAGATGTATTAAATTTAGCATTTCCAAGTAGTGGTTTAATATATTATATTATATTATATCATATTATTTATATTTTAATATATTACGTAAACAATTTCGCAACGCAAAAATATTTTAACTACTGATTTAATTTTTGGTAAGTAAACCATTGTTAAGCCGATAGTATGTTTTCTTGTTGTTTATTCAAATAAAATGTAAGAAAAAATGTTGCCTATTTGATTTTGAATTTTTTATATATTTTTTTTTTTTTTTTTTTTTTTTTTTCCCGAAGCCTTAAATATCAAAATGCACTATATTATTGAGGGTTTATAAATTATTAAGATTTAATAGCAACAACTATATGATAAAATTCAGTCGAAATTGACAGGCTAATTAATAATGTTATTTAAACACACATTTTATTATACAGAGGTACCTACTGTGCGTCATTCTCATTTTATTAATCGAAATAAACAAACACACTAGCGAGAAATAATATGATATTACATTACATAATGTTTGCATCAGCTTATAACGTCGTGACGTGCGAGAGTATATTTAAATAGGTAATGCGAACATTTTACCTATATTATGTATATTTAAATAATAATAAAGAAGTAATCGATAAGTTTTTGCCCAGCAAATCGTTGTACGCGTAGCGTATTTGCCAAATCGATTTAATTTTATTTCTATATATGTGCCCTTTATATTCTTGTTGTTGTTGTTGTTGTTGTTGTTTTTTTTTTTTTTTTCTTAACGGGATTGTCGTTTTTTTTCTGTTTGTCGTATAAAAAAAAAAAAACATGTTTACTATCTAGACGACAAAATAAAACATAACTAATGAAACGGAATATAAATCTTATATATTATATTCTATACGCACGTAAAAGGTAGCCCCCTGCAGTAGTAGAGGTCGTGTGCTACGGTGAAATGGTGGTACATACGAGTATAATAGTGGTTGTGTATGTGTATGTGTGTGTAGTACGTACAATATAGAATGGCTGACGCAACATTGTTCGACACCTACTCATACAAACGGACGGTATTTAATTTATTCAAACAGAAACCGGGGAGATGAAAATATGAAATTCTCGAAATATCATGATCGTTTTCAATTTTACCTTCGAAAAACCGCTTTGCACAAACGCATATCGTGTGCCGGAATTTCGTTTGGCGCATAATGATATTATATTCATAAGAATTTTTTTATTCGTGCGTACAAAACGATCAGAAAAAAAATAAAATAAAACTAAAACGAAAACGTCCTGTCAGCGTCACCGGCTAACTGTGTGTTCACCTATTATTGGCCAGTTTCTCTGCCGCAGAGTTATCTCGAAACATATTATCATTCGAGAATAACACGTTATTCTTATACGAAATGGAGTTTGCGTATGCGATCCGCGTAAACATTTCGTCCCACTCTCGTACAACGACCACATACCTGTGAGTATGGGTATTTCAATTAAGTGATACCTTATGTTATGATAAATAACAATAATATTAAAATCACATCAAACTCGGATACGTTTTGTCCTTTGAAATGTTTATACGATACGAATTTGTTTTGAAAGTTTTTTTACTATTATATTTCTATGTAAATAAAAATAATATGTTTTTTTTTCGCTTTATGACGTCAATCGTTTGTTAATGAAAAAACAATCAAATTAAAAAACAAAAACGAAAAAAACGTAATATACAGTAGAACCCCTCTCGTTCGCCCTTGGCTAGTCCGTCATTCCGTTTGATCCGACTACAGTATTATCGATATGAATATGGATTTTCCAATTTATAGTATGTGGCTATATATATTTATAAAATTAACTGCCCGTTTACTATTTATCCATTTTTTATTTATTTTATTATTTAATTATTTATTTAATTTTATATATGTAATTAAAAATAATATTTAAATAATTTAATAAATAAATTTGGTAACATTTTGTCTTCAAATATTTCTTTATATTCTGATAATCCGACCTTTTTCGCGTTCCGACCACACCCCCCAGTCACGTAGGTGACGGATTATAGGGGTTCTACTGTACTAGAAAATATAAACACACACAAATGTAATTTCCTTAATTTCCACAATTAACCTGACATAATTCTCGAAACAATTGAAAAAGATGACCGTTACACCTATACCATGTATCATTACTACGTTGATATTCCAAACTTTTTTGCCAATACACAAATAATGCGGAATTTCATCATGAACTAAATACTTACCAGTTTATAAGCGAGTTTTTCTAGAAAGAAGCTTTTTCTCGAAATATTAATTTCGAATAGAATCCTAATGATACTATAATATTATAATAGCTGTATGAAAATAATATCATGTTTCAAAAAGTACGTGTGTAACGATGGAGCGATTTCCAACCATACAAAACCGGTTAAATTATGCAAATAATAGGTCGATTAGATAATTTTGTTTTCTAAAAAATTGCTTTCTCAATACGTAAAGCATCTAATTCAGATCACGGTATAATTATTTCTAGCTTCAAATGGAATAACATATAATTGAATAATAAACCGTAAAACAGTACGAGAAAGAAAATCTACTTTAAAATTATTTTATAGGGATTTTAATGTTTTTTTTTTTTTTTTTTTTTTTTTTTTTTTTTTTATATATGTTATGATATTTTATAAATCTATTATAAAAACAATAGCGTATGAATGGATGGACTGGATGATGGATAATAATATTCATGTTTGCTAAAGATTAGTTAATTTTAATTGTAATGAATCATTTGACTGTTCAATAATATTTATTTTGTCATAAAATTTCAAATAAAAAAAATATATAAAGAAGTAAATAAAAATGTACGAATAAAACCTTACAATGTTTTGAAAGTAAAATAACTAGGATATTCTAATGAGATTAATAATTATTCGTGGTGATAAAAGTACAATTGGCAAACAGAAAAAGGAAATATTACATTAAATATTTTCGTTCGTCCTCAAAAGCAGAAAAAAAACGTGGGTTCACAGTTAATATGTACAGTATATTCATTATAAAAATTCTATATATTTATTTAAAATAAAGTACAATCTGTTTTGTTTTTTAATATATATATAACTATTTATAAAAGTGATAAACAACAATTTATGTCCGATGAACTCTGTAACTATTCTACTGTTTTTGCTAAAATTTGGTATAGATATAGATTAGACCTTGGAAAAGGATATAGGCTATCTTGTCCCGAAAAAAAAAGAAGGGGAGTGTTAGTAAAATTAAGAAAGCCCGAATGGGTTAGGACAGTTGTTGTTTTGTTTTTACTACAACAACCGAAAAAACGGAAAAGAACCCCATCTTCTTACACCTCAGTGTGCATTTAGAAAATGGTGAACGTAACTATTTCACTGAAAATAATTCTAAAAAATTAAAAAAAATAAAAAAAATAACAATATTTTACTTTTCTGTACGCAGAGGTACCGTGGAGGTACACTTGGAACACGACAGAAAGAAAATGGAAATGCTGAACTCAAGAAAACAGATGGCGGTGGAAATAGTTTGTTGATACTTTTATTATTACCTCAGTACCGATAAACTATGAAAAACATTTAAAAACATATAAGTATTAATTGCTTGCTTTTATTTTAGTTTATGATTCCTATTTAAATTTTAGGTCACCAAAAAAAATCTAACCTCATCAATCAGAGTATCAGAGAAGCACAACGCTAACGTGTTGAAAGAGAATTTAAATCGGCCAATAAAATCATGGCAAGAAATACAACTCAAAAAATCATGCACGAGTATTTAGAGAACAGCGTGATGGACGTCTGCGACAAATAATATCGAGAACAAGGGTAGCAGGTGAAAAACAGAAACCTCGCAGTACATCATGAAAACAGTCAACGTTTATTTTTCACTGAAACGAATTCGTTTCTCCCAAAGAGCAATTGAATTACCAAAAACGATAATAATTGAATTCGAGTTAAAATATTGGGTAAAAAATCTGATGTTTTCGGTTAATTCACATAAACGTTATTATATGCCGATTTTTCACGCTGTTTTACGTGAAACATCAAAAACATGACCGGAAATATTCATAAGGGAATCATTTCAACTGGAAAAAGTTTTAAGAATAAATCGTCCCGTTGCCACGTATTCCATCGACATCGTCAGAATCTCCAATACGATTGAAAAAGCTTCGATATCCAATTCGTTTGAAATTTCGCAATGATCACAAACAAGTCTCAAGGCCAATGTCCAAACGAATTCTGTGTTTTGTTCGATCGATCCTGTACATGTTGTAATGATATACTTGCGTATACCGCCGTGGCATTGTGCATATTATTTCAACACTTAATCCCGTGAACCGGAAATCAAATAAGGATTTCTACGGCAAACCATGATAGTAATGATCGTGGTGAAAGAATAATAAGATGAAACCAAGATTGCGTACTTCTCTGCATAACAATCATCAACCGTCCGCTGTATTATTAGTGTGCGCGCGTATGGATGAATTAAACTATACGTTATTTTTACCGGAGCGGCGAAGCGTTTGCTGGCGTAATAAAAAAACGAACAACAACGACCACATATCTGCGTATCAATCGACTGCGGTCGGGAGCCGTTGACGACGCGATTCCATCACGTTCAAAGGCGCAACTAGGGGGGGCGCAATAGGGTTTTTAGCACTCCCGAGTTCAAATGTAGCACTCATGTTTTTTCTTTCTTTTGGATCCATGTAATCTACAGTAATTGCAGTTGAATACCGTTTAATTTTATTGTTAGCAATTTCAGCACCACCAGTATTTAGGCTCCGGGCCCGCGATCATTTTTTCGAGTAGCCCGGAACGGTTGACGGTATCAAACAGAAAAATGAAAATCGACAAGAATCGCGTATTGGGCATTGCGTGCGGTACGCGAAAGCGACGTAAAGCGCATCGATGGATCGTCACGAGAGCGTGTCAAAAATCGAAAACGAACGCGTTTCGTTCATAACCAGGCCCACGCCTGCATGCCCCCCCCCCCCCGTATGAGCGTGCACGGCAGTGCCGTATTTCCCCGTAAACCCTATAAGCTGGTTCTTAGGGTGGCAATTTTCTCAAGGACGGCAAATCGTTTTTAATTTTACATTCTTATTATGTGTAACTAGAACTGAAACAAATGCAACTGATTGTAAAATGTTTCATTTTATCAAAGCCGATGGGTACTAGGCACTAACTATTTAATTTCGAATATAATTTAAAAACGAACTGTTCAAGCATTTTCTACTACCATGTTTTTATCGTCATATTTTTATAGTTGATTTAATAGTTTTCCGTATGAATGTATGTATTCATTTTTATAACAGCTGTATATTTTTATTTTACATCATTCAAATTTTAAGTAACAAAGGAAACAACAATAATTGTATGCTTTAATAACAATTTTTTGGACTGGAAAAATATTTATATTAAAAACCGTCAATTTGTTTAGTGCTTAAAGCGGCACAATGGTTAAATCCGGCACGTGCGCGACGGTTCGCGAATCCGCGACGGATACGAAAAAAAACTTCCTCTTGGCAGCTGACGGTCACATTTTATGCGTGTAATATCGTACGTACGCGTCCGGAACCGTACGTTATCATCGTCCTGCTGCAGGAGAAGGACGAAGAAAACAAAAAAAATAAAACAAAAACATCTTGTCACGTCACCGGATCACGTTTTTCGACGTGCAACGAGCGCAATACTTCACGCGCAGGTACACCGACGACGTGCAGCGGAACCGTCTGGACCAAACGCGGGGGATGACCACCGAAATCGGGTGACGAAAATTCGTACGGAAACCCGACGGTCATTCGCGACTTTCGTAACACACGTGGTCGGGGGTGTCGCGCGTGATGTTCGAGGAAGGTTCTTTTTCTTTTTTTTTTTTTCAATAATTTTAACGGTAACTCCAGAATGGTTTACGGTTTTGGAATTTTAGCATCACAGATAAATGTAGAACGATTTAGTTTGGGTATTAATATTTAATATGTATATACATGTGTATACGATTTACGGACATTGAATACGAAGTTGGCTACATCGCGATAATAAGGAGTTCAGGTACTATGGTCTATTGCATCGTTTCAACATTGACCGCCGGTCTTACAATCAGTGAAGTCCCGTCGATTTCGTCGGGAGTGCACTGCGCCGTCTCGGGTATCTGAACACGGACGTTTTTATGGTTTAGCCGGTGGTTTTGGTGGGAAAGATTTGTAAATGCTAATAAAAAAAAAAAAAAAAAAATTTGAAACGCCTACGTTTTTGTTTTTCACAGAAATAGAAATTAAAATCGTTTAAGTTTACCGATACCATCGTAAGGTACGCATAGTATACCGTCAATAATTTTTTCGTAGTCCGAAGGGAAACATAACGTCGATTACAAAACAAGGCCAAAATCAAAACCTGTACGACTGAATTGCATTCAATAACCCTCCGCGAAGCGCTCGAGAGTAATACTGGCCGTGAGTTTTTGAAACAATGTTGAGAGCATACGGCGGTTATAGCTCTATGGGAACACCACTGCTTACAACAGCGATGTACGCCACATCGGAAAAGGTAGTGCCTACTCAGCAAACACACACGTTATCCGTGCAGACTGATAATGACGCAACAATTGTTACACGTGTAAACATAACGTTATCACGACGCGTGCAACATGTTTTTAATTTTGTTGAGGTGTACGCGCGCGCGTTCGAAATGCACAGAAAACCGCGACGGGCGATCGAAACCGTACGCAATCGTCATGACGTACGTAAATCGTCGGAGAAACCCTAAAAAACTGTACAGAATCGTAACGATAGCGATCATTTGCGATGTGGACTTCAACCGTAACTGCATAAGTCGATCGCGTAGCGTAATGGTAACCACGCAGCGTTCGTATTTTTCGATGGCAAATTTCCAATCGGCCGATCTTTTTCAAGGTGAAAGCCTCCGTCATTCGGGGGTATCCTATACACATTTTAAAATAATGTTTATTCATAGACCGCGTGTATGCGTATGATACGTTTATATTATAATATATGTAAATGTACCAGCCGAGTGTACGCGTGTTCTGCGCCTAATGTCTGTTGGGCCCGGATCGGCTCCAAGACGAGTTCTGCACGACATACATAATTTAATGTAAATGCGTTCTATACGTAATAATAAATAATACGTACAACATCACGTTTTGAATTTTGTTGGATTCGGCGTTCGAAAACGGATCGATCGAAAACCAATACCGATGATAAATAGCAATCGGTATTACGATTAGTCGAACGTCATGTCGACGATACATGTTCGCCACGGTGTACAATATGTGTAATATTTTTATTAGGATAACCTTTAACAGGACCAAGGACGGTCCGGCGTCATTTTTTTTTTTTTTTTTCGTTTTTCGATTACACCGTGCCGCACCAATTGATATTATAGCTGCAGGCGGGCGGGCAAGTAACCACGTATCACACGCACGCACAATAATATTATTGCTATCGCGATGCTAGAAACGTAAAAAATGCTAAAAATGCTCAACGAGATCTGTTGAAATTTCCGTAAAATCGCGATGTTCCGTTCGCGTCCACCTTCCCCGTTGCCGTCCTTTAGCGTTTTTCTGAACGACGTTGAACATTCGACCGCGCCAACGCATTTTCGTACAGCATTATGATGATGATAATAGTACGATCGTACGCGCCAAACGATAATATCGCATACCGTACGCCCGTGCGCGAAGCATTGTTCTCGTACTACTACTGCTATTATTATTGTAATTAATATGTTATTATTATTATTTTTTTTTTTTTTCGTTTATCGTTCTCGCATTCGTTTCCACGAGATCCCCGTACTCGTATTATTCAGGTACGCCGGGCTCTGCGTTTTCTACGTTAAATTATTGTTATTACGGTATGTTTACCGCGGCGGCGCGCGCGCGGTAGTGTCTTCTCTCCGCTGAAATAGAAACGAAACGTTGCGTCAGCCAATAGTTGTTTTCCTTTACCGTTCACCTACTTCCACCTTGCGCGCGCCCAACACGTATAATATTATCTGCGTGTATATTATTATTATTATTATTATATTTTTTTTTTTCGCGTTTTTTCTCTCTGCCTCCATCTCTTGTTCTCTCTCTCCATCTCTGTCTTTCCGTCTGTCCGTCTATTGGTCTCTTTCTCTCTGGACAATTCTAGCCGTACAATAATAACGTACAAAATAAATTCGTTATTGCATTTCAATCACACGACGTGTACAATAGTAGTACTTTATTATACTTGGAAATTAATACGACACCTGTAGTGTCCGTACAGAAAAAACAAGTAACGACCAGCACGCACACATACATGTATCATATTGGTAGATCGTACGATATACAATAGTGCAGGTTATCCGCAAACAGGAAATACGTTTTTCTTCCTCCGCTTTTTTTTTTTCTTTTCAGTTGTTAGTGCACAATTTTAATACACGTGTATTAGTGTGCGCGCGCGCGTGTGTGTGTGTGTGTGTGTGTGTGTCAATCGAATCGCTGAAGTATTATATTCCGAAGCAACGCATCGTTATAATATTTATTGTTATTAATTATGTGTAACGAAAACACACCGATGTTTTAAAAGTAATTGTACACCCGTCAGAACAAAAAAAAAAAAAATAAATAAATAAATAACGTTTCTTTTTAAATCATAAATTAAGTATGAAAATGTAGACGTTAGAAAAAAAAAACGTAAGTATTACTTTATAATAGTTCCCGTATATACATATACGTTTGGGGGCAATATCACGTTCGCTTCGAACGCAATCAGGGCAACGGCAAAACAACATTTTGAAACATTTTTATTTTTGTTTTCAATGGTAAATATACGATTTCAGTTTTTACAACTCCCCTCGAGTGTATGATACGGGTTCAATAAAAACATTATTGTTAACGCGCGTATTTCTCGTCGAATATTCTACTAGGCATTGTGTCTACGCGCGCGTACAAATACATGTGTGTTATTTTTCTTGTACACGTGCACTGGCCGTTTTGTCTGAACCCGGCGGTTGACGTGTGCTTTATTTGGACGGCGAACACATATTAAAAAGAAGTGCGCTATACGTTTTCGCAGGCGGTTCAAACGAAAACTGTACACGTTCGGTGCACCGCGTCAGCGGAACGAAACAAGTATGAACGAAAACGAACCAGGAAAGTTTTAATCTCGGTAAAACGGGGTACATTTTGTTTCCAGATCGTGCACAAACGGCCTTTGTGCCGGCAGTGTATATAAATATTCGTTTGCTGCGATAAAAGTAGAATATAATTGTTGTTGCGTTCCCGAGTTGCGCGCGCGCGCCCGTTCCGTTCGTTTTCCGATTTTTCTTACGACGTACCAACAACGGTGCGGCTTTGCACGGCGAATGTGTAATATAAATGTGCGAAAAAGTTCGAAACGTCGACGATGCACAACCTAACCGAAAGGTTCGCACGAACGAGAACGTTAGATATGTATTTTACAAATGTTTTTCGTACGTATGATATACGTGCGTGCGCGTAACCTGTACACGTTTACCCGTCGATCACGTGCACCGCGCAATCTGGTCGGAAGTTAGAGAAATCGACGGTCACCCGGTATCTACCGAATCCATTAGCTGGTCCAAGGTTATACATCATATTTATATCGTACGCATACGTGTGTGCGTGACTTAAACAAACACACACACACACACACACTGTATAAACGTATATATTCGTAGTGATATAGGACTTGTGTATGCGTAAAAAAAAATAAAAAATAAATTTATCTACCGGAGTGGAGAGGAACACGCGTAGCAGAGACGCTAAATCAATATTTGCTCCTCACGCGCGCACACACACACACACACACACACACACACAACACACACACTTCTTTGTGTTCACTGAAAAAAAAAAACCAACACGCAGTACCTTTCCCGACGGTATAAGTAAATATATTTGTATATTTTCAACCCTCTTTTGGTGTTTTTAATGTGTCGAAAAAGAGACGGTAGGGAAAAAACACGCCGTCGCACGTCAGGACACTGCTTTTCTGTGTCAGGACGTCCGCGGAAGATAAGTGTGGGGCAGAGGGGGCGGAACTATAACCTGTGTTGCCTTAACCAAGTTATAATTATGTACGAAAATATTTTATACCCCCTCACCCATGAGAAAATACTAGATCGGCCACTGGCCCTGTGTGTGGTAAAATATTGATTCATTCGGTTGGTACACACGTGGCATGATGTCACATGAATCATTGACATCCAATTCATATTGTTGTAATATGAAATGTACTACAATTTAAGTCTAAGAGTAAGAGACCCGTGTTTTAACTAACCTAACCTTTGGCTCAAATTAAATGTAATTTATTCAAAAGTATTTGGTAAAAAATAAATTATATTTCGTAATTGTTAAAGTAAAACAAAAATGTTCTAAGTTTTAGAATTATTGATAATAAGAATAACAATAATAATATTATTGTTATTCTAACACTTATTACGACAATATAACAGCTACAGTTTACCACAAAGGTATAAATCATAAATAACTGAAAAGATCTGAGGAAAATATACGAGTTTTAAAGAAAACGTATTCATTACGACTAATATACGACAATATTAAATAAAATCTTAAAATTGTTTATTATATCTCGTTAAGATAGGACCCAAAAGTATTGTAGGCACCCCTGAAATACACAAGCCAATGATTCTGACACGTAAGTACAGCCACCGTCATTATCGTCATCGCGTACGGTTTAATATTTCCAAAAACGTTCATCGGATTTCGGACGGTGTCATGGAACGCCGTTTAGACATTATTCATGGAATTAATTACCGACTACTGTTCGATCGTCGTAGATATGTTGTTTTATTATTTCGATAACGTTCTGGAAGATTATAGCCTGCACGAAATATTATTTAATTCACTGTCGACAAAACCAATGAACAATAGGTCGGGCGATAAGCAGACTTCTTGAAATATTACAATACGCCGTTAATAAATCTCGTTTATATTCTTGGATGAAATAAAAATAATCGTACACTTTAAGTATTAAATATTCATGTATGGTAAAATATACCCTTTAGAAACTTGTACAAATATTATTTGTTCGAATAAATTTTACGAGTTACAGTGAAATAGTACGAGTAAAATGTATGAATTAAAACCGATTAGAAACATGACAAAAAATAATACACATAAACTAGAAATAAAAATATACTAATTACATTTTGAAAATCAAATTGGACTGTAGATTAAACAAATATTTTGAGAGAAAAAAAATAGTTGTAAAGGAGACGTAAAAATTGTATATAACATAGTCGGTATATTATTAGGTAGTTAGATAATGTATAAATATCATTACTGTATCATCTACTCTTCAGCTGTCCATCTCAGTGCCATAAAAAAAAATCAATTAAAGATCCTTTCCTCAACTCATGTTCTCGAATATTCCCTCATTACTGCTCTATGAACCAATAGTATAATTATAATGGAACCGATTCTCAAATTTCTTTTTACAATCCGGTTTAAAAATCTAATTACGTGAGCTTTGCCAATTATTTTTATGATATTAATTTATAATGTTTATTTATGATAAGTATGTCGAGATATAACAATTTAAGGTTAATATCAAATATAAATAAAAAAAAAACATGACTATATAGTAAATATATAAATACAGGAGGTAAGCAACATATTAAATACATACGAAGACTCGAGTTTATTTATTTCATATTAGGTTTTTTTTCGAAATACATAATTATTTTTAAGTTTTTAGTTTTCGTGGCATATAAAATATATATTTTGTATTAAAACGTAGTTTTTTTAATCAACAAACATAACTTCAATAATATTTTTATAGGTAATGATAATTAGATACGTAAATTATACATTTTAAATGCTAGTTAATATTTAAAACATATTCATACAATACCAAGAAATTCCCAAAAGTAATTACTTTAATTATCACAACGCTATGTTTAGTAAACGCAATTCACGTGTAATAGTTTCAGTTATTTCACCGCTAATCACGATAATTGACTGCATTTTAATTTGATTTTTAATCTAAGTGTTTATTTTATTATTTTTCCGAGTAATAGCGGTATTCATTTTTTATTATTTTTTTATTAAAATAATGTATTATAATAATTACGCTGGTTGAAAAATATGACACGTATTGTAATATATTATTTTCTTATTACTTAACCTCGTAACCTAATCAATCCGAACAAATATTGTTGCTTTGTTTTTTTTTTTTATATATATATATATATATATATTTACACCAGAAACGATAACGTATATCAAATATACGTAATACAAAAAAAAAAAAAAAAAACATATAAAATTTTACGATTTTGAAACTAGCTCGTTTGTTCCGATAAAATCGTTACTCATCAACGTTACAATATCATATTACACGTTGCCGTGGCGATAATGTGATTAATTCCGATACTATGCACACAATATATGTTTTATTATTATACGGTACGCGATGAATTAGTATATAGATCGTGTACCGTAATGTGCACCATACTCAACAACAATCCTATAGTACGTACACTCCATAGGCAGCGTTGGAGGAGCGTACAACTCCTGTCGGTTAGGTTTCAGCAACGTGCGCACAACGCACGACGAAAATAACGCATCGCTTTTGCAAGTAAATACAATGATGTATTGCCGAAAACAGATTTATACGATCGAGTGTGACCAGCGACCGGACGGAGCATTGCAATCCGTTGTTGTTGGCTTCTGGACGTAAATAATTTTCGTGCGCGCACTGTAAATCGGTGTTCACCAACCGGTAGGAGAGGCGAGCCCGTCGCCAACGAGGGATTCGGGTACCACACGGGGGTGCTATGGAAATGAAGAAAATGCTGAGTTTTATTTTTTATTAACACGTGAAATGTGCAAATTTACAATCTCTAACGTTAAACGTGGACTGTTTTTACCGTTTTAGACGGTGACCGTCAAAAAGAAATAAATAAAAATTAAGGTCATCTACATTTTTTTTAAATTGATGGGCCGGAGCGCCGGGGGTATTAGAAATATGCAAGAAGCGTGTACATTGAAATTTACAATCATAAATTGTAAATCGGAAATAATGATAAAAATACCGCTCTACATGATATTTCTACACAGTACGTTCGTAATATTGTACAAAACGATTTACTCCGTACGAGCAGTTTCCGAGAGATTGCTTTTACTCGAGATGAAGTACAATATACTAACTACTGTGTAGATCGAGATCCTTGATTATGCTTCTAGGTCGAACGACGATTGCAATTAATGACCGAGTATGTTTAACGTCAAACAGTTTCATGGCGCGAACACGCGAACTATAGAACGGGCGACAAACGAGATGAAATCGTATTTAACGTTTTGTCCAACGGAGTAAAATTCAAAGGTTTGGATCGCACGTGCTAATATTATAAGGCAAGTCGAAGGAAAACGATGATAATGGACTTTCCCTTCTAGCGCGCGGCTCGCACCGTAAAACGGTTTGATGCTTTTTCCCGACATCGGTGCATAAATTATTCTTCGTGTACAAACAGCAGATACCAAACGACGGTAATACGCGACAAACGTTAACGATTTCTTTGGGTTTCGGATTTTCCCAAAGCTTTCCCGTTTCGTCTCGCGATGAAAAATAATTATTTTCAGTCTCGGGTCCATTAAACTGTTTGAACGCTTTTGCCGTCGTGTGGCCGACGGTAAAATTGTTATTAGCATAAAAGCCGAAAATGTTTTAAGAATGTACAGCACGAAGACTTTTGCGAAGGGTGTTTTAATAAGCACTTTTACGTACCATATTTTCAACGTTAAACGACGACTGAAAACTATCTTATGAAATCATTCTTAAATTATATATTATTCAACGTTATTCCCGTGATGTTTCTTTTCGAATCACCCCAGATACCGTCGAACTGCGAAACGTTTTTAACATCAAATTTTAAGTACGAATAAACAGTCTTAGGTCTACGGTATACAACCCGCGTCTCCTCGTGCGCCCTAAATGCACTTAATAAATGCGATATTTACTACTAGACGCGCATATTATATCTTTTTTTTTTTTTTTTTGCCAAGGCAACTGGTAAAACTGTATGTGTACATAATAACGGATTATATTCACATTGATGGTTGTTTTACATGGGTACCTAATTTAAATATACTCAAAAGCCCAAACAGTAAACACACTCACTGTGTAATAAAATAGCGTACTCGAGTAACAGCTTTGTGGCAGGGCGGGGTAGAGGGATAAAGTAGTAAATGTATCATAACGCTAAAATAATGTAAAAGCTAATTAATTTCCATGAGACCGCTTTTTACCACTATACACGTGTACGTACTTCCATTTTAGTTTAACGACAAACACCTATTGTCATCGAAAAATAATATTTTTCTTTATTAATATTAAACGACCAACATTTATAATCTGCTGCAGTGCATTGTTTTATCAAAAATCAAAATAGTTACGTATTCATCTGATAACATAATTGTTTCCGTCGCTAGAACATTCTTGGATACAGAGGTGGAACTAGGAATTTTTACGTCCGGGGAAAATGTTAAAACTACGCCCTATCATAGACCAATAACCAAATACTCTTCTCGAGAATTTTTTTCTAATAATTAATATACAATCATACTTACCAAGTTTTAAACTAATAAGAGTATTTAAAAAAAATTAAAAATATCATATTAATTGTTAATAATTACAAAAATTACAAAAATTTTACGCCCGGGGATGAATCCCCGTTTTCCACCCACTAGTTCCGCCCCTGCATGGATATATACAATATATATTTATGGGCTAGAATATACTCGTATTAACGATAACTTAGACTTGGATTGTTTATGAAATTGCATATTTTTTTCTATTGATCCAATTTAATGCGGACCAAATCTGATTCATGTTCTATTAAATCAAATAATACTATTTTAATTTTGTATATTTTACGGTTTTGTACTTCAAATGTATAAATTTGGGATTTTAAGAATATCGATTCATAATTCAGTACATTTTTGAACTTTTTAAAAAACAATTGAAACTAATGGATAAGTGATAAGTTATTAACCTGTGTAATAGCGTTTGTCACAAATATAGTATTTTTAGATTCAAGTTTGATCAAATTAAAAAAAAATCATTGTATCACAGTATTACGTTCATACTGTAAATTATTATATACCTACAACGTACTAAAAAAATATAAAATATAAAAATCAAATACTTTTAATTATAATACATTTTCTATGTTAAAGGTAAATTAATTTTATCCTGCATATTTTGTGGAATGTTTATTTAGCTAAAATGCATATTTTATGTTTCTTTGTGCATATTTGGTATTTTTTTAGTGCATAAACGCGTATATATTACAGTGATGTTATGCATATATACATAAATTCCTCGGTTGCGTATAGATACAGCCGGAGCCACACGACTCGCTAAGCTTGCTCAAAAATTGACTTAAGTTCGTAATACAATAATAATAATGATGTTTTCAACGCAATTTTATATCATTACCGTGCTGCGGGTAAACATCCAAATAGGCTGAAAATGAATGAGCATCTTACGCGCGTATTACCTTTTTGAGTTCTGAACGTATAATAAATGAAAACGATTTAAAATAAAACGTTTTCTCCGCAGACGAAGTTCGAAGTAATAAAATGTAATTCGCGCACGTCCGCACGTACACAGAGCTTAAAACGTTCGCACTACTATTATTACTGTTGTTGTATGCGCGTTATCCAAACTGGTTTTATTACGATTTATAACAATCGCATGTGACGGGCGGCCAATATAATAATTTCTATGTTTATTTTGTTTTCCGTTCCAAATATATATATATATTAAAAAAAAAAAAAAAAAAGAGTTCGTTTTCATCATTTCCTTTGTGAACGTAACGTTTATCATCGTGTCATCATCGTCGGTCCGGATTCGTTCAGAGAAACGTCAGCTCGCTAAATAGAAATGGTTTCAGTCTACACAACAAACCATACATAAAATAATAATATGTACTATTATGATATTAAAACACAAGACGCTACTGAAAACTACATACAATTTGTCAAATCAAACACGTACAGATATCTGTATGTAGTATTCAGATTTCCTAGAACTCGGTTATAAGCGGAGGCCCGAATCGATTTAATGAATAAATCATTTTATTTTTTATTAATACTATTCTATGCTGCTGACATTGTTTGTTCAATACCGATAACTATAATAATATAATTTTTTTTATTGATAGCTAGGTAATAATGATTCGTTTCAAAAGACCATATGAAAAGGTTATACATGCTGCTGTAATTACTATCTGACCTTTAATTAATTTAATGAAAATTACTATTCAAGTAAAGGGGTGTATATTTTACCAAGGATAAAGTTGGCATAGAAAAATCCAACAGCGAGGGCTTGATACTGATTAAAAAAATAAATAAATAAATAAATTACAGACATAAGTAATTTTTAAAAACTCTTTTTTTGGACTTCCTTTCTTAAATCTATAAGATGTTGAATAGTGTTTTACTGATGACATGGTAATCGTCTTTAAAAATCTATCCACATCTGTTTTGGCTTAGGTTTTTTTTTTTTGCAAATAATAGAAAAACGTTCGTTCAATAAGAAGAAAATATATTATTATTACAATTTTTTTTCTTTATCTATCGAATTAGATTTTTTTTTATATATTTATCTATTGCAGTGAATTATATCATGTTGTAAATTTATTAATTTATTTGTATGTATTTATTATTATTTTAAGTACAGGTATACCAAAGACTTTATTTTTAAATAAAATAAATACGATAATAAACATGAAATCATAAAATCAAAATTATTTTTTTTACCTAACACGATAATAATAAACACATTGCTAATAGAATAAAAACATATTAAATCGTTTACTACCGCCGCTTCAACCACTGTAATCCTAAACTTTTATAGATTTTACATACACTTAGGTTGTACCTACAAATTTAAAACCCATTAAAGACGAGCCGTTTCAATCGAAATCAGTTATTAGTATAGGGCTAGGATATTTACGAATTCCATATTTATTTTCTATGTATTCAATTTCATGGTTATCTAGATATAGACTTGAGTCATGTTCTACTGAATCAAATAATAAATAAAATTTTCATTTAAATATATATTTTGAGGTATTAAGAATTTAAATTCATATTTTTATAAATTTTCAAACTATTTAAAAAAAAAATTTCAATCAACAAAATATTTATAACCACTCCACCATTAATTACATAATGTTTGTATCACATTCTTCAAATACACTTCAATAACATCAATAGATGTAGAAAAAAGTTTTTCAAGCTCCAAAAATGAACTTTTGAACAACAAATGTAGTAACAAGTTTTTAAACAATAAAATAACCATTGTATCACAGTGGAACGCTGTATCTACCTAATTTTATTTTAAATAAATTTTGAATTTTTGATGTTTAAAAAAATAAATACATTTTTGTGCCTCATTTTTTCTTAGTGAAAAATGCATATTTTGATTGCATTTATTTTCATTTTTCAGTACATAAACGTATATATATTATTGCAGTTATATTAAGTGCTCAAACATCCGGTCCCTAGTCACTTAGATATTATAGAAATACGTTTCATATTTGTCGCGATTTTTGATAGACATCTACTAAACCCGTTAAACTGGATCTAGTGTAGAATCGTTGGTCAATGAATTGTTTACATTACGAACGCGGATACGAAATTCTGCAGCGCTCTCATTAATGCTGAAATCGGACAGTGGCCGCCGGTTGGAAAACAAATGTGACGTTGAAAAGGGGTGGCTGTAATACGGTAAACCGTATAATCAGGTGACGTCGCGTGGTTTCCGTTAATTTAGTTTTGGTCGTTTTCATTTTTTGTTTTCCGTTCAAAGTGGTTTTTTTTTTTTTTTTACATATAATATATATATTTATACGTGTTGGGACGAGGAGGAGAAGGGAATTATTTTTTATTCTGCGCTTATCGTGCCCGACCCGGTCATCCGAGTCATGGACGCAATAATTAACCGGACGTTACACTCACCGATCGAGATTTGAATAAAATATATGGTTCACAGGATTATTATAATCTCACAAGTACCGT
The DNA here is from genome assembly GCF_003268045.1 of Sipha flava. NCBI lineage: Eukaryota > Metazoa > Arthropoda > Insecta > Hemiptera > Aphididae > Sipha > Sipha flava. The sequence continues at coordinate 619,773 of NW_020273276.1, forward strand.
ACGATGTTAATCGTCGGTTGCGTTTTCATTGATACCGTAGTATCAATCGCATCAACAAAAAAAAAAAAATTAAAAACAATAACTGAATATGAATTATGCATGTATAATATACAAGGAGCAAGTAATTGACTGGACGCTCATACACACATTTGAACGCCAGTGTTCCGAGTAAACCAGTTTGCGTATATTTTGTTCTTCGTTGACTGCTTCGGATGCGGCATACAAACTCATCAGTAGACCGCATTCACGGGTGTACTCACGGAGGGATGTTATTGGGGTTCAATCCCTTCCCAGTCGGCCGTTTTTTTCCAAACGTATTTGTTAGGCGCGTGAAAATCGTACGGTTTATGTTTACAATTACAATACCAATATATTTGTTCCGTCGAAAAATAAACGAAATAAAGTAATACGTCGACCACAGTTTACTGATAAGTGATTACTTGACGATTTTTTATTGAACCTCTAACCACCCTTAACGGCCCTTTGAAAATTCCCGAGAACGCCATCATGTGAATCGCAATATATTACGCGTTCCACGCACTGACCTGCGTCTTTGGAAACCAGATGCATTTCGAGTTGCATTGCTCGATGTCCGTTAATTATATCCTGTCCCGGATACTGACACCGTCATCTCTTTGCCAAAAACCGCAGTAGTGAGGTTAGTAGGCACGATCAGTGGCGTGGCTATCATAGAGCAAAGCGGGGCAATGCCCCGGGGCCTCAGAGCACAGGGGGCACCTTGAACATTTCTGAAACTAAATTTTCCTAAAATGATTGACAATGTTGATGGTGTTTTATAATAACTTTGCAAACCGTACGTGGTGGTTCTAGTAACAATCGGTATTAAAGTAGAATAATCACTCAATATTTGTTTGTTTTTTTATAATAGGTATACCTAATAAACCTGGATTTTATTTTTACTGTGCACATCTGTTAATTATTCGGAAATTAATTTTATTCATCATTTCATAATAAATAAGCAATTCACATAAAAAAAAAAAATAATAATAAAAATAAAAAAAAACAATATAATGTGTTTATCTTGAATTTTCATGTTAGGTTAGATAATATATCAGTTAGAGGGCCTAGTTAACTTACGGAAATGGGGCCCTTTCCTGTATTGCTACGCCACTGGGCGCGACAAATGAAAATGCGACTGCCCAAAGAAAAAAGAAAATCGTACGACTTACTGCACTACTGCTAACCCACGAAGGGTTCCGAGGGACCGACTTCATCATCCGTATCTGCAGATTTCAAGGGAATACGGTGTCTGCAGGCTCTGCTGAGAGACCGCATGTGCTTATGTACCACAACGCATTTGTACATATGTAGAAAATATTTAAATACGCGACACTGGGGAACACGTTGAGCTCGAAGCATTTGATTGTCTTAGCCGTTAGGTAACATCACTCTTAGTTTTTGGTTTGTTGCTGCTTGTTTCGGATACAAGTTTTTAAATACTATTATTCTGAATAGTTTACGTGTAAATTAACAATGGCGTATAGCTGAATTCAACAATTAATTCTAAATGTAACTTTTCATATCATACATGAAGATCTTGAAAAATAAAAATCACTTCTAGATTTATTGGACAAACGTGATTTATGATTTTTCCCTTGTCGTCGCTTCTAGAAAATTTCAGTTTTTCGTTTTTAATTTTTGGTTCCATTTCCCTTACAGTTATTATAGTTGTTATTCAGTTATTATAGTATGCTGAACCTACGTATACTTCAAGAATAATACCACTTTTTTTTTATACTTAATCGTCCACGTTAAAAAAACAACCAAAAATTGTTGTTTGTTTTAAATTTGTTTATGTATTTCCACTTTACTTTATGTTTTCAAAAAAAAAAAAAAAAATTAGTCGTAGGCAAACAAAAAAAAAAAAATTTCAGCAAAAATAATTAACTCGGTTTTCTTGATTTGGTCATCAAAAACAAATGATGTTAATTGGAAATTGCGTCAGTAGTCGAAGTATAATATTCCTCGATACTTATTGAATAAAAAAAAAAATGTGTGCATGTGTACGTGTTTGTGTTATTTACTTTTCTGGTGATTAAGTAGGCAAACGTTTAAATATGATACTTAACTTTTTATGGGGTAATGTACTATGCAGGTTAAATATTTCATATTTTATTCTTATAATATTTGTTTTTTATGATAATTCACTTTTAAACATGTTTAGTTTATTTTTTTTATTTATATAAATCACTGGTATAAAAATTGACCCTTGATACTTGCACAGTTATTTTAATAATTTTACCACTACATCTGTCAAAATAATTAATACTTGTCAAGTGAAATAGTCGAGAAAAATGTATAAACATATTATATAAAAAAACTACCTTCTAGATATATTACAACTTCTCTCACTTTATCTACAAAGTGATGTACACTCACATATACCTACATCATTTCTTTGCCTGACCCTCCTTACACACATACACACACACACACACACACACACACACACACGCGCGCGCACACACACACATACTAAGCGCATATTACGCTGAAAACTACTAACACCGTTTTCAGTTTAAAGTAATATTTTAAGTAATAAATAATATCACTCTCACTGATTAATGTGAATTCAATAAAAACTTGAATATTTTCACATTTAATTCATAGACACACTCGTGGAATAAAAATATGATTACAACAACAAAAAAAAAACCTCATGTTGACAAACAAAATATAAACATAAATTAAAATTAATAGTGTAGAGAGAGTTGAGAGCAGTAGCAAACTGGTTAGCGTTTTATTCATTTTTAATTCGTAAATCTGTGTGGTAAACACACCAGCAATTACATTCTAATCGATCCTCGGACATGGTTAACCTTGGTCGATTTTTTTTTTTTTTTTGTAATTTTTCAAATAGAAAACTAACGCTCTGGGTTGGCATTAGAAATAGACAGCGTGTAACTCCAATTTTCACCCATCAAAACGCAATAATTGTATAATATGACACAGAATGTTTAAGTACAACAGACATTATAGTGAGTTAATGTTTTTATTTTTTTATTTTGTTTTCGTTATTCAGGAGTTACATCTTCAGTCATTGGTACATTATAAGAAAGTCTTTTCGAGTAAATATTTGGATATATTAAAATGTTTATATTTTCATTAATGTTATAATAAAATACAATAAATATACACGAGTAAACAGTATAAGGTTAAATCGTTATGTTGAGTCCATAAAATAATATTTTTCAGACTTTATGAGAACGATGACCTTGGTTGCAGGTTAGGTCCACCGATTAGATTAGATATATGAAAATAACCTCAGAGAGCAAAGGTAAAAAGGTCAAATGAATACCACGTCAGGAAAACATAATGATTTTAAAGATCTATTATTTTAAATGAATAACTTTTCGTATTCTGACTTGTAGTTTTTCAGCTGTTCGTTAAATCTTTACTTATCCAAGGTCTCCGATGTTCTCTCGATCGAGGTTGTACAAATAACAATTACGACTACTGTCGAGGCTTTTATTTCGGATTCTGAAAGGATAAATAATGAATTTGAAAAAAGGTTTTTACAGTTATTCTATTTTTAGCGATGTCGAACTGACATTAAAAAAATAATTAAATTAAAGGATTGCGCGAAACTTGCTACATCAATCGCCGCCATACCAATATTTATTAAGTCTAAAAGTAGATAATTTATGTTTTTATATTATTATATTAGTCGTGCACTTGAAGACCTTGGAATGAATCCTGTAAGGACACGCTTATAACATTACTTGGTGCAGAGAAGCATTATATTTAAATTTTTAAGTCAAAAGTGATTTTCTCGTGTCAGTCGAATTCATAAATTAATATAACTGATTTTTTTTTTTTAGGCAGTGTTAGTATAATACTTATATATAAGTGTATATGTATATATTGTGCACACACGTGCAAACGAACTAATCACGTAACATTGTGTTGACCAATGGTCATGAGGAATCGATCGAACCGTCATATCACAATAAACTTGTCATGACTATTTATGGAGGATAGCTTGACAAGCCTTCTCGAACAATGTACGTATATCCAGTGGCGTACATTAAATTTTCTTATATGGTGGGGTGAGAGATTTAATTTCAAACGTTGATTTTTATGTCAATATCAAACATTTGTTTTTATACCTCCTCGGACGAAAAATGAATGTTCGTTTCCATCATAGTTGACAAACACTACATTTTAAACACACGTTAAAATATTCATGATATGCATGTTTTTAATTCTCACAATTTCAAAAATTGAACTGAATGTGACATGAAAGTTATGAAAATTATATAATATTATTATATTTTCTTGGAACAATCTGCTACACTTACATCATCGGTGATACTTTGACTATATAATGGTCTACATAATTGTGTTAGTTAATCAAAGTGAAGCACGATCGTTATTACACCGGTTCATTAGAATTTCAAATCTCTATTTTATACTGTCCGTTTGACATTTACTGTAAAGTATATAGTACGATGTTACCGTAGTGCCAAGAACGTGAGAAGTTCACACGTAATACGGTACCCAAACTTAATTTAAAATTAATGAATAAAAAAAAAATTAATATTAATATTATTATTATTTAATTTCTAATTTCTAAAATATTAAAATAGTAGTAAACTCGAACAAAAATACCGTTCCGAATTTTGTTTCCTCATATGTCAACGCTTATTCCATAAATGGATTTCATTATTCGTGTGGAAATATATACATATGCAGTGGCGTATTTTCAAATTTCATATGGAAGGGAGGGATTTCAATGTTTTCTAAAAATGAATTAGTGATTTTATAACATTATAAAAAATACATGTAACGTATGTAATAATAATTATATTACTATTATTATAAATACAAATGAAGACTTATTTACAATCACATCATAGTAAAGTAACGCTCTCTTTCTCCGTACCTTTGCAGCAAGTCACTTATGACTTTTGAACCTTTTTATTTTTTACTGTGAGGAGGGGGGGCCGAGACCTGGAAACCTCTTCGTAAATACTCCAGTGCATATATGTTTGTGCGATTTATAGCGATGTTATTGATATTATCAAAGGATCACGAGCTCCGAAATTGTCGCCAAACACTATACACGAGTGTACGACCGTTTCGAAAGGGATGGTATTCCTCCTGTTGAGCCACGAACGTTCTGTGCACTTAAAGTTGAACCGCGCACGCATGACGAGTTGTCAATGGGAAAATAAGAAATCGAAACCGACATCGGGCCGTGTAGGTGCACGACGCCCTCGTTATAATACTAAGCGTTCAAACGATATATCAGATTACTATTATTACCTGTTTGCTACATTGTCCCGCCTGAGCGGAAGCGTGTTTTTCACACCGAAACGCAAAAAAAAAAAAAAAAAAACTGCGTGCAGTGCACAGTCGCAGACTGTTCTACAGCGTACACGGCGATTCGTCGAAACGACGACTTAACAACGTACGGTATAATATGCATAGTAAAATTAAACTGAGGATATCGGCCGCTAATAAGGGCGTTAGGGAAACCATTCAAGTCAATGCTTCTCTCCAGGGCGATCAGAGGAACGCCTGTACGGGAGTTTTTTACGGCCAGTTGTTACATACGCGTGTATAACATCGTCGACCAATAAAGGCGATGAGAAAAAAAATGGCCGGTTTCGAAAGAAGAGTTCCTAGAAGGGATACACGGACCTACACTTGAAATTATTTTTTTTTTTTTTTTAGCTTCGCACCCGATATCACACAACCGAGCGAATACAACGGACGACCGATGAGCTGCGAAGTGACTGACCTTTTTTCAGCTCTCAGAAAACCTTGCGCAATCCGTCGTCCGCACGACTAACGTTTACGGTGTTGCCACCGCGAAGGCGCGCGTATTCCTGAACACTTTGCAAACACACATAATAGCAGCCCGTCGCTACAAAGTGTACAAAAGAAATTACTTACACACACACATAATACATAGGTAAATGTACGGTGCGCGTAATGTTATCATCATCGTAACACATACGCGTGTAGACGTACGCCTACTTGCATGTGTGGAGGACGGAATCGCGTGTTAGCCGCAAATCAATCGGTTACCCGTTATGATATACGTAAAAAACATACGTATAAGCGTATTAACTCTTTTTCCCACCCCCTATCCCTCCGCTTTCTTTCTCACCGTTACCTACCTCGGGCGACGTGCGGTGCGGGGGTATATAATTGCGATGGCCAATGAAAATAATATAAAACTACTTATCCACCGCGTACACACGTATAATAGACGTTCTACGACCATCACTACCGACTACTACTACTACTACTACTACTACTACTACTCGATTTACTTTAACTTGTACTGTACTTTAATCACTACGGTTATTTGTAAGCGTTAAACACATGTTTTATAATAATATTTTTATGTACTGCCCGTTTGCAAGTACTAACGGTTTAGAAACGTTGCACGGTGTACGCATCGCGATGACCACGAATATTATTAATAATCGCCCGTACACCACGTGCGCACAAAGTAAAAAAAAAAAAAAAAAAGGTGATTATTAAAAGCGTCGGAGAACGAGTGGAGGATATCGAAAAGATATGGAAAAAAATGGAAAAAATGGACCAGCCGGATACCGAGCGCAGGTATCACGCACAGTGGACATATTAAGTGAAGAACCCCACGTACTGCGACGCTTAAGTAAACCGACCAAATGCGATCGTGACGTATTTCACGAACACCGAGCAGTGTGCAACTCTCGGCGGATATGTTCCGACCGTTTTTCCGTTCCTGACCAAACAATGATAATCATGTACTCCGAAACAATAACGATGGAGGAAACGCGACTTTTTTTTTCATGGATGGCAAGTCGAGTTAAACGCATTCGTTATACACACAACTAACGTTCCATAGTCGTGTAAATATAGTGGTATAGTGATACGCACTACTGTGTAAATTATGTTTTTTTTTTTTTTTGTTCACAAGATAAAGGACACGGGCCGACAACAAATACACGTAGGTATAATATCCTCCGTCCTGCGGTCGTTACCGTAGGCGCGATTTCAATAATACAACTTCGGTGGGCACTTAAGCTCTGTATTTTCCGAGTATTTAAATTCCATTTGAATCGACGAGGTTAATGGTTTTTTTTTTTTTCTCGAAGCAAAGATTTTATAAAAACAATTCGACGTTTTTCTAATAACAATAATTACGGATACTCTACGCAGCACTTTAGAACACTGCTGTAACCCAACTACTCGATGCCCGTGTGCAAACCAAAATGTTGAGGCCCCATTTCGAGGCCCGGGACCCGTGTGCAACGCATACTCGGCATACCCGATTTTTACGGCACTGATTTAGAAATGCCTATTTTCTTCTACAAACCTGTTAATAAACTTTATTCGCGTTAATTAGTTTTAAATATGATATCGACGAATCTGTAAGTCCTATCCCCAATGAAACCTTTAGTCAAGTGTTTATTTTAAATACGAACCAAATTAAAGCAGAAAACGAACGTTCGGTTGATTCCGAACTTATGGAATAATATGTGAAAGTCACAATCACTCGACGACTGGACGCAGCGTAACGTCGAAACGAAATATGACCGGGTAGAAGATCAAAACGGTACACGGGAAATTAATGAATACTATTCTACCAATGTATGTTAGCTCTAAAAAATATTACACATCGGATAATCATTATTTCATCGATGACGAACTGTTACGGATGATATTAGAGGAAGCCAAGTTCTAAATTTGGAAAAATGTCGATATGTTTTTTTTCACTCAAAAAAATTAGAGACCAATTTAGGTTATGGTTCGTAACCACAATTTTAAAATTCGTAATCCAAAACGTAACTCTTAAAACAATTGTTTGGGGTTTGGGGGGGGGGGGAAGCCTGGTATCCCGAGCGCAAAAAAACTGTTTCGAGGGTTACATTTGTGATTTCAAATTCAACATTTCCAGTGGCAAATCATTACGAATCGGTCAACAGTTGTCTAAGAACAAGTCGACATTTCGATCTCGGGATGTCCGAAATGACTGTAATCGTCTGTCCACGTACAAGTGCACCAACCGCGGTTGACCTAACCTATTCACAGAATCATATTATTAAATATACGCACGCGCAACAATGTCGTTGTTGTGATCGACAATGGACAATTGGGACTTCCGAAAGTCCATTATTGGCCGCAAAACGTACATTATACTACTATTATTATTCAGTGGTTCGATAACAATCGCGTAACTATTGTAAAACGTACGTACATAATATTGTAATGTTTGTGGTGCGGTACGCGTTATATGCGTTGGTTTATTAAACAAATGGTATTGTTTGTAAACCGTTGTTGGTAATGTTTGGTTATCTGTACGGATCGAGTTTAACGATAAACTATGTATCACGATAATATTTCTACTGATATCATTACAATATTGTGCGCACACCATCCGCGGCTTACGCGTTGAAAAACGCGCTAATATCACTAAAGCGTTATAATATGAGTAAGTATTCAATACTTCCAGCTATTTTGCAAGGAAAAATATATGGAAAAAGCGGACCTGGTGGAAGAATAAAATCATGGTTTCATAATCTAAGCGAATGGTTTGGAAAGAGCTCATCGGAGTTGTTTCGCGTCGCTACCGACAAAGAAAGCATTGCTGGAATGGTCGCCAACATTCGAAATCGGATATGCACCTGAAGAAGAAAAAGTTATAATAAGTAGACACGTTAAAATTGTACGGAACGCACGCAGCAACGTGTACCGTACTGCGATGTGCACACATTTCGTCAAAAAAATAAAAACCAGACAAATACTAATCGAGTTTCTCGTAGTTTTCGCGTACGTGCTGTACGTAAAACAACCGCCGCGCCCGGTGTTCATTATCACGGAAACAAAAACACGGTTTTTTAATAGCACGAGTGCAGTACTTAAAATGCATTTGTGTAGTTTTACTTGTATTTTTGTTTTTTTTTTTCTCCCGCGGCGTTCGGCGTGTCTCGCGGACGGAAGAGAGAGAAAAAAATCCATTTTCAACGAGCGGCGAGGACGACATTTTTTCCGCGAACCATTAAAAAAACGCGGTGCGCGGCAGAAATAACGATACCGTATGTCTTCTGTTACGACGGTCGCGTCATCATTATTCCCAATTATACCGTTCGTGCTGCGCCGTACGCGCAATTGTCGATTCGATTCGCTAACAGCCGATCGATACATCGAAACTCGAATGGAAAAATAATTATAAATCAAGTTCGAATTACTGCAACGTGCGGGAGGACCCGAAGGGTTTTCTCGGCACAGAAACGGCATCGCAGTAGGACGTGGCTCAACAGAGTGACAGCGGAGACACGGGAGAATACGATGGCTCGGCTATTCGACGCAAAAATAAAAAAAAACGTCTTCAGCTTCGCATCGAATCACGTTTATAGTTCTACATTATCAGAATTTTTTTGTAATTATCTTTGCACTTTACGCCGCATCGAATGAACATACCGAATAATCGTTTCTCACGTCCTCCAGGCACAGTTCGTGTTAACGCTCACTTGGATAATACCGATTGTCCGATTTGTGATCGTACACCGGTCACTCCGGTAGTCTACAAAAAATTACTAGTGAACGTTTTGTGAAAAACAACTTGCGACGTGTTATTGGATTTATTTTGTAAGAAAAAACGAATAATCATTTGGTGGTGTTCGGTTATATGTTTTGTAATGATTATTTATTCAACTATTATAAGTCGATTGGAACATAATTTGTATAATAATCAAGATTGTCACTATTGATTACATAGGTAAATACTGTCATCTCTTTAACAGTTATACGATCTGCTGCAGTACTTAAGAACCGCACAGTTAATGAATTATGTTATTTTAATGCTCGACAAAAATAATGCATAGGTCAATGGTTACGCATTATCTAACAATACAATTTCACGAGCGTACATATTGTATCAAATTCTACTTTGATCTCTGTTTTGGAATCAACGATTAACGAAAATTGTCGAAACGGTCCAAAATCTTGTGAATAAATAAATGTCCGGCTCGAGAGTATTCAACTCGTGGTAACTTTTAGTGCGTCCTTCACGACAATTTCAAATCAATAATTGAAAGCAATTTTATCAATTTCAAATTTATTATTACTTAATGGTGTTAGTTCAATTTTATTTTCATATTGTTTCAAAAAAAAACTAATACAGAATTATAAAATGTAAATTATTTATTGTTTACTGAATATGAATTTATCGTGTCGGAAACAATCAATCAACGAGTACATGTGTTGCTTGTGAAAAATATAGAATCCAAGATCGTTCCAGTTTGATATGAATCAAACCACGGAAAAACGTGAACATTATAGTTCTAAGCAGATCAAAGTATAATTAAAAGTATATTTATGTGCACGTGTTAGTCTGTGTATTATGTGCAAAAAATTATATCGGTGTAGATATTAAACTTTAACTTTAACTTTAACGTTTGATTTATTGGTTTTGAATAGTTTTAAATTTTAATCGCAATAATAAAAAACACCAAGAGTTTTATTTTAGATTAAATGGAATAATTTGATTATTTGTCTAATTTAATTGGTAATAATCAACGATAATCGTACCTCCTCTAAAGTGATTGGTTTTTTTTACAACGTAATTAATAATTTCGATATGGGTACATTTGAATATATTACTTATTCATTATCCCTTGCATCCGATTCCGTGTGCCTTCCCACCGTACTAGAGACATTGATCCGTCTTATGTGCCACTTCACTTCACTTCTTATGGCGCAGTAATCACCCCTTGTGTGGAATGCTTCATAATCTTGATAAAACCGTTTAATTGAATTGCTTAGTTTGTCGATTACTGGATATATTTCTACTCTATAAGCAATACTTAGATATTCGTATATTGTTCGCTGGAGTATATGCATTTATAATTAAAAACATCTTTTTCGTAAAATGCCCAATAAAGGATGATAACATTTAAAAAAAATATATACATATATTTTCAAGCGGCTATGCGAATAATGTAACGAATTTAGTTTTCTTTTGTTTTAGAAATCCATGCGCATTCGAATACTTCTTATTTTTTTCAACGAAATAAATTTTCCTCACTGCCTAATGCTTGGCGGACAACAGTAGAGTAGTGTTTAAATGTTGTTTTCGGTAAACAATGCGGCCAAAAAAAAAAAAAAAAAAAAAAAGGTACCAAAGAAGGTACACTATATAGGTACATTTTATACACAAAACACAGGTGTTGGACATCGTCATGTTGATTCTGTCAACTAGGTCTGTATGTGTGGTTCGGTCGAATTATGCGAAAGAATTCACCTGTTGCAGGTCTCCGCGAGGGTCGGTTTGTCGAGGATCCAACGTCCTTTGCAAGCAGTGGTGTACAATGATGTACGTATTGAATGCACTGCAATAATATATTTGATCGTTAGTTGAATTCTCCGAGTAAGATTTTTACTCTTTCAAACGGGCAGAACGTGCTTTCCGTTGGTGTTTGGGCGAGCGCTTTTTAATTACGCTTTCATTCGTGTACTCGCATCGAGGTCAAGAGTTCGGACACAACAGAGGACCAGCACTGGATCAATTGTGCGCGAAAAGTTTAAATTTTCAATGATATCGATAAATATACTAGACATAAATAAAGCTACGGAGGAGTACGACACTTTCAAATCTCCTCGCTTTCTTATACTCTGGCCATCCACCGTCGCCGTACGTCCTTATCAAAAAAGTATCGGTAAACTACTCCGTTTTCAAAAGAAATCCGCGCGCAACTGTGATAACAGCGAAACGACTTCGGAAAAATGCGATTCTCGCTAGAAAGGTACACGACAACATCCGACATGGGTAACAGGGATAACATTTCATTAATTTCAATACGTAATCACTTAACTAATGTCGTCGACAGCGTTGCAGTGCTGGGCAAAATTTCCGCGATCGAACTGCGGAAAATACCGACGCAATCCGTACGTGTATGTGCGTGCGCGCGCGTGTACATATAATACGCTTACGTATGCGATGCAATAACGATCGTTATTCGTTATACAAACATTGGGGAATGTTGTCGGAAATCTCGGGACCGAGAACTATTTTTGCGGGTAGGTCTGGCGGAACAAAAGAAAAAACTGCAAACGAAAGAACATATAATATACATTTCACCATTAGATCGCAATACGTTTTAAACAGTACCTACTATTACTTTACGCGTATTTTTTATGGTTTTTATTCGTCTCAGACACTGTACGAGAAGAGAGTGCAAGTGTTTCACAATGGGGAAGGAATGAAACACTTTTTTATTTTTGTACAACAACTTTTGTATACTTATTTATTAATATAAATCCTTCTTTGTCCAATGGCCTACGCGTTAAGGGTAAAAATCTGAAATATTATTGTTTTTTACAAAGAAAAATGACAATAATTTTACTGTATTAATAAAATATGTGCAACGCTGAGTAGTATCTTTCTCATGAATAAAAATTCTAAAGAACGGTGATTCGATCGTATATAGGTGTAACAATAGTTATGAAGGGGGTGGATTTAAAATACTGAGTGTATTACCATAAAGCATAAAATAAAATCATTGAGACACGATGAATAAAACACCGGATAAATGTATTTATTAATTCTAAATCTCTTTTTATGCGACTATATATCATACTTTGCCGAGAAAAAAAAACACCGATTGAATGCGTTTAATGCTTTTTAAGGATTTATTAAATCTTGTGAGAACATAATATAAATATCTGTGGAATTAGTCCCCTTACCATGGCCAAACCATACCTAATAAATCGTAAGTTATTAGTCACTTTTTATTCATACTTATTTGAAAGTTAAATTCCGATATTTAGAATTTCATTATTTTGAAGTTATCGAAATAATTAGTTTATAGTCTCCTAACTCCATCAAGACCGAACCATTCCAAGTATAACGAAATTGGTAAACATTTGATTGTTGTTTTCATGCGAAAAAAGTGAAGGTACACACATTTTTTTTAGAGCTATACTTAGCTCCTCGGAAACTAAAAGTATACAGCAGTAGTTTTCGGCCACGAGATGCCGTGATCATTAAAAAACAAAGTCTTGAAAAGTCGTTCGTGGCTGTGAAACGTACACCGTGTCGTATTCGAAAAAAATTTTGAAAACCACTCATACTCAGGGTCATAATTGTACTACCGTTACACACAATGTAGTAGACCCATATGTATTTCGGTTTTCTAGCATGCGAATTCATGATCGAGTATATACATTATACCTATACACGTATAATACTTATCGACGTACGGGTCAGAACTGTGCGGGAAGGTTGCACGAATATCATTGAGCTTCGAAGAATATTATTATTATCGTCATCGACGTGATCAGCGGCGTAGGACGGGAAAGAGAGAAAAAAATCGCATTTGAAAAAAACGCACTGTTACGAGGTCGAATTTCTCGGTAAGCAATCGGAGCCAGATTATGGTTTTTTTTTTTTTTTTCGTAAAGCGCGTACTATAAAATATACATCACTAGATCGATAATTATGATAATAATAGTAATATTATTATTATTAATGCGTTCTATACCTATGGTATAGGTCCTAATACGTGTTCGTGTAACCAGGCCCGTATTAGCGCATAGGCACTGTGCCTAGAGCCTACGAACATTTTTGGACTAAAGAAAATGTGTGGCTACGATTTTTTTTTTAGTATGCAAATCGGTGTAAGAAAAAAAAAATTGAATGGTGTTTGACAGTTTATATTATAAATGTTTTGGATTAAAATTAATTTTTTTTACCATTTTTTAAAAATTTTATCGTATAAAAATGTATAAAAGTTTAGATTTGATTTTTATGCTGTAAATATTATTGTTTTTAGAAGCTTAACACTGCATAAGATTCAACATTTTCTCTCCTAAACAGAAGGTTTCTTAACCGTTTAAATACTGCAGTATAGTCCATGGACAACGGCCCTACAGGGACTAGGGGCCTAGGGCCTACGATAGTTTTAATCCGGGCCTGCGTGTAGAGTTACTTATCTGTTTCACGACTGACAACTCATTATTATACGCTGCATTAACGTAAACATATAAATGTATATATTTATGCATTTTATTTTCGGAGAAAACGATCAATTTTGGTACAGAATCGAAAAATCACGTAGCGGTCGAAAAAAAACAACATTTGAGGTACGCGCGTGTTATTATTTTATATTATACACTTAAACAATATTAAAGTATACCAATTTTGTATCACTAACCATGCACAGACAGTGGCGTCCCTAGACCTTTTTAAAGGAGAGTAGCAAATTTCATGCATGTATTCACATTTATGTATTTTCCCGGTATAATAAAAATATTAAACAACAATAGTTTGAAGAAAAGAAATCCTTGGAGCGGACTGTCCCATTTTCCTCTTATGAGATGCCCCTTTATAAAGTTATTATACATTATAATAAATTTAATGAATAGTTCGATTTTTATGTTAACTCATCATTAGTCTCAACTGTGATACATACATGTGAGCATATTCAAATCTATGCCTACATGTAGGTAAGGTTTTGAGAATATATTTTATGCGTAACATTATTTTTTTTCAGTTTATAGAATCCGGTGATGATTTCACGACAACTATCGCTGAAAAGAGTTTTGGTGAATTTAATGTTCCTCCCGTTACCGTGACCAATGAAGATGCGATCCTTGCAACACACACCACCTTTGGTAATTAAAACCGTCCACTTGTAACAAAACAACGGGTTCGAATCGGTCGAATCAAATACAATCGTAGAGACAGCACAGACAGATTTTCGGTTTTAAATTGTCTGCGCTTCGTCGTAAACTATTCGTCGCGTATTCAATAACAGCAAACGTTTTTGCAAGTTCGTTCGACGAAAACAAAATATTCGTCATCGCCGTCGACAAGTATAGGCGTACGGGCATTCGCCAGAGGTCGGAAATCCCTATGACTTGCATCAATCCGACCTCAAAGCGAAACAACAACGTTAACGTCGCGTTGACCAATCCGGTTAACAGCGCTCACGTGGCTGAAACATATGAATTTCGCAGGCGGTTGAAGGAGTTGCTGGAAGAAGTACAGATCCGTGTGGATGGAACGCTCGACCGGTACTTCCAGAAGACCGCCGGAACATAAATGGGATTCAAGCTCTCCGAATGTAAAGAGCAATCCATATCTTTCAAGAGAATAGTCCGGTTGGTCGTGGCCCACATGAAGTCATATTACGAAACGGGTCGTATAACCAAAACAACTCATTACCAAAAACTTCATCTTTCATAACTACGATCCGAGTAAGTTTTATATATTATACTGGTTCCACGTCTAATTCTAACCGCATTAATTACGCATCGTCGCTGGTGCAAAAGCAAACTTTTATAACATTCCAGTTGTGATAATTTGAATTTTTTTAATGTCAATATTTTTGTTTTTTTTTTGTTAAATTTTTTAGACGAAGAAACAAAAGCGAAAATGGTTAACGGATTTATCGCTGTCAACACGGAGTATAATTGTAGATTTTAAGATATCAACAGCCACTTCATTGTGCAGTAGTTAATAGGCTCTTTGTAATGTTTTTAAAATTCTGTTTGATACCATAGGATGACGTGTACACAGAGCCGGCATGAGGGTAAGGGGCCCAGACGGTCACCTAGGGCGCCATTTTCAGAGGGGGGGGGGGCCGAAATTGCTTTTTACAATTTTGAACATACGTCAGTGATATTTTATTTTAAATGTAAAATACCCATACTTTGTTTTGAAATATTGATAATAATTAATGGTTATTTCGTTTAGCTGTATATTAAAATAACATAAGTATATTTACTATGGTCCATCATATAAATTGCTATAATTTCCAAATATTTGTTATCGTTCCATCGAGATCGCGTCGAGCCGTCGTGACTCGTGACCAAAAAATTTGACAATAGCAAATTATGAATAAGTTGAGCATAATATATAATTTTTCGGTATTTCTGTTCACGAACAACAATTTTTTCTATGTAACTGATATTACGGGTTATTGTATGAAAAAAGCGTCAGTTGGCATTTTTGCCTCGAGCGTCATTTAGCCTTACGCCGGCCCTGCGTGTACACCTTTGTTTTTGCTAGCATATCAATCACACTCTATCTTACAATCGATCACAATAATTAAGCTTTTAATCAGATTTTATCTCAATCTTTAACTGATATCACATTTTAAAATATATATTTGCCAGTTGGTAGATTCGATGGTTTACAGACATTTTCATTTAGTTGCATTTCATGTACATGTACATGTACTTTTTTCGATCATAATTTTTTGTCCGTTGGCTCCTGTTTATACTACCATAATAACGAATGATTACTGTTAAACAATTTTCTTAGGTTTTTCTTTTTTATGCGTTATTTATAACGAGACAGTTGGTCATTAGAAATGGAAAACATACTTCACATCAATTTTTTGGATGTTATACGAGCATGTAACTTGACGTTTACTAATATGTATTTTATACATTGTGTTAATAAATTACTTTTTTAACGAAAAAATTATATTATTTTAATATTTACAATTATATCATGGTTTCTATTTAAACTGATCTGTTCGATCGTATAATAAATTATCAAAATCATTTTGATTTCAGCAAATAGTAATTTGTTTCGAACTTCAGTTCTCATATAAAATTCAAATTTTTTCTTATCTGTTTCTTATATTGATCTTTAATGTTAAATTTTACATTCTATACAAAATTATTAATACTCTTTGATAAATATTCTTCTTCGTTAAAAATTCAGGGGTATTTTCAAACATATGATGATGATGATAATTTGAATTTTATTAAAAAAAACTTAATTATTCTATAAAACTTAAACTAAATGAATATTTAAGCTAAATTTTATATTTTGACTTACTTAATACTCGTAAGTAGTAATGAATGGTTAGAATCCGAAATCATGATTATAGATTATTGATTTTCCACGACTAATATATCGACCGGTGCTGCTTAAGACGATTTAAATCCAACCGTTTTGGTGTAATACATAGCTTATATTATTACATTGTAACTATAAATAGTATTTTAACCCGTGAAGTTATCCAAAGTGAACTGTAACAGCTGATTAGCGAAATACTCGTATTGGTTTAGAAAAAAATTGTGTACCGAAAATACGAGTTTTATGTTGCAGATTTATTTTTTTCGACCGTATCAGGTAGCCAGACGCATCGAAAAACCCCGGGACAACGAAACGTTTGATATATGGCTGAATTGCACACTGGAAGTAAGCACGAATTGTACACGTACACGCACGTCTGTATACAATTTCGGTTTCCGTCGCCGTTAATGAAAACTAAGAGCCCGTAAATATACGAACTAATTATGAAAACGTTAAAAATAAAATCCCGAACGGCTCGGCCATGTGTTCTTTGTTGGGCCCGACCCGAAATGCGCGTGCGTGCGTATGAGTATTTGCCCGTGCGCACACATCTGGCGGTTTCCGACCGTTGTACGTGTACTATAAATTTATAGCGCGAGTGTGCGTAGACCGTAAAATATGTTTTTTAATGGACACGTCTTCGGTCCTGTTTTATACCCGTACCCGCTACGGAAGCGGTCGAGGGGTATAGTATAATAACGTATGTATGTAGCGATCGGAACAAAAGAAAATCAGAAACAGAAGCAGAGAGACAGAGAGAGAGAGAAAGAGGGAGAGGAATTCAAAATATAAAAACATATCGACAGGAAAATAATATGTGTTCGGCATCCGGAGTCGGTATACTCGAATCGAATCCAGTTCGCCGTTTAGTCGGACCACCATAGCGGGAATCATAGCGAACGAATCCCATCGCGATCTGAATACACGCGCAGTACATTCTGGACGACGGCAGCAACGGCAGCACCAAGCGAAAAAGTAGGTTCTTGTGCAGATCAATAATGATATACAACGTACGGTCTATTTTACATGTTGATATTACCAGGCGTTCGTTACAGAATTCTATTCGGCTCGTCTAATAATACGGTATCCTGAAATATAGGCGATTCGGAATGTACGTTTTTTTTTTTTGTCGATTTTGAAATAGAGAAATTTTTCGCATTTTTAAAATGTGTTGCCCAATGAGAAACAAATCGCAATACCACCAAGACAGATTTACGGGCAACACGTGTTGTTTTGTATACTTTTGTATTCCGTATAATTTATGGTTGTATGCATTCCGTTTTAACCGTCTACGGTCATACTCAGTACGTCCTTATAATATCAACGGAACAAACTAATATTGTATTTATTCGCTTTATTTATCCACAGCGAATATATTCGTTGTATTCGAGGTCGTGGGCGTTGAGGTGAATTCGTCTTGTCGTAAAATATTTTGATTCCCGTCCGCGTCCGAACCGGATCCTTTTTCGCTGACCGTTAATTCGAAGAATAATAATCCGCAGGATCACAGATAAACGTTCGTTTTAATATAATCTACGCCTCCGAACCGAACGCGCGCGTAAAACCTATCGGGAATACGATGTAAAATTGTGACCGGGATGTGCACGTTATCATCAGGCGAAGCGTTTTTTTTTTTCCTCCGACCGCGCGAATAGAAAGATAAAAGATAAACGCAATAACAATACGTACAAACGAAATGTATACGTGAAAACGAATCGAAACTATGTGACAGCAATGAGACATTACGTTTGACATTACGACCACGAGATGTGTTGTACACACGCGCAGGGCCGGCTCGAGGCTTAGGCGAGCTAGGCATCTGCGGCACTTTAGTAGATGGCATTTTAAAAATTGACGAGTACATTTTTTTTTTTTTTTTATTTCTATCGGTGTTTTATAAGAAAAACGTTTGAATCAATTCATCCGGCGAAAAACCACTTACCTATGTATAATAAAATAATACTACCTAAAGTTATTACGTTGCTTTATATTAAGGCTTATGCTGGGCATAATTCAATTATTCCAAAAATATAAATCACCATACAATCACTTCCGCGATTTCCGACGGTCGCGATAGCAATAGCGTGACGGGTTTCGAGTAATAATGATTGAAATCATTTTTTAAGTCTCTGTACTTGTATAAAAAAAAAAAAAAAGTGTAGTCATATCACACAAATATCAGGAGGAGAGGCTAGAATGAGAGCTCAGATATATATATATATATATATATATTTTTTTTTTTTTTTTAAAGGCGGCAATATGTGATTTTGTCCCAGCGCACCGTTTTCGCTTCGGGCCCCCGGGCCTGTGCACGTCCAACAGGCGATATACGTCCGCACAGGTGCACCGCGAATAATACGTACGAAAAGCTGTGCGGAAAAACGGACGAGTCGAGAAATCGATTTCGGGCGATGATGACGTTTCACGTCGGTACACGGTCTGAAGACGAGACGGTTGTGTTAACGTTCTCGCACGCGCGCACACTTTTACATAATCGTACGTGCGCGCGCCGCGGTACATAATACGTACCATAATGTTGTATTTGTATTTGTTTATAATATAACCCAGTGAACTTTGACCGTTACGGTTTGACGGAATAACGCGCAATAATATTTTGCACGCCACACTACTCAAACGTCCGGGCGAACGTGGCGATTTTCTCGCGCGGTCATCGCCCTACACCGCAACCGCGGTCAGCGCGCGCGACCGCACGAGTGCACGTGCGGCCCCGCGAAACGAACGCTCCTCAGCCTTTTGCCGGCCGGACGCGCTGCGTAGATTTATTTTTTCGAAATTTCCCCCCCCCCCCACCCCCATTAACGCAAACGATAAACTCGTTCGTTTCTGGTTTCGTTCCGATCGACCGATCCGACACGAATGCATTCGCCGGTCGCGTTCGAGTGCAGCTCGCCAAACCGGTCGGAATCGAAATTCGTAATTAAATAGAAATAGGTGCGATTTTTTTCTTTCTCTCCAAACATTTTCACCGAAACGCATGCAAAAAAAAAAAAAAAACACACGGTAATTAATTATGATAGATAACACGATTAACGCTGTCGGGAACAGATTGTCATTTCCGAGACTTGATTTCGCCACGCTTTTGAAAGCTCCAAGTAACACAAACATTGTTACATAGTTTTAAAATGAGTTCGTGAAACGGAAACTTTGGTTTAAAAAAAAAAAAAAATGAAAATCTCAAGGTTCCATAAAAATGTTCCTTACGTAGAGAGTATCCTTAAATAGAATATTCGTTAATAAAGATCGGATTAGGTATACGTACTGACACAGTATACAGGGTTAGACTTGGCCACCGGGGCACCGGGGCATGCCCCGGTGGGCTGCTCTAATTTTGCTTAAATAAAATTACTTAGATTTTTGTTTTTAATTTAATGCGTCTATCTTCTATTCGTAAAATAAAATAAAAAATATCGTCTTGTAACATGACATTACTAATGGATGCGGTGATACAGGATTAGGTAACTCGGAGTTTGAAAATTTTACATTTTTATTGTCGCGATAGGTCAATTGATAACAATGATATCATCAGAATATTTATAAATAGAAAAATTGTAGGAAATTTGAATACAAAAGATGTGTACAATATGTTAATCATACGAAGTACCGTTCGCGTTTGTTCAAACAATTATTAAAATAAAATGTTGGTATGGGTTATGGTCTTAGAAGATTAATTTTCTAAGACCATGGTATGGGTAGACATTGTCAAGCAAGATATGCGTTAACGAAATTGTTTTTCGATAGTAATAATTTTTATAAGATTTATTAGACTTTTATTCAAAAACATTTTAATAGTTTTGACGTTCAGTCAATAACAAGTGTGTTACTAGTTTCCAATCTTAATGGACCTTTGGGCCACATTCACAAATTAAAAATGGTTCTAGAGCCAGACGATATAAAAAATGTATATGATATTCAATGACATTTGCTAGTTTTGAAATTTACTGTGGGCCGCATAAAAGAGACATTAGTTGCCAACCCCACTGTTCTTACTCAATTAAAATTAAATGTATGAACATATTTAAATCAAATCATTTTTTATGGTATAAAATTTATCTTAATAGGTAGGTCATTATATCAATATTATAGATAAGATACATTATGCGTAAACTAGATTTATTTAAGGTATAACATTAAATCTGAAAATATTCAAGTGTACTTGTGTGAATATTGTTTTTTGAGTTACGAAGATACATTTTCAGCTAAACAATAATTTGATCAGGTACCTACCTACTTATAAAGTTCCATTGAGGCCGTTTGAAATTATTTTGCCCGGGCCGAGCTATAAAGCTAGTCCAACCCTGACAGTATACGTGCATAAAGCGACACGATGCGTGTGTAGAGAAAGAGCATGTGCGCATATGATTATTTTATGCGAACGTACAATATTCGCCCGTCAATAATATATTGCATTGATACTAACCGTATCAAAAGAGTGCATTGGACATAATTGTTCGTAAACTGTAAATAGTACAAAATATATTGGTGCACAGTAATTACTATACTGAGTACACACGGTATTGGCTGTGGTCGTTGAAGTGTACGCGGTCGTTAACGTTTCACGAGACATTGTCAATAAACCGACTGCTGTCAATTTACTTTTCGATAATGGACTTTCGCACGACATCGGTTCGATTCATTTTCGCACGTGCGCAATCATCAGATCCGTTTCAGGAACGAGAAAACGCAGTCGCAGAACACGAGCTTTCATTTCGTTTCGTTAAAATTAAACCGTTGAACTATTATTTTTTTATATTTTTTTATTTCCACAACACTTTTATTGTATTTGAATATTCAGCGCGGAGAATGTAGTAAAATCAACTTTAAAGTAATAACGTGATATTTATTATATATTTTCATTGTGTACAATCGATCACGAACATAATTGTAAATGTAGTCAATTGAATGTTATTTTAACAATATTTTTTACACATTTACTGGAAGTTGTAGTGCTTCTGAGTATGTGCATTTTCTACGGCGTTTTAACGTTTCAAATGTACAGCTTTCATGATAACACACATTTTCAAAAGAGTAATCACTAAATTATGTCTTAGTATCGGGAAGGGGTTTTAAAATCCGACAACCATTACCTTTTAGCGTTCAATAAAACTTACACGACATATATTTTAAAAATTATTTTTCCCATTTCCATCAGATCAGTTAAACGAACCTCGTCAGTAATTGTAACAATACATCGTAAATGCATCTCGTTGAGCTGTTTCGATGTCTGCAAACAACGTTACAGCATTCGGTTTCTTACTAACTTTTCGGTAATATAGCACACCTTCATCGAGCTCAACGTATTACAAAAACTGATGGAAAGCCCATCATTTTCGGCAATTCATGTGTTTGTTAATACGATTCAAGCGGAAGTATCAAGTACGACTTGCTCTTTTTCCCGTAAGTATTTTGTGATCCGTTTAACGGTTTAATTGATTCACTTGTATACACACCAGATGAACCAAATAAAACGAAAAACTGAAGGACATTCTTTGTCTCTTAATGGTTGCCCTTGTTGATCACACGGAGCTTCATCTATAAAACGAAAACAATGTAACTGTAACTCATCGTTCTTTGATTCAATAGAGTAGGTTAGGTTACAAATAACAAGGACATTATGAGAGAATATTCGTTATGTGTTAATTTAACAATTAATTTTCAATAATAAAATAATAAAAAATAAAATAAAAAATAGTAAATGGTCTATACTCATTGACTAATATGCATACACATATATATATATATATATTTCAATAGTTTATAGAAAAATATAAATAAATAAATGATTTGCTTGGAGTATTATTTTATTTGTAATGTTTCGAATGAAAAATATATTAATACACCAGAGTAAGCATTTATTTATTTATTTATATATTATTAATTAATAATGGCTAAAAAATCATTAATAAATCATTTTATTAATTATCAATTAATCATTAAACTTTGTCCTATACCCGCGTGTCCGGATATAAAAATTGAAACTTTTTAATAGCTAAAATACATTCCGAAATGGTAAGCATATTTCCGTTCGAGTTTTACACGTCAAAGTACGACAAGTCGTAACCACCAAGTATAGTCATACTGTAATTTAAATGTTATAATATCACAACATAGTGGAGAATATATAATACTATGAAAACCTAAAGCGAGCCTAGCCATTCTGTGAATGTTGATGTACGTGTCGAGATGTAATGTGTTTAAAGTTTTTGATAATAGCAAGGCTAAATCAGAAAATAAAGATTCATTATTTCTAAATAATTAACAAACTCAAATATTTTTGTATAAATACAATAGATAACTATAAATTAGTAAGATTTGAAACAAAAGTGTTGCTATATTATTCAATAACTAGCTATTTAGTAACACAGTGACTAATGCCCATAATGATTTTTATAGTTTTGGTCATTGAAAAATAAATACATTTAATTGTACCAATCCAATTCTTAAAATGTAGTCTTGTTTACTGTAAAAATACTAAAAAACGTTCAATTTTACTGTTGAATTAAATAGCGTAATAAATATAAATATTTTTTGTTACTGAAAAATTGAATTTTTTGAATACATAAGCTGATTGTTATCGCTAAGGTAATAATAGGGAATTAATTAGACATCTAAATGCCACAAATGTAATTAATAATAATAATAATAAAAATAAAATATGTAAAATAAAATTAATATGGGAAGTATAATATGTCTTTAAATTTATTACAAGAATTTAGCCGAAGTGTCTTTAAGTTATCGTCGAATGAGAATATGTTAGAATTTATTTTTTTATTAATGACAATCAACTGGTAGGACAAAACCCGCTTTATATAATGAAAAAAAAAATTGTAAATCATGTTTTTTATTATTAAAGATAACTGGATCTCTAATCAAATGTTAATGTGAAAGAACTGCTATTGAAGAAACGTATCAGTTTTTCACGAAAAAGTTTCAAAATTCAAAAAAATTTCAAAAACTACTGATTTATAACAGGGGTATAAATTCAAAATATGTATGGCCTACTAAGTACTATAAGCTAAGGCGTACGTGACCTATAATTAAAATATAATTAAATAATAATTTATTAAAGTCGCACACATTTAAAATCGATTAATGACTAGATTAATTAGAAATTTATGAAAATGATAATTTTTAGAGCTTGGGTCTGTTAGTTTAGTTGAATCGCATACGAAATAAATAATTGTGAACAATTCAACTCTGCTACTCGTGTTATTATAATCCATTGTAAATAT
The DNA here is from genome assembly GCF_003268045.1 of Sipha flava. Lineage (NCBI taxonomy): Eukaryota > Metazoa > Arthropoda > Insecta > Hemiptera > Aphididae > Sipha > Sipha flava. The sequence continues at coordinate 643,860 of NW_020273276.1, forward strand.
CTAATTTTCTTATTATAAAAATTTGGATTACAAATACGGGTACAGATACAATTTGAAGAAGACACAGATTGTAAATTAACCTTTAAATAAAATTTAAAAAATAATACATTTTTCAATAAATTGTATACAATTATAGACCGATCGTTTAGCTTATAGATTGAGTTTATTAACATTTGCAAAACTTCTGTTACATCGTAAATCTTAAAACAAAATCAAACCCATTCGTTACACCTCGTGCGTACCTAAATGGAAAACTAAATATCGAATTTTCTCAGTATTTCGTCTTTTAAACGGTCCAATTCAACTGACCTATCAATGGACAATGTCGATCCGTCGGAAAACTCGAAAACCCTCTTGTGTTCTTCCCGACCGTTTATCGTACCACGTACAGCACATGTAACCTTTCCGGCAGTAAATGTCACTCCGTTTAAATCACCGCGGTACGTAAACCGACGTGAAACAAAACGGAAATACGATCGACGAATAATTACGTCACAATATGTTTCAGCTGTGTCGCGCGTTGTGTTTTAATTATTATGTTGTGCACGAGACACGAAAGCAAAACGATTTTACGAATTTCTGATTTCTTCGTTGGTCACTAGATTGTTTCGTGCCCGTCGCATGGGACCGTTATCTACACCGTTTCACGCCGACTCAACCGTTCGACGTAAGCGAGTTGCGCGTAAATGTCAACAAAAAAAAAAAAAAAAAAATTGAAAAAAAAAAAGTTCGAAAGAATGAAGCTGTATTATGAGTACGGCTCGGTGTTAAATCAGTTCGTCGTCCGTTTCAATCCTTCGGCCGGCGGCGGTCCCGGGTCTGTCCGTTTTACACGTTATTGTACATTGCTGTTGTATTTCTACATGACACATAACTGATACCGATGCATTATACGTGTATATGTGAATGGTTCCGCCAAATAAGGGCTTATGTTGGATTTTGTCAAAACATTTTTTTTATGGAATAATATCCTATATCATATGTAAAATACGTTTCTATGGTTTTTAGCGCTAAAAGAAGCCACTAGAAGCCACGAGAATCGCCTATTTATATACAGAAATGACAGAATTTTCAGTAGTAAAAAGGGCCTATGTCATATGGACGCGGCGTCATTTTTTTGTTATCATTCGTACCTAATCATTCAATTATATTATAACCAAAATATGTTATATTATAAAATATCTGCAATTATTGCTTTTCTTATTCAATAAACAAACATGATACATCTACAAGTGCAACAGGTTTTTATTTTCAAATTTTACAGTGGAAGAAGGGCCCACGTCACTCCAAAAGACATTTTAATTAATAATATTAAGTTAAACATTGTTCTTCGGCGCTCCTGAAAAGTTGAGAAATCAGATATAGGCCCTTATTCGGCGGAAACATTCATGTATCGTATGACAGAGTAGAGCAACAAATTTAAATGTGTACATATTAACTGACCGATATAGAATAATAATAATATAAATGAAGTAAAAATTAATATAAAAATAAAAATAAAAGGGTACAAAGGTAAATCGCTTTCACGCAGTGTACCCCGGACAACGTCCTGGACGGCTAAAGATTTACCAAAAATCTACCGCTGTACTGTCTCTCTGATCTCACAGCGATCATGAGCAACAATGCCAACATTAATACACCGATATGCATTGTACCAGGAACGTAAAAAATAAATTAGTCATTTCGTTTGTTTCTGTCTGAACCGTTCCTCGTAAACCCTTTTGTTTCGGGGCCAACGAATGGCCAAAATTTTCGCGAAAATGCGTCGCAATCTGCAATCTACGGCTGCCATAAATAAAAGTTAATAGCCCAACAAACGTGCTAATTCCAAACGCTCTACAGATGTACGCCGCACGTAATAATTCATAATTAAAAACATCTCGACTGTATAATACAACAGGCAACGACGATAATGACGTTGGTAAATTATTTTTATTTCTCCCCCCCCCTCCCCGCCTCCTCAATTCATAGTTTTCGAATTATTTTTTCTCTGACGTTGATCAAAAATATTCATTTTTTGCCACGAGTTCAACTTGTAAAATACGTACGTACAACCATCAGTTACGTTTGCACGCAAGAGCGACGATTAGTTGTCGAAAAAAAGTCGGTTCCATATTTTTTTTACAACCGCGTCGGTTGTACGCGAACAACCGGTAAACAATGATGCTGCAATTATTTAATCCAGTTGACAGGTTATCGTGTTTGTCCAACACACACCGTACGGTCTGTTTGAAACCTTTTTTTCAAAAGGTCGTATACAACAATCATCGATCATGCTACGGAGCGTTTCGTGGTAGACTTTGTACAATAATATGCAATAGACACTGTGAGTATAAGATACGACACGTCACGTGTTGAAGTTCAATGTATTCGTTTACCTATTTATTATTAGTCTTGTCCGGCGGAAAAGTTTTAATGCCAACAAATCTCGATCGGACGCAAAATGCACGTACGCCGCGTATACATAACGGTTCATTCATAATAATGTCTCGGATGCGAGTGTACACAGGGCTCAAAGTGTAAGGACGCCCTGGGTCACATAACGGGTAAAAACTGTCCTCCCGCTGTCACATTTCTCCGGAAAGTTCATAGAAACGTTCGATTGTTTGGTCGAAACAATCGATCGCATTAAAAACCACTAATTGGTTATGAGCTTATGATAATTAAGTTAAAAAAAGAAAAATACTTTATTTCACACATACGAACAACCAGGGCCGGTTAGTGCCGCCCCTTTCAATAAATTATTGCCCTATAATTAGTGCATAGTTATTTATACAAAATTAATTAAAAACTAGGTTATATTGTAAGACATAACTCAGTTTGTAATTTATCCACTTAATAATAACAATAATTGTACAATTATTTAGAATAGGAAAACACTCACCGAATAAGAAAATAACGTGTAGATATACTAAAAAATATGCACAGCAACTTATGGTCGTTGTCTTTAACCATTCTTCGACGAATCTTTTAAATCGTGTGTACAGATGTACAGTAAAAATATGTACAGTCAATAGACTACGTAATCTCATCATTCGTCCCAAGCAAACTATTTTTATCGCTGATAAAAATTATTGTGTACAATAATTATTATTGTACATACTTTTTTGGAAAACTTTATCTGAAAACCGTAAAGATAATCGTGAATTGCGGCGAGCAACAATGCTAGTGGCTATCCCATATTATATTGTTTATAAATAGGTACTTTTTTAATACCTACTACATAATATAATATGACACAGTACCAGTCAATATAATAAAATACGCATTATTTTGAATTTACATCGATTAAATATAATGAGTATTGCATGGGCGCAACTAGAGTGTAAATATTGGGGGTGCTGAAATTGCTGAAAATAAAATTAAATGGTATTTAACTGTAATTATTACAGATTATATAGTTCTGAAAAAAAATGCGAGTGCTAAAAACTCTATTGCGCCCCCTAGTTGGGAGTAATGATGAAAAATACATATTTTTATTTATAAACGACCCCTAAAATTACAAAAAAAAAATTTGCCGCCCCGTGCGAACAACCGTCGCAACAGTTGGCGGTCGACCGCGCGATAGTCCCGGGAAACTGTGTTCAGCAAACAATAACAAACTCGTCTTAAGTATCACAATTGTACGGGTTAAATTGAAATTGAATAAATACTCGATTAGCGTGCAGGGAACAAAAAAAGGTTTTGGCCACTTCCAGCCCTAAGCTTTTACGCGCATCACCGACGTTTCGTCGAACGAAGCACACATAGAACGACGTTTCCAGAATTCCGTATGTCGCGTTCCGATGATACCGACCGCTGGTCGGTGGTGAGCCTATGACTGCCGTTTGTACATAGGGTGGACAAAACAACATGAACACCTGACATACACGCAATTTATTTATACTTACGTATTTATTTATTAATAAGGTGCTGGGCAACCGTTTGCTTTTAGAACAGCTTCAATCCTTCGCGGAATAGATTCGCGAAGGACCCGAACAGTTCCCAACGGAATTTCGTACCATTCTTCTACCGAAATATCCGCCAATTGCTTCAGCGATGACGTCGGACATACAGTGCAAACAAAAATGCAACAATATCTAACTATATTGCACGGTGTTCGTATTATTTTGTCCACCCCTTGCATTCGTCCGAACACGCGGTTGCATATGGTCGAATACTATGGCGGTCGTACGAGTGGAATTTAAAAATAAAAGGCTGCGGCTCGGAGGTGTACCTATTACGTGGACGTAAGCGTTCGTTGGATTTTCGGGCGTTTCGCGTAACGTGTTGTTCAGTGGCTAAAAATAATACGTTTTAGGTTTTCCGGTGGCGGGGGAATTGTGCGAAAACGCGTTTTCGAATAATCAAGAGCGCGTATTACACAAAACAAGAGGCTACGCGCTTGAAATACACATACATGTATATGTAATAATAGTAAAAACAATAAATCGGTTTCGCGACGGAATGGAAATAAAATAAAAAAAAAAAAAAAAACATTTATAATCGCAACATCTGCAATAAGTTAGTGCACACGTGTGCGATATTTTTCCGAAGACAACACTTTTATGACGGTTTTATTTCTCTTTTAAGGCCCAGAAAAATCATAAACTAACGATCGCTTTCGTTTTTTTCGGCCATGTCAAATTAAATTACATTCGCATGCGGATAAAACATTAAAAAAATAATTTTTTTACGGATCGTTTTATTGTTATTTTTTTAAATATTTATTTATTCTTATTTTACTCGCAAAGACCTCGGAAATTACTGTACATATATATATATATATGTATATATCTGCTTTAATATTATATTTTCGATGTCTAATAATATCTCATACAAAATGAACACGTATTTATTAGGGTTTTACGTCACGAATGCGGTGAAAAAATACATTTTTCACTTGACATAATTGTACCGTATTACCGCGAGTCCACAACTACTACAGCCGTGCGTTGTGACAAACACGGAGTACATGTTGAATGTAAATCACGGGTACTATAATAGGATGTCTACACAATCGTTAGTACGTTTCGAAATTATGTTTTCAATTCAAGAGAATATAATAATAGCAATAATAAAAACAAGGCTGGACAAGTTTTTATTCATTTTTTAATTCGGTTAAATTAATATGCATTGATAAGAATAAGTTAAAAGGTAATTTAATAATCGGTTGACTAAGTCAAGTTAAAAATTAATTCAAAGCGTTTTTAAACAAGTTGAAAAAAGTTTATTTTTTAAATAATATTATTTCCAATAAGTTATTTTTAACTTCAAACAATTCACGTCAACATTAACCGTAATCTTTTTCGACACGAAAACAAAATCGATTGAAACGTAATAAAACTGAAAACAAAATACATTAACAAAAAATAAAAATGTAATTCATTGATTTCGCGTTCAATAAGAACATTGAAATATATCTAGTGATAAAAAATTAATGGATACCCAAAAGTAACCAGCTAAAAAAAGTTAAAATAAAATAAACATTTTAACTCGTTAAGGCTTAACCTTGACATTTTAAAACGTGATTTCGTTCTGTTGCATTCGTTGAAAAGTTTCACGTCCCTTGAATGGCACGGTGGTCAAGAACTTTGCTGGACCGATTTCTTCTCAGAACGCTAAACCAACGTGCATCTGCACGTACCTATGTGCCTTATACACATACTGCCAATACCATAAACCCAATCATACCAAACACATCCGAAAAACATAAAGGAAAAGACACAGTTTATGCAGTAGCACTGCAGTCGGTCGGCTGGGCGAACTGTTCGCGTCTTAACCGCAGCAACGATTTTTTAGTCGAGTATTGAAAAGCAGCGATGGCCAACGAGCGAAAAAAATAACCATAACGCCTTCTGACATAAGACTATAAGGACATTCCCCTCCTTTCCCCCGAGCGAACGCGTTTTAAATTTGCATAAGCTATTCCTGATACAAGTGTGTGTGTGTGTGCTCGAGATAATCTACACTCGAAGTGTACAACTGTTGTCGAGAGACTGTACATACATTATAATCGTACGCTTATAATCGGGTTAAAAATAGTCAAAACTTCTCGACGATAACAATAATTATTGTTATCGCCGAATGAATGACTTTATACACACGTACACACTCGCTCGCGTGCCCATGATTTCTCTCTCTGGCCTCTTTCTCTGCCGTTTCCCGGTGTACGTCTCACTCGCCGCGTAAAACACTGTGAACACACCTAGCAGTAGTAGTAGTAGTAGTTATCACAGTAATAGTTTAAACATAATAATTTGTTTACATTTTGTTTTGTTTTTCGTGGTCTACTCGCCCAAGGCCGTCTCGAACGTAGGCAGTAAAAATTAAAAAACTATAACGACTCTACACATTCGTCGTCTTATCGCCGTAATCATAAAACACTTAATGAGGAAAAAAAAAACCACAAGCATAACATTCGCTGTCAACTCCCCGTTTTGTTTGTCTGTAATACGAACCCCTCGAGCGAAATTCGCAAAATCGATTTTATAAACATCCTCGTGCACCGTTCACGCGAGTGGTTCACGAAAAATCATAACGAAACGCCGTCGAGCCGCTGCGATAAATCCGTAACATTATAGTTATTGCGTTCCCGTACACCGAATATGTTTCCATATTGTTTTTACTATTATCATCATACCGTTAGTGATATTGTTACGTAACTACTACCGTACTGAAACTACGAAAAACAATAATGTAGATCGCGAACGAACGCGTCGGAGATACATTGTCCTGTTCAAGTTGAAGGACCTGTGTATGAAATAGTGCGTACAAAGATCAATATTGTGGCCAGGGGCTGCAGGGACCCGAACCTCTTAGATTCTGAGAGCAGTCGTCGTCACACTCTAAAATCACACGAATTCAATATTATTTCAAACATTTTCTAGAAACATAATTAAAAAAAAAAAAATCGAAATCGATCAGCTGTCGTCTCCGAAAAAAAAAAATTCGTGGTTAATGCGCATAGTGTATACATATTCATATATGATATTTCCACCGTAGAATCTTCTTGTACAACGCATTATGTTACACGAATAAACACTCGGACCGTCGTAATATAACGAGCAGTGGTTTCATACGTATGTAGTCAAAAACACAATTGTCAACACCCAGCGCCCTCAATTAGGTCAAAAAACATTCATAACGAACACGTACTTACTCCGTCGAATCTATTATTATATTACACCTGTTCACGGACATATTTAGTTATATATTCCGTCTAAATTCGAAATGGTTCGTTAACAATGCGTGTGCGTTTTACGAGTGCAGAATTTTACTAGAACTTCGACTCGGATGATCAAAATTGTTATTCTTTAATCGAACCCGATTTTCTAGTGCGTCTTCGTTTTAAAAATATTTTTCTTTTATTTTTTTAACCACATCATTCGCTTGAACGTTATTAAGACATGTTTTTGTTTTAACATTTACGGTGGCAAATTAATCGAGTGCGAAACGGGTTTTAAAATCTAATGACATTCGGTAAAAAATAAAAATCCAAACTATTTATAGTTTGTATTTTATATTTATAGTTTTGCAATACTTGTGCGTAACAGCACGACGATGTACCGAAGAGACACAAAAGTAAGACTTGGTGCGGTATCAACTTATACAACGTAAATCATGATCCGTTTTTACGATGCTAAGTGACCGTCTGTTAACGATTAAGTCGCATGCATAGCAATAAAAACACGAATTCGAGCGGCCGTTTTTGATTTGCAAACCTTTTCTTTTCGATATGCGTAAACACACGGCCAAGCAGTCACTCCACGTGATATTATTATTATTTCATCGTTAACGCAAAAATAAACAAACTCGATGACGACCGTAACAACTTGGTGGTAGACATGCGATAAGTAAATCAAACATTAACTACAACGCATAAGCATAATAATCGCTGGCCGGCGGATTTCGTTGGCGCGTTGTGTCTCGCGAATACAAGGACGTGCACAAGGAGGGGGGGTGAGTCCGGACACCTCCCATTGAAATTTCTACATATTCAACGGTTTAATAGTAAATAGTATAATCAGTGGCGTATTTACGGGGGGGGGGTCCAAGAGTACTGAATTTGAAGAAAAGAAATGCATATCATTATAAAGTTGAATGTTTTTTGAAATTAAATTTTCTATAAAAATAATTATATATGTTATAGTAAAAGTATAGAATCAATTAGTTCATGAAATAATTAGATAATTTGTAAAATAACTAAAATGTGTAGGTAATGTACATAACTTATACTTTAACTAGTTATTTTATACATTCCCTGGCATTACTTCGTTATTGTGTCAAATCGATTCGTTCATACTAGTACATGTACAATATCGTTATTTTATTGTCCATCATAGCAATAAAACTGTATTAAAACTGACGTTCTTGTTGTCGGTGACTACAGCCTAATAGTTAGCTTTCAATCTGACAACGTACACAATATTTTTTTTACCGTGCGCAATCGGGTCGTCAAAAAGGTCGGCCGATAAGGACCGTGCTCAATCGGGTATCACCGATAAAATCATCCCTTCTCCACCCTATACCATATTTATATTATATACACATAACATAGAGTATACATACGGATTATAGGTATAAATGTATAATAATGTTTATATATTAATAATATTAACAAGCTTTAACATTAATTTATTAAAAAATATATATATAAATGAATTGACTCGAAAAATGTATCTTATAATAATTATATAACTTATTTTTCATTTACAGATAGGTGTTGTGGGGTACCTTTCTATTTTTTTGGATTGAAACAGTTGATTTTATTAACAAAAAATATATTCAACGCAACGTCTTTTAAATACCGCGTACAAATCATGATTAGGATTGGACAAACGCACGTGGCTGTCTTTTCTAACCACCGCGTGTATACCACATTAAATATGGTAAAATTAATACATTTTAAAAATAATAAATCGTATCTTATTAAATTTTAAAATTCGACACGCAACCGAATAGAGTGCACTAAAACATGATTTTGTGTATAATTTGTATTGGGCCACTGTACCACATGCGACGTCTAGGCAAAGTTCAAAACAGTTTCCTGAATTTTGCTAGTTACCGCCTCAACATTCCTCACCCGCCTCACGACTATAGTCTTATCAGCGATATTTTCAATTTAAAATCATTAACCGAACACCGTAATATCTGTTATAATTTCATTAATGGATTAATTGACGGGACTATTGATGCGACCCGTTTGTTCGAACGGCTCGACATTTGTGTACCTAGACGCACCAGGAGGTTTCAGGGTTTATTCTATCTACCTGTGAACCGTTCTAATTTTGCAAATAATTCTTCTCCAGTTAGGATGATGTCGATTGCCAATAATTTCAGTGTTTAGTATTCTCGTATCTTGGACGACTTTTACATCTTAAAGTATTTTATGTTTTACAATTTTCACAGTTACCTGTATTTATTTTAACGTTGATTTTATATGCAGTTTAAACCACTTGTTACGCACCTCGTTTTTGTTATAGAATTTATATGTATTTAATTTATATGATTACACTAAGCCGAATGGCGTAAATTACAACTGAAAATATTAATCGTAGTCCAGTGGTACGTCATTGGACCGACAGTTACATATTGTGGCCTCTTTGCTCTTTAAATATTTTTCGCCCGACTGCATTTTTAGAATTTCGACGTCATTGGTGTAATGCATCAAGTGTTTCTAATCTTGATTTTTATCATTACATTTTTGGACGACATAATATTTTATAATATCTGGTATAAAAACGAAGTAATTAACAAATCTCTATCTCTCAGAACGTGGTCCATGGTTACTATACGTAATACATTATAATATTTAGTGAAGTAGTATAAACCGAATCGTTTAACGTTTATTGTTCAGTTGTAAAACCATCGTCGTGTGCGCCGCTACGGATCGAGAAACATTTCCGTTCGACGTGTCTTCCGAGCGTATTGTTGTGCCACCGTACAACGGACGGCCAATGGCGTGCAAAACAGTGCGGAGCACTTTGCACGGCATCAAGACCCGAATGATCGAAGCCGTCACCAAACCGACCGTAGGCGCGGCGACGGCCTCGCGTCGTGAACATGAAACGGGTTCCAAGTGCAGTCGGTGCGCGTACGAAGATTACCGTTATCGGCGGACTGCGGAAAACCGGCGTGAGGAGTCGTACGCGCAAAGAAGTGGCGCGGACGCGAGGCCCACCGCTCGGTCCTATCGAGAACCATCGTCCGATTCGCTGCCCGAGGCCGCTGTCCCGCCGACCTGCCGACCGCCGGCCGCGGCACGCGAAATCCTGAGAGGCACTTTGCACGGGATCAAGCAGATGGCTGCAGCGCTGGCCAACCAACGCTCGTGGACATGAAACGGCAATGAAAATCCATCGCCCGTATCGGTCGGTTGTAAATCACGTGGACCAATCGCGGATATGGACCAACGCCACCGCGCGGCACATCCGGATTCAGCCGAACCGGAGCGATATCTTTGTTATTACTGCTGCTAATCAACGCTATTTCACTTAATTTTTCCGCGTTATGTTCTGTTCAATATATCGGTTCTGTTGCTGTCTACGATTTTTGCGATGGTGGATATTCAATTTCTTCCTGTTCAATTTGTATAAAATCGATTTGATGTCATTATTGGTCAGACTCGACGCTTGATCGTTAGCCCAAAATACAAACTATAACATTAGTTTACAATACATTTCAGTTGTTCCGATTGTTCGCCGATTTTTTTTTTTTTTTTTAAATTTTTATACTTTGAAAAGCTTTGTTCCACGTCGACAGAAGAAAGTAAACACTTACTTAATAAATAGTAGGGGTCATCATTTATTAGAGCAATCGAAAAAATATATACAATGTTTAAATGTATATTTATGATATGATGGTGACCTTTTATGGCACTTAAAACCTACATTCTGCTAAAATATACTCTAAAAATTAAAATCTGTAAAATATGCAAATATATGCAAAATAAAATTTAGGATTTAAATTCGTTACATCATGAACAGTATTCCTGTCGGACTTTGCTATTTCAGTAATCTTTCGAAAAAAATATGCAAATGCTAGAAATCCCAAAGCCTAATTATAATATTACACGAAACCGTTGTATGAGGCGTTCCACCGAGAAAATATAAATTTCGCGTTGGATTATACTATAAATAAGTGCGTGGTTGGATGTCGGAAATCAAAAGGTTACACTCTATACTAGGGATCGACAAAATTATCAAAGGAAAAAACCATTTTTCTGAAATTATACCAAACCATGATATCCAGTGAGTGATTGTGCCATAGCATTAATTGCTGCAGAGTTGAAATTATTGATTACATACCGACATGAAGACATCGGAATGCCAAACCTTAACGGATGGGTCCAAGATCGGTTTAAAAAATTATACTTAAAACTATATTCGACCGAAGGAACCTTCTACTGCAGAATTGGAAATGAACAATACAATTAACACTATGACCACGCCTTCCGCAAAATGTCTTCTTATCTTCAAAATCATCATCCCAGTCCGAATTCCCGTAACCACTCACTATAAATCTATATTATATAAATTGTGTTTCTTCATTGTTCTACGTACACCTATTTATTTGATTTGATTTTATCCAACGGAAACTGTATAAAATGTATACTATAAATGAATCGATTTAACCTTTAATTTATAATATTTTTTTTAAAAAAAAAAAGCATTGTAAAAAGAAAAATAAGTCGAAACAAGTAATCTAATAAATATGTACAAAACTATAACATTTTTTTTTCTAACCAGGAATAAATGTCACTATACAGATAGAAAAATGTATAATTTGTATTATAGAGAGCGTGTTCTGGAGTAAAGTTGATTTATGAATTATTATAACTATTATTATCGTTTGATACAAAAAATAAACAACTGTCGGTTTATCCATGGGCATTTTAAGAAACGCACGTGTCTAATGATCCATGACCCAACACTACACTAAACGTATCGATCCTCGAACGACGTACTCGTATTATGGTTGCGGTGTATAGCTCCCGTGATACAGGACGTGAACTAAGGTGTTTGGACAGGGTTGTATCAAAGGAGGTGCTATAGCCTTGGGCCACGAGTTAAAAGGAGTTACAATATGTTTTATAATCGTTGGTTAACAATTGTCTTATCAATTAATTACGACTACAGTACAATATACAATTGTACAATACATATTTTAATTAATATTTATTACGTAATAAAACAATTAAAAATGATTCAATGGTTAGTACTCGTAAATTAATAAATAAATGCTTATTCCGGAGTTTAATAACATTTGTAAAGTACGACTGGTTTTGAATAAAAAATTCATCGTTAGGTACATAAAAAAGTCAATAAAAGAGGTCTTACTGACTTTATATGTACCCGACGTTGAATTTTCAATTTGAAGCCGGTCGTATTTTTCAAGTATAATAAAACTCCAGGCAAAGCATTTATTTATTTATTTCTATGTATAAACCGTTTGTTTATTTATATTAAATATTTATTAAAAATTTCTAAATCTAAACAAGAAAATTAAACTGTTTTGGGTTGGTAAGAGCGTCGCCAAAATCAATAGCCCCCCCTTATGAAATATGACTGTAATCCGGTCCAGTGTTTGGACAAAATCGATGAAAAACCGTCATATTTCTCTGCAGTCGAGGGTAGGTTTAGAGAAACATGGCAAATATGTATTGTGGTATAAATAGGTATAATATACACGTGCTTGCGGTCGCGAAAAACGGACGAATGGGAAAACAAAAGATAACTGAGAGATGACGATCAAACAACGCAATACGGACGTGCGGGATCTCAATATATACGTATATTTCGTTGAAGAGTAAAAAAAAAAAAAAAAGAAAAGAAAAAAGAATCGTACACATCGTTTCGGCGTCCCAAGAGGCCGTTTACGTGCGTTGACGATGACGCGTATTCGGCCTAGCTGCTGGTCGTTTTAAATAACCCTTTTACGCGTACAGTACGCGCCGCGGTCCGCGTTCGGTTTTCTCGTTTCAAACCGTACGGATGACGTTGGCTTTCACAGTGTTATTTAAAATGGGAAAAAAATAAACGACCAGAGGGGAAGAAAAAAAAAATAAATTAAAATAAGTAACAACCGTACGACGATGAGTCCCGCGAGATCCGGTGGCCCGAGGCCAACGTTTTAATAGAACTCTCGCGTACATCATTGTATACTATACACGGTTTTCGACGTGACGACTCATCTCCGGCATCGTCATCGTCGTCATCATCATCATCATCATCATCATCATCATCAACATCATTATCATTATGAACATTGGACGAAATACACGTGGAGCGGTAAGACTTGATGTAGCCGGTTGGGGAGGGTTCGGGTAGGATGAACGGGCGAGAAGTACAATATTTATAAAACTGTATTAATACATATTTGATCATTACGTAAGCACGTTTTATGCTAATAATACGATACGATACGAAACGGTTCGTTGCAATAAAGCGTAAATTGTTTATTTTCCGCGCACAAATCCGAGTGCAATGCGCCAGGCGAGCGAATAAAAGAGGGAAAGATGGATGTTGAAAACCATCATGTGATTTTAAGAAAATGTAAATTTATCATTTCATACCCATTCGCTGGTGCAATCAGCAGTTTTCGGTCCGTGTAAAATATATTAGATTGGTAATAAAGTGACCGAATCAAATTGTCCATCATTATGTACAGTAAATGTTCTCGTATTCAGTGCCATCGGAAGTTTTTGCGAGGCCTTAGACAAAATAAGTACAATTTCCTTACGCCTAAATACATCTAACTATGCTTGCCGGACGAATTGAGGATGCTTTTAATTTATTTCAAGGCCGAAGCCCTAGACAATTTTCTAATTTGCCTGCCCTCGTTTCTTTTAAGTCCGCCCTATAATATACTTTTTGTTTGCGCACCTGTGGTGGCTGTATAAATATTACGTATTACATTATCGTGTGTGTGTATACCATGTGAGACGTCGATTTATCACTCTTGTCGAGAAATATATTATTATGCACATGTTGTATACACGCGTATACACAGATCAGTCAGTCTCGTTCTCTCCTTTCCTCCTCTCTCTCTCTCTCTCTCTCTCTCTCTCTCTCTCTCTCACTCTCTTTGTACATTTTGACTGATACGTGCTCGTGTGCGTGTGTGTACACGTATGACTTGTAATCCGTTATACTTATATTTATGTGATACGGAAACCGTGGTGGCCAACGGCCCAGTGGGGACGAGGGACCGACAGCGTTTTATTTGTGCGTTGTTCTTCCGTCGTCCCCGACGCGTCGCGGCGGTACAGTTTTTCCGAAGAGACGAATATTGTACGACGAACGCCCGTCGACAGGATAGGTTTTCCATGGTACACTTGCGCACCTCAACAGAACAATTAAAAAAGCAACCGAGAAGGAGAGAAAGAGAGTGAGCGAGAAGCGATCGGTGTTGCGCGAGGGAGAAGCGGAGAGAGAAGAATAAGATAAGAACAATAATAATCGCTGTACCTCTCCGCCGTCGTATCCTACGCGAGGTTAAACGACGAGCTACAACAGCTTGGACGGAGGGGAAAAAAAAACATAACGCCGCCTTCACTTCTGATCGCGGTACACAGCAGCAATATGTTTTTTACGCGATCAGAAGAATTTACTGCGCGACGGATTATGCAAATATTTCGTATAATCACCGACCACCATGTTGTGCTATGTGCGAATATCGATTATTGTGTTATTATTTGTTATTCGCGAAGAGAAATCTTTCTTTTTTATTTTATTTTTTATCATCACACTCTTTCTCCCAAATCGTAAACAAACGTCATTGCGTTGAACTCCGACACGCATTTAAACGCTGTGCAATTTAAACGTACACAAACAAAATTATAACAATCGATCCGATGAAAGAGTCTTAATTACGAGTAATTGTGACAACCATAAACCTTTTACGCGGGTATGCGCGCCCGCGTACATGAGTCAACTGGTTCCAATTAACGTTCGGCCAGAAGCGCAGAAGAATAATAAATATACTGGTCGTCGTCGTGCGTATTCATAATTCGTTGTTTTCGTTGCAAACAACATTTTACCGACTCGCACAGTACACTGATACACAGTACACTTACCAGCGTTTACGATGAATATGCGCGTACGATATCCGTCAAAAGTCCGGTGGCCGAGTGGATTAAGAACTTTATTTTAGTAACTATATTAGTTAATGTGCCTTATACAAGCAGTGGCGGCGTGACGGCATATTTTTGAGTCCCTGGACTCAAGTCAGTGGGTGGGTATTGACCATTGGGTACCGAGTGGGTATGTAGCATGTAGAACGAATAGTGGGGTAGCTCTTTTTACAAGCTACTCTTAAATTTCTTTTAAGGTGGGTGGGTGGGTGGGCAAAATCCTAACAGGACTCATGAAGTAAAATATTTCGCGACGCCACTGTATACAAGTGTATAGTAAAACGTCTGCGGCTGTCGTGTTCACACCAGCAGTGCAACGGAGTACGAGTCCGTTGAAAAAACCTATATTAATAGTCGTGGTAGGAGGGGACAGGGTGTTCGAAGTAAAATTAATATTATTATTATAATGATGTAGAAACGGTTATCGCGTATTTCGTGTAACGCACTGTATAAATAGTGTGGTGGTCGATCGAAACTGTTCTCTCGACCTGTCTTATCGTGAAAATATTCGATACGATCTTAAACACATAAACCCCAATAACACAAAATGCACCATACGTGTATGCGTATCAGATACGTAGGACTGAAGCTTTTATGTACCGATACGAATTAGATACACGTTAAGCTGTAAGGATTAACACGTATTACGCGACAAAACTCGGTTCGAACACATGTAGATACCACCGCACCATCGTCTCTAAAAATTTATGTTTACACGTATACATGTATGTATATTTATTAAATGTTTTATTTCAATTGACCCGACGCTGTCGGCTTTAGGGGACTGATTCAATTAATTAATATTGAATTTACCAACATCGCAACAACTTATTGAACACGACAAACGATTTTCGACTGTAAACGTAAACCATACCACGTTAACGTTAGTTAACATATGTGTACTATTACAGTAATATTACTGTAAGCCACGTATATTCGCTATTGTAAAATAAATAATATCGAAACGGCATTTGATATCATTACTATCGTTGCAATAATAATATATATATATAACTTTATTACAACTAGTTTTCCAATCCACCTCGTAATAAATATATTACGCCAGTGTTGATTTATTCTTCCGTCGTTAATCGTTCGTTGTACGACGGTAAAATGTAAAACACATGATTTTCTGACAACCAAACCACGCTAAAAATACCGAATGCATTAAAAAAATAATCGTAATCAATATACATATATCTCAATGTTGCTCTTACAAGTCTAATGCTTTGTATAATCTGTGAAATCGTTGACTTCGGCGTTTGACTGTTTGTTTGTCGTACGCCATCTAATTTTGATCACACGTGAGCTTGAATTCAGTCGTAAATCAGTAGGTACACAAAAATATCGTGAAATGTACGATACGTATGCGTCATTTGAATTTTAGGATTATGACTTGGATGGGTTTAAATTAAAGTGGGAATCATGTTATCGCTATAGATGTTGACAGTTTAAATTAGCGATTACGAAATTTCGTTTTCGCTTACATCGTAATTGAAAAACGTCATGCGTGTATTCAGTGGTTTTCTACGGGGAATAAGGTTCCTTCTCTCCTCGATGTGCACTACCCCTAAATGGTACACTTATATAAAATATTACATAACGCGTGTTAGGATTGGATAACGCGCGTGCATTGCGTTGGTACAAAAATTATGTTTTGAAATCGAACGATTAATTTAAGGTGATAGGAATTAACGAGAGGGATTTTTCAAAATGTATTTTTATCATGGTAAAATCGTCCAAATCTACCAAGAATAAAATGTTTGTTCGTTATAGCGATTATTGCTTTAAATAAATATTAAAAAATTGTATTTTATTTTAAATATTATTATCTTATTACAAATCAAATATTGGGTGCACAAACTGATCTGGGCAAATACAAGCAAAGCAAATAACAGCTCATTATATTCACAACAGAGCTCTGTAAATAAACTTTCTAAATGTATTTTAAACAAATCAAAATTCATCAAAGTTGTATTCGGATAACTTAAACGGACATATATATAAAAAAAAAAAAAAAAAAAAAAATAATAATACCTAACAACAAATTTAAAATGCGTGTTTTCTTTAATGATTTTGGTCTTAACCGGTCATTCGAACAACATGATACTTTAACAATGTATTGTAATTCGCGTACTTAAAATTGTAAGATAATAGTAAAAATAAAACTCGTCTGAATGACAAACATAAAAAAACAACCAATCGTAAAACCAATGCACTGCGTACAATGTGTGGCACATGAACGTTTATTCTTCGCTCGGCTAGGAATTTGAAATGTGATTTTCATATTCGTAATATAATTTAACGATTCTGATGCGGATTTCGTCGAGGGGTACTTAAAAATATTTCATCCGGGATCGGAAGAAGCACTAGAACGTTTTAATACTAACGTTACTCAACTATACACTATAAATTAGAAAAAGATTTTACGCACAACGAGCCATCGGATTTTAATTGGACTCCGTGAGTGCATTTTTCGCTCGCACAAAAGAATTATTGTTATTATTATCGTTATAAACTCTCGACTCAGGATCACGTCTAAAAGCTAGAACTTCAGTGTTCTTCAACAACCAACGGGTTACAACACGTTTCGAATATTCTGTAGATCGCATTATACTTTACAGTTACGGTTATCGTAAAGTTCATACAATATAAAACAGTGTACGTAGAGTAATATTGTTCCCTGCCATTTGTTTTGTTCGCTTACTCCCAAATCCGTAGAACATTTTAAATCAACCCGAAGACCGCAATGCATATAATCATCGCACGACCGTGTCCACGGTTTATGTTTTCTCGGGGTTTGAGAGGCGAGTTTAAACATAAGTCGTTGTGGTTTAACGTGATTTTCAATAAGGTCTACGCGACTAACGTTCTCCGACCGATACAATCGTGATCCCATCGCGCACCGTAACATGCATACGCGCTGAACTCATTTTTTTTTTTTTTTTTTGTACATTGTCTGACGCTATTGAAACCATAGACGAAAACGTATCCAGGTAGATGTACGCTCGTGTACGAGGAACACGTGCAAGGTTACGCTAATTATTTACGTTGGTAATTACACGAATCGTACAATACAGCAGTGTTATCTGATACAAACGTACACCGTTGGAAAACAAATAAAATATCCGAACCGAACGAAACTCAACAGAAATCAAAAAGTTTCCGCGCTGCGTGTGAAATATGTAATTTATCCCGTGCACGGACCACGGCGTCGTATTATTAGTATTATTACGTTTGTATTATAATTATAGGTGTGTAGCAACGCTGCGCTGTATGTAGTGCACGTTCTTACCTTGGAATGCATTTAGGTCAAATGACGATTCTTCGGAACGGCAGGAATTCTCAAATTTTTATGAAATTCGCACGAGAGCTCCCACAACGAGAAGAGAAGAGTATAATATCGTTGATAATTATTACAATCACTCGTTACGATAACACGACCCGTTACGTTTCACTACCGAGAGAAAATTACAGTGTCTAAAAACAGCGGATTCGGTTTTTCCGCGTCCTTACCTTTGTCGAACAATGACGTTGAGTTTCTGTTGGAACAATGAAAAACAAATGAACACAAGTATCAGTGTACTGCTTAGAATATACTTGGCTACTTGGCTTCGGCACCGGATGGTAAAAATAATAAAACTTGAAGGTAATGATTAAGCGCGAAACAGTTTTGAATGAAACTCTATCTACTATTACAGAAATAACAAATTGGAACTCTATACTATGAACAACGATTACGTGAAGAGCAATGGAACATCATAAACGTATTAAACCCGTGTAATTCACCTTATATATCAAATATAAGGACTAGTGAAACTAAAATTTAAAATTCTACACCAACATTTTTAGCAAACTTAAATTTAAAATCAAGCTTTTTATGCTTTTTAATAATGCTATGATGTGCATTATTTAATACGGCACAAAATACTATAGATAATAAGAGTCGATATCTTACAGCGACGCCGAATACCAATTCGAGATAGTGCATTTCGAACACCTAAAATTGGCGAATGGTACTAGTTAATATAATAGAATTATATAATAACGTAAATAATGTAATAATACTTATAAATATAATTTTCAAGAACTGGCACTTTGTAGCCAGTAGATATTGGGTAGTAGATACCTACTTAATACGTACATGGCCCTTGAATCTCAATGGAAATAATATTTTTAGGGTTTCTAGGTAGTGGTGGCTGGTCGGTTAAAATGTATGATTGTACCTACTTTGTTGTACATATTAAAAGTTACTCGGGCGGCACTGATGTTTTATACGTATAGTGTTTATGAAAAATGCATTCAATTAAAATTACCTCTAAATAATAAACATAACGGGTAGTTAATATTGGTCGTTATCGTTAGTTTCTTTGTATCAGAACAACAATGTAAAAAAAAAAAATAAATAAATAATCGTTATAAAAAACGTGTATGACATAAGTCTTACTGAAACGAAAACAATAGCCGTAATAATTAAAACGAATTGTTAACTGTACAAATGTTATAGTAAGAGCATAAAACGGACATATTTTATCATTTTTAGCATCCGAGTTGGGTCCCAAGTACTAGGGACTAATCGCAGATAGTGTACTAGTTAGGTCTTGAATTACTTTAGGTATTACACTAGGTCCTGAATATTTTTTGGTAATTTCTACTTTATACTAACATTTTTCTTCCCATTTTAATAGACTTAGAACTGTCTATGATCTATTTAGACCACAGATATGGTTAAAAATGTTTTTTATAGTTTTTTTTTGCGTTTTAGTTTCTTTTCCATTAAAATATATATTGTTAGAAGAATTGTGTTGATAAAAATATTAAAAATGTTAAATCATTATATAATATAAATACAAATTAATAGAAAAGAAACTAAAAAACAAAAAAAAAAAATTAAAAAAAACATTTTTAACCATACCTGTGGTCTAAATAGATCATAGACAATCCTGTCTAAGTCTGTTTTAACAAAGTCTTTCAAAATGGGAAGGAAAATGTTAGTATAATATATTACTTATTAAAAAATATTCAAGAACTAGTGTAGTACCTATAGAAATCCAGGACCCAACTAGTGTAGTAATTTTAAATTCAGGACCCAATTCGGATGCAGCCATTTTCTCTCAGCAATAGCATGGAATAAAATCGAATTTTTCATTTTGAAACATTACAAGAGTATATTAAGTAAAAAAGATTATCAGCGCGTATCATTCCATATAAAATATCGATCGCACATGGCACCGCGATTAGATTCGCGAGCTTGTACTTGTTGTCAAAGCCCGTTGAATGAGTTAATCAATACCTCGCACAGTTTAATAATATGCTAAGTACTTTTAATGTGATAAGTATTTAAATCCTTGAGTTTAAAGGTGTATTTTTTCGAGACCTACAATATCGGAAAATGCGAATGCCATACAAATACAAAAACATGCGTATAGTTTAAATACTATGACTAAATCACGTGCGTTGATATCGCGTATCGATGCGTATTGTGACTTGTGTGACGCACAGTGTGTTAATTATCACACACGTATTCGATAATTTACATTTGTACATTATAAAAATATTTAATTCACAAATAAAAGATTGCATGCGTATGAATATATATTTGCACACAACAAAGATGAAGACCTAAAGTACCTGTTATTTGCAAAAAGGCTCAATCGACGATTGTACAACAAGGACTGATCCTCTGCATGCTTTTTCATGTTATGTATTATTGTAGTACGCCTACAAGTTATAACATGCCTATTTCGTACCTATATTTATATATATATATATATACATTATAATATTATATTATATGCTCTCCCTTGTATCGAAACGACTAAAGAATACGCTCGTATTGTAAAGTGGCCACCTTATTCTGGTTTCAACTGAACACATGCTCAAGTCCTTCGACCGTAAACACACACACACACACACACACACACACACACACACACACACACATAAAACCGTATAGTGTAGTCGTATCGAACTGTGTGTACGTGAACACACTGGTACAATAAGACGATTTATACACATATACAAAGGTAGTATACTATTATATATATATATATATATATATAATAATAATAGTGATAATAATAAACCTGTTGGACGGTGACGTGTTGGTCCATGTCGTATATTTTTATAATTCTTATATATATATATATATATCTGTTGGCATTATACCGCCCAGATTCAGGACTCTTTTGAAGTAAACGTTTCACAAGACTCCATCACAAAAAGGAAATGTAGAAAATATGATGAATATAATATAAAGAAATGACGTGAACAAATGTATGAATATGTAGTACCTACATATAGGTACTACATATTCATAAATTGGATATCCAAACGGCTGTAAGATGCGTAATACGGTAAGTTAAATTATATATATACCATATTATATCATATAGTAGATTCTTTTTATGTCGAGTCTCAATCGGAACAGGAAAAATTCGAGATATTTTTTTAAATCAACTAATAAAAAATTGAAAAAAAATAGTAAATTATTTTAATACTTTATATACACAATTTGCATACTTAACCAACTAATACTACATACCGATTACTGAACTACAAACAATATTTAATAAATCAATATTTTTGTTTTGTATTACTTCTATCTTCCACGATATCTTCTAAATTGGATAATACAGAAAAGGCGCTATCTTCCATACCTGAAGTAGTCTCAACAAAATGTCTTAATGTTCTTAAAGCATATTTAGCTTGTTGAATCGTAACTGCAGTCACTTCCTCTTCATTTTGTGGTTCATCTTCATCCTTGTCGAGACTTTCAATTGTTTCTGATAATATTTCGTTGTCTGTCCATGTTCCACATACATGAACATTGTGGTCGATGTCCACGTAACTAGATAACGTCCTGTTGTCTAGATTAAAATGATCAGCAACAAAATTCCATTTATCATCAGAAACAATGGGGTTATCTATCGGAATTACAACACCATCTTTAAAACCCGCTTTTATGAAGCAATTTAATATAGTCTATGTTGTTACATTTCTCCAAGCCTTATTAGACATCCTAATTGTTTCGAGTAAGTTTTTAGAAAATGATTCATTATTATCAATATTATCGACTAATTTTCTGATTATTTATTTTCTATAAAATATTTTGAAACTTTGTGTAACGCCTTGGTCCATTGGCTGAAATATAGATGTTGTGTTCGATGGTAAAAAATGTTTTTTAATGGAACTTAATTCAGTATCGTAGTTATGAGCTGTAATAATTATCTATGATTAGTAAAACTTTTCGATTTTCTCGTTTCATTTTTCTATCAAAATTTAATAGCCACTCACTAAATAATGACGAAGTCATCCAAGCCTTATTATTTGATCTGTAGTCGACTGGTAAAGATTTAATTCCATTCAAACACCTAGGCTTCTTTGTTTTACCAACGACAAATAATTTTAGTTTTTCAATTCCGGACATATTTGCTCCCATCATGATTGTAATACGCTTTTTATCGTATTTTCCATTCGAACATTCTTGGCCTTTTAGCATTAAAGTTTTATCTGGTAAGCATTTGAAGAACAAGCCCGTTTCATCGACATTAAAAATATCATTAGGAGAAAAGCCTGCTAAAACGTCAGGAAGATTTTTAATCCAATTTGAACAACATGTGTCTACTGAAACACTTTTTCTACAAACTTTTCGATAAACTACATCATGTATTTTCTTCCGATTTGTAAGCTAACCACTTCTAGCTTTAAAATTAGTATGTCCAAGACGTAGTGCAAATTCGTTTGCTTTTTCAAGTAAAGTTGTTCCATTTAATGATATGTTTTTATCTCGGCACTGAGTAAACCATTTTAATAAACAATTATCAATGTCCAAATAAGGAGTCATTCTCATTTTTTTCATATTCCCGCAATTGAACATCCAAATTTAATCTTTCTGTTTAATAATTGACGATAATGTATTTGGTGGAATATTGAATTCCATGGCGATTTCACATTTTTTACGGTCACCTCTTTCAACTAACTGTATTAAACGAACTTTTTCCGAAATGTTGAGAACATTTAATTTACGTTTATTCTCCATTTCACTATTTTCACGACACTATTTACGAACGGCTACAAATATTGACTTCGAATGCATACAATCACTATCAAAATACTGAATGTATTGCACAATTTTCTATTCTTACCGTAATAAAAATTATTATTTGTATACTCGAGATAACGGAAACGGATTAATTTTATGTCGAGTTGTCGAGAGTAAACGTTATTGAGAGCAATGGTAATTTCAAAAAGATTGTAATGTAGTTTGAGATAACGAATAATTATGTATGAGTAATTGCGTACGGTTTGCAAAATTGTATATTTTTTCAAAACTCGGTTGACAATAAATGTCATATTTATAATATATAGCTTGCTCATTAACCGTGCATTTATTTATTTTTGTACCTTTTTTATACTGAATAAAGTAATCAGAGTTTACGAAAACGCGATAAAACTCACATGAATATATATATATATATATATATATATATATATATATATAAAAATCTCGTGTCACAGTGTTTGTGACCATACTCCTCTAAAACGACTTAACTGATTCTAATGAAATTTTATACGTACATTTGGTGGGTCTGCGAATAGATTTTCATCTATTTTTTATACTCCTAAGTGCTATTGTTTAATAAAATCGTAGTTTAATTTAATAATTTTTGACCCGGTCGATAACTGAGCAATTGAAAATGAATTATTAAATGATACTATTAAAAAAACTATTGAAAAACTATTAAAAAACTATTAAAAACTATTTAAATTCTATTAATATTATTTTTGGTATTAAATGACGGGTATAGCATAAATATTAAACAACAAGATACCGCAACAGATGCCAAAACAAACAAGAACGTTAGTTCGAAGGATTATTATGCATATCGGTTGGTGATTAGATGCGATCAGGACAACGTTATTCTACTATATCCTGAGCTTTGTCAAAAATTCATGGTCGACATGTATGTTAAGATAGAGAGCGAACGATTACTATACTTGCGATTCAATCAAAAAAAGCTGCGTGCGGAAGATTTTCAAAACAATTATTAGATATCGGTAATGAGAAAGTTATTACAGATGGAACGGGATGCATACAATTACCAACCGATTTCTGCACAATCATTGATTCGCAAGATGCTCTCATTAACAAGATATTTCCCAATATATACAAACAATACACTAATCATAAGTAGCTGGCAGAAAGAGCAATTTTAGCAGCAAAAATGTAGACGTCAACGAATTGAATCTCAAGATACAACATTTGTTACCAGGAGACTTTGGTGTCATACAAATCTATTGATTGATACAGTTTGCATTACTGAAGCTGTAAATTATCCAACAGAGTTTTTAAACTCATTGGATTTACCAGGCATGCCACCGTATAATTTACAACTGAAGGTTGGATCTCCGGTTATTTTGCTTCGTAATTTGAACCCACCAAGGTTGTGCAACGGCACGCGATTAGTCATTAAAATATTAATGAAAAATGTTATCATTACGTATCAAAATTTATTCATTAAAAACAAAGCAATCATTTTAAATGGCAAATTCCGAGGTGAAAATATATTATTACCGCGAATCCCCCTATTATACCCACAGATGTTTCAATACAATTTGAGCACCTTCAATTTCCAATTAGATTGGCATTTGCAATGACTATATAACACCTATATGAAATTAGTTATTTTTTTCTAGCAAAACATTCTCTAGAAATAATTGATATGACAAAACAACGTTTGTCGGGTCAGCTAATCTATATATTTAGTATCGATATATTTTCATATAATAATAACTCCGGTAATAAATATTACTTCAGACTAAATAAGATGTTAAAGATAAAAATGTTAGTGAATGATAAAATAATCGATAAATCACATTCTTGTTCATCCGGTGATAATGTACGGGTATGAAGTGTTGACATTACGGAAATCAGAACAAAAACATGCCGTCGATTTTCGAAAAAAAATACTAAGAAAAATATTCAGGAAGTGTACAGATGAAACCACGGGAGAATGGAGAACTCGAAAAAACAAAAAGCTTAAACTGCTGCACCAAAGGCCTAATATAATAAGGGAAACAAAAAAAAGAAGACTCCATTGGGCAAGACACGCATGAAGAAAAAAAGGGAACGTTAGTATGGATGGTTCAATGTGGCGCTCCGAAAGGAAACGACCACGCATAAGATGGAAATACAAAGTCAGAAATGATGTACAAATGGAGGTTCCAAATATCGTTTGGCATAATTTAGCGATTGATAGGGCAAAATGGCATGAATATATTTAAATGTATGATCGTATGTGGTCGATTACTGGAAAGAAGAAGGATAAATAGCGAAAATGTTTAAACGCAGTTGCACTAGAGATTTTTATTTTCAATTACAGCGGATATGATTTTTTATCCACTTATCCTTATAGTTTAGAAAATTTGTTACGTATAATCCAGTACAATGTGATATGTGCCACGTACACTTAAATATACATATTTAAACAATAATTTAGCTGTCACGTATTCTGTAATACATTTTTAATTATAGATTACACGACCGATATGTATAATAGTCTTGCTTTCTATGTACATTTTTTTTTTTTTTTTAAGGCGTAGCGACCAAGTAGGTGCCGCAGTTTCAATTAATAGATTGAATTTCTACCGAGTGGAAAACAAATTGTTGCACAAACACAACGATCATAGTTAAACACGAGAGGACGAATGTAATTTCTCGTCCCAATATTACAATGCGGTACCGATTATTTTACATGCTTAGTACGGGTAATAATTGGACAACGTAAGTAGGTGTACTACAATCGGATGATACGCTGGTTAAAAAAGACTGAACGAAAGAAAAATAATGGATTAGACTATTCATTATTTCCAAACCTTGTGCACCTGTACAACATAACGCGTAGTGTACAAACCGCACGGGACTCTTCTCCGCCCGCTTCGGTGCATTTAAACTATGTGTTATGTATTATGACGTCACGCGATTCGTACGGGAGATGCGTATTACTCGTACACGTTATATTGTTATAATACCCGTAACCAGTGTAACCAGTGTACGGCATAGGTATCGGTGTTCGGGACCTTTATATTGTACGGACATTTTTTTTTTTTTTTTTTTCATCTTCAGACCTATTGTGCGTACACACATCGGAATGTACATGGACATTGTGTAAGTGTAATATGTCGACGTCGTCACCGTTGAAGGGTTCACGAGATCGACAGTGTAGATACGGCCTGTATAAAGCCTCTACAACAGTTTTCGCATGACGATTAAACGCACGCGCACCGTGTGGTTTTCGATGTATCCGGTAGTGTGCGCGTTACAACACTCCGGGTCGACCGACAAGACTTTCCCCGGGTACCCTACGTACCGTGGACCCTGGTCGCGCGCAAGAATTTTAAACGGGACCGGGGGTCGTTATGAATAATAATACATTTCAACGGGTTGCGCGCACGTCGCCATTCGGACGCGAAAGGGAAGCGACCTTCGACGTTTTCGACGACTCATCACCGTGCGTAGGAATTTGTTAATTTTTCGAATGTCGTGAGATTTGGAAAAAAACCGTAGTTGTTTAAACGAAAAAAAAAAACAACACGAGGGAGTGGTTTACACCCTAACCTCCCTCCGAATGCAGGGCGGCGCACCGCTGTAACGAAGAACCGTGTATACATTTGTGCTAAATGCAGCAGCAGAGTGCACCGAGAGCTGCGAATGTCGAACCGCTCTCCGAGTTCGCGAAATCCGATTGCGTCGTTCGAACGAGCGTACATGCGTTATTACAACGATATGTGATCCGCGTGAATCCGTTCCGCGTAGCATTCCGACGCGTTCGGTACGGGTACGAAAATTAGCACTTGCAGCCGTGCCCGTACACGCGTAGACGCGGTGCGCAGCGAAATCGCAGACGGATATTGCAGCGACGGCGTGTCGAAGATATTCCGCGCGCGTTTTGAATAACAATAATTATACGCGACGTATGCACGCGAGTAACGCAACATTATTTTATTATTACCGCCCGGGACCGGTACGTGCGTGTTTCTGCACGTCATCGTCGGCTGCGAAACCAACCCGGTCCGGAAACGTACAACGGTAGAGCGTTCGCGATGCGAATCGCCGATACACAGGTACCCGGCACGCACTCGCCTGAACGTGTGCACCGCGTTCGGACGGGGCAGGCTCCGGGCGGCGGTTTTCGAACCTCTCGTCGAGGGGACGACCCTTGAACGCGAACGCTTCCCGACGCGTCGGTTTCGCGAAAAACAAAACGTACACATCATCGGCACGGCTCGTGCGGGAAACACGGGAAATCGAATCGACGAACAGCGCTACTCGTGTGTCACTTGGCGTGCGTAAAACAGTGTTCCGCTGTGGTGCTTTGGTGTTCAGGCGAAGTGAAACCGTCCACGTTTCGAAAGGCCGAGACGTTCGCGTCCGATAAGCCCTCGAGCAACTCTGCGGTGCACACCGCATGTAAACGGATACGTATTGGACGTTGGGTTCCGTCGCGCCCGTGACGTTATGTCGGAGACGAGGCGACGACGCCGAGATCAAGAACAGAGTCTTCTTGCCGCAACCGACCCGCCGACTACTACGCATCCCTACTACGGAGCGCGCGACAACCGAATGGAATAGAGTGTTTCGCGATTTTATGCAACGTAATGGATTTTCGTAGCTCGCGAAACGTTTCGTTCCGTCACGGTTGCGATGATGACGAACGGAAACGCGAGAGATGCGTGTGTACGCTGATAATATTTTAATCGGAGCGCGTGTTTATTGTTTTTTTATTTTTCTTCACTCCCGTATTTTCTTCTCTAGGTCTCGTGCCGTCGGAGCGGTAGCGGGATTGTCGACGATAACCTAATCGAACACGTTGTAACGCACGTGGACGCCTGGGAGAGAGGAAGCGAGCGAGTGAGGAGAGTGCATGTAACCGTTGTTCGCGTGCGATTTTCTCTGTCGAAATCCGAGATCAATCGGTCGGAAGCGCAAAATCGTTTAATTCTCGTATTATCTCGTGCGCACCGCAGTTGATTTTTTAATATTTGTTTTCGTTCACCTATCGCCAGATAACCGTCGGATCGAACCGGTTGGTCGTCGCGCGTCATGCTGCTTCACACGAAACGATCGGCCGATAGAATATCCCCTACGTAATAATATTATTATCGCGTTGAACGCGTATGACGTCTTAAACCGCAAAGTCGTTGTTTGTTTGTTTTTCTTTCGCGAAGCCCGCGCCCGAAGTGACGACGACGGTTTATCCTTCGTGCCCGCGTGTCCGCAAAAACACCCTGTTCGGCTCGTACCCGGCCGGCGTGTGGCGCACGAAGAGTGCACGAAGGACTTGAACACGAAGATGGAACACGTACAATATGCCCTGTTCGATCGGCGGTGACGGACAAGTACACGTATGTGCAACTCGGTTAGCGATAATATATCGATTGGCATTCGAGGTCATTTTTTTCTTTTTTGTCCGAGAGAACATTTCGTCCCCCGTCCGCAACGAGACGAGAGCTTAATAATACCGCAGCGTACACAACGGGTACGGAGTCGAAACGATTGCGTTACAAAAGTGTATGTGCCATCGTTGGAAACGTTCTCGCCGGAAAGTCACGCGAGTCTGTATTGAAAACCGACGCAAGCCGCTGCCGTACACGTGTACTAGCTGGCCCAACACGTATCTCCGCGGACTCCGCTTAACGTGTTATACCTGTTGAACTTTTGATGTCCTTGTCGAAGAAATAATCTCCCGTAGGAAAAGCTGATTAATGACGGTTTCGCAACGCTCACCTTCGTGCCCTTACCCGGCTCCTGTTCCTGTACCGGCTGTATGTGTAACGAAATCCAATCAACTTTACACGTGACCACAAACACATAATGTACACGGAATTACAGTATACATTGCAGTGGGTTCCGTTTGATCTCGGCCATCGCTTAATGTGGACAGCCGCCTAATACAGATAAACGGTCTGGTCCTGATTCTAATGTACGTCAACAAGACTAGAAATCATCGCTTATTATTGGCCCACGACTCTGTTTACGAGGGCAGTTTTGTTCGATAAAAGATTTTACTAACGATACATTTCTCTTAAGATAATCAACAACTACTGCACTGCAGACAATAATCATTGTTTACCAACAGTTGATTTTACTATAGACTTTGGTATTATTTATTTCAACTTCTGCTTTTTCAACACGAATTCAAATCTTTTTAATAAAACATTCGCGGCAGCTCGGTCGAATTATTAGAAACACGTACGATTTTAATTATATTGAAAACATTATTTTTTCCATTTTATGGAATTCATATCAGTTCCGCTGGACTTTCAAAATTGAGCGCGTACAAAACAAATTTTTAAAGTTTATTAACTCAAATACGTCTAATTAATTACCATAACTGATAAATCTGTTCATTCGTTGACTTATAGAACAGACATTTTCATAAAGTTCAATGTTTATATATTTGTGTATGCCCATAAAAACGGATTATCGCATTGCGCACAACCGTACCATACGATATTGTAATGAAAATAATAATATAGTTATCTTGTATTGATAAAAAATTAAAAAATATTACGCAAGAAGAAGCGTCTATTAAATTATATGATGCGTTCGCATATATAATTATAAAGGACTTGCACTAAGAACGATAACGTTACGCTCATTTTTTTTTTTTTTACTTTCATTATTCGGTTTTACTAATGAATAAGATTTTAGGTTTTTTTCTTTTACTCGTACGATAAGACGCACAGTAGTAGCAGTATTATTAGTTGTGATGGTGTTGAGGCATTTCGATGTACACGAGTTCTCGTACGCTTACGTAATATTATAAAAAATGTACTCTTGGGCAGATAGCGATTTGACGGTGTATCTTGTAGACGCGCGTCCTCCTCATGGAAATTATTAATTATTATTGTTGCATTTGCGCAACGCTGCACCGACGAAAAACGTGTTCAGATAAAGAGCCGACTGTACACGCCCGGGGTTATGACTTGAATTCGTGTTCAGGTTATATGTATATTTATACAACGCGGGTAGTTTATTCGAACAGAACAAAGTAGGTTAGCCTATACGTAACATTTCGAATTTATTATGATAAAACGTATATTTTTTCTCTCTATCGGTTCCTTTTTTTTTTTTTTTTTTATTCCGCCCCTCGTCGTAACACGCAAGTATATATTATTATAAAATACGCTACCCAAATTGGAAATCGTGTTCGCGCATATTTATACGCGACAACTCCGCTGCGGGGGTGTCGGGTAGGTACGCTGTTACCATCGTTATATATTATAAAATCGTACACACGGTACCTATCTCGTTTTTGTACCAATATATACGACGGTGGTAGTTTCTCTCTCACTCACCCTCTCTTTTCTCTGATTCACGCCGAAAAGTAAAACGTACATAAACCACCTGAAATGACCGGTAAACATGATTTCGTGTGCATGCGCGCGCACTTCTAACAATATAATATATATGCGTACAGTGGTGATTTACACCTTACAAAAAATAATGCTATTGCTTCTCGGGTTTCGAGACACATAAAACAGAAATAAAACACAACATTATACAAGGAATATAAGTATTGTACGTATGGTATTGCATGACAATACGTATGGTCGGACGAAAATATAAAACCGCATTGGTCGTCGATTTCAAACGTAACCTCGGTTCCGGTGCAAAACGGTATCGTACACAATACAGTTTTTATGCCTGCACACGTTCGTCTGTGTACGCAGCATTATGGGTGTTCGCTATCAACTGTTCGCACGGATCCAAGTCCGGTGTTGCGTCGTTATTTAATTCAAAATTAATAATCAATCGATAACGTAAAATCAACGTATGCAACGTGCGAATATTTCTATTTCGTACAGTGTGATTGCACGTGCGCGCCGATAATATTCTATGCACGGTAAATTCAGATACCACTCACCGCTCGCTGGTTGAACGGCGTACAGCTAAAACTAAAACTGTCGTACTGATTCATGCGAAATGTAAAACAGAGCCGTACCGAGCCACTTTTTTATCCTGAAGCAGAACTGAAGCAATGCGCCCCCTCGGTTGTAGGGTTGTCACACTGACAGATTTTAATATGTATAATACTGTGGGATTTTATGTAATAAAAATCACTCACAATTTAATTTAATTAAAATAGACACTATATTATATAAATATGCATGTACAAATATCGATACGCGTTACAATTGCGGAGGAATTGCCGAATATATCGCGGTGTGTCGCGGATTGTACTCACGGACTGATTGAATGAGCGTCTGACCAGCCGGTATATATATATCGGCGTCGATTGTCTAGAACATTATCGAAATTACCTTAACGAGATAATCATCGCATATTCTAGAACATGGGATTTCCCCTTATCCACTGACAATATTGTAAACAACTTGGACGATTCGCGGTGCGTTGTTTACGTCACCACAATACGATTCGGAAAATCTGAAAAATTGTAATTAGGTTTCAAGCGAAACAAGAAATAAAATTTCTTTAAAGAAGTTAACTATTTAATATTTTTGCGCCCCCCAGCTTCAGGCGCCCATGGCAAGTGCCTCGCTCGCCTCATCCTAGTTACGGCTCTGATGTAAAACGAATGCACAATACTTTGCACCTCCGAGCAGATGCGTTAGGAAAAATGATTTTTCGAAAGGTTAGATTGGAACTAGACTTCGGGGCCGGATGTATACGTTTCGTTTACTTTTTGGTCATCTTGAAAATATTTTAATGCATTTCAATAAGCCGATCTTACCGATTAAGTTGGTCTAATATCGTGTTTATTTAATTTTTACGCCACATTAGTTATTGTTCTGATTTGAAATAATAAGTATCTTCCGGGCGAGGCCAGGTGATTCAGCTAATAGACGTGTATTTGGTTCGGATTACGGATTTCGCGTAAAAATAGCGAAACGAATAAGATTTCTGTCCGTAATCGTGATGTTACGCCGTTTCTATTCGAAGATTTCACTCGCTGCAGTATGCACACACTATGTATATATATACAGGGGGGTAATAAATTCACCGTTTTATATCATAATTAGTGTTTCCCTCCACCCCACGATCGGACCACCATCGGAGGAGAAATTATAATATTATTGGCAACGTGAATTCGATCGTTATCCTCACCCGGACCGCAGCTACTCGGGAAACCGAACGAAGAAGCGCAGGATTTTGGCGCTCGAAATGTGAAAAGATTCCGGTCGCGAGTTTTTTCTTTTTTTAATTCATTCCCGGCGAAACTTTTCCAAAAATATTCGGACGAGCATGAAAAACTGTAAACTAACGGCGTCGAAAACTTTATATCGGCAGCACAAATCAGTTTTTATCGCAAGCGTTCCCCGGCGCAACGTGTAAATGCAAATATACCCGTATACTATGCGTAACGCAGAGCCCGTCGTCCTGCTGCGCGTAAAACGCGCGTTTTAATCGCTTGAACGACGAGACAAACTTTGGAAAACAAATTTTTGGGAACGTACCAGGAAAAAGTTTTTCGCCGCGTAACGTTGTAGTTGTCGCGAACGCGCAGAAATATATTAGACAACGTTTAACGGTCGTGCGCTACAAGTTTTTCGTTCGGTTCTCCGTCGGATAAAGGTTAAATTGCGCTATCGTCGCCAAAACCCGAAGGAAACACACATCCATCCACCTGCCCGCCCACACACAATTACGTGTGCGGTAATAATGAATAAAATAACAGTATAATTTACGATGGTCGTCGACGAGCCCGAAACATTGTTGCGAGATCACAATACATGCATATATACATGTATTATAATAATACGTATTGGTATAGGTCTGACGGTACACGTATAGTTTATTTTTTAATTGCCTCGCGTAGGTACTGCATACGATCAATTATTTAATTATACTAAAAAGTGATCAGTATCGCGCGTATAGGTGGTACGCAGTCGTGTGTGTTGGCTACGTACGCTGATAATTCGTCGGATTTTCATCTGGAGTCGATTACTTTTATTCGCTCAACGCCTTACAATGATGATCGTAACGATAATAATAATAACAATCCCGGCAACGGTTTTGTTTAGCGAGATTGACCTATGCTAACGTTGGCTAGACTTTTAACCGATAGCGTTTCAATCGTTTTCATCGGTGAACGTCGTCGTCACTCGATCACATCCGACAATGTTCGCGAACGCATTTCGCGCAGACCATTCTACTCCTCCGAACAAATACAATCGCTTGCGACTCGTACATTCGTCCGTCTTCCGCGCGTTTCGCACGCGACCCGTCCCACGACCGTGGGCTCGTTACTCGGGGAAGAATATTTTCCAACAATTGCATTTTTCCGGGACAACTATTGTCCGTCGACAGAGGTTTCCGTAGTAGACCACACCGCTCGTACCTGTTCACGGCACTCGTGGTTGTGTGGTCCGGAGTGGCGACCGCAGGTCATAATCATCGCAACGAATCGACACCGAACGTTATTGGTAGTGCTTGGCGAAATCAAAGAAGGGGGACTCTGTTTACTTTTTAAAAAAAAATTTCGTCCCCGCGACTTGTCGAGCGTCGTAGTTGTAACGTAACATTAGTAGGGGAACGCTAAAACGTCTGAAAACTAGTCGGGGTGCTCCGTCGCCCGAGCAAGTCAAGCACTATGGTATGTTGGTGTCGAATGCGCGTGCACGGACGAAAAGTGAAAAGAAAAAAAAAAAATTTACCGTCGACGAGGCGCGCGCAGTTCGTGTTGGTTACGAAATATGCTGATGTATGCTAATCGAACGTGGTGTCAACCAGTCTGAAGCCGATTCGCCGAAAACCAAACGCGAAATACGTAATAGCGGCGTAACGACTGCTGATTCGTTTTTAACATTTTTTTTTTTTTTTTTTTATTCCTCCTATACCGTGTGATGGCACAATCGGTTCGGTTGTAGTAAGTGCAACGGACAAATAATAATTCACCCGTTCATGTACGGCACCACTGATGCGCGCACGTACGGCGGGGCTTATCGGTTCCGAATCCCGTCGGATTACGGTGTACGTGTGCGCGCGTACGTATCGCAATCCCGTGCGTGCGCGCGCGTCCACCTTTGCAGGAGACGTCACGGCCGAATAATGACCTCTCGCCAGGAACCTTTTGAAAAAGGCACCGGAGGCCGGTAGTCATCGAAAACGCCATCGCATTAATATGCGCGTGCACACGCGCGCGCGAGCATTTAAATTTTATACCGCGACACGGTCTCTCTCGACACTCGGCCATTGAACCTCGTGCGCATATATTACGCGCAGAATCCTTTGCGCGGCGCGCGCGTGCAACGATCGTACGTGTCCGCTACACGCGCGAACGTGTACATCCATCGACCGAGTGAATACAATATATTTTTATAGGTCTTTTTCGAAATCCGGTGCACGGGTCGACATATTGTACACATCGTACGAGTATTAAAGTCTTATAAAATATACGTACGTGTACGTATGAGATAGTTTTCTTCGTCTTTAATTGCACCCGAAGAAAAGATTTTTTTCGATTATTCGAATCTCCACGACAATCGAAAACCTATTGTGAATCGAACCATGCGGTCGATGCTTCTCGGGGACAACTTTAGAACTCGGAAAAAACTATTGCCATTCGATCCCCTCGATAGATCGAAAACGATAAGTAGTACCAGACGACGGGAAACACTCTACGATTCGAATTACTTCTGTTTTCTAAGATAATCCGAACTCTCGCTAAACAGAAAACCTTGAGGTAAATCAAATTTTCAGCTCGGCTTCTCGAATTCGTCAAAAATATACTTCTGTAATATATGTATATTCGACTGACATTGTCGATTGAAATACCTGCGGTCGTTTGTACTGTGAGTTTGACCTGTTGGAAAATGGACTGGTGTTGACGAAAAAAAAAAAAAAAAAAAGAGCCAAAAAATAAAACAAACGAGTTTCTTAAACACGTTGTGACGTTGTATGCGCGCATGTAGGCTAGCGAGGCAAATAAACGTTTAACCGAGTGCTGATTTCCATGGACGTATTGTGTTGCACGTGACGCGTTTGCATTCGAAACGTCTTTCAATATTCTATCGTTTGGATAGCGCACGCATGGTTATACGTTTCGAAAGCGAACCCGGGGTAGAAAGATTGAGGGCGCGGTAGGTGCACAACCCCTGCAGTCGTCAATCATCACCATCGGAAATGATCGATCGTAAGCAATATAACAACTATAATATATCAACGCGTCGCGTCTCGAGATCTTTACGCATTCGAACACCTACAGCGATAATCATTAGGTGCTGTTGAACTTACACAAGTCTGCTTTGTGTAACATATATTATTTTGTGCCGTTGCATATAATTACGAGAACAAGTCCGTAAGGTATGATTGATTTTAACGTTCTTAGAAAATGTGCTTAGGCTCACGAAAGACAAAATCTGATATTTATTTTATCACTTACCGTTATTATTCTTTTTTTTTATTTCTTTTAACAAATTTAAATACATAAGCGATTAATATTATGTTCGATTTTCATATATACGCACGTGTGTAAGTATCAATAATAAAATATGTGGTAAACCTTTTGAATTTTTTCAACAATCTTTTTTGAACACTGTATTTGATTCCATTTGAAAGAAATCGGCGAAAATACCCTATTTTTATAGCGTTAATTTGTGTATTAGTTGATGACATTTTATCGTTCCCGATGCAGCTCCGTGTACGGTCGACTGTCACACGTAAATCCACAAATGAAAGAAACAAACCATTTGTTACTTGCAATGAACTGTGCCGAAATTATACATTCGTATTTATAATAAACGTGAAAGCGAAAAAGCCTAAAAAGGCCTGTCCGATTCATTGGTTAGAGCCAGGTTAGCAATACATTTTTTACATCCGCCCCGCGGCCGATTTTTAATTAAATACAGCGCAAATCGGCATACATTAAAAAGATGATGTCGGAATATTTAATCAGAACCACATCCGTGTTGGAAATCCAGCTATTGACTTTACGGATTCGATTCTCGTCGGAGAGGAAAACTTTTTGCGCACTTTCGCAACTTTAAACTAACTACCCTAAATACATAACATTTTTACCGGTTATTTGTTTTAACATTTCATTGGCGTAATTTAATTTTCATAATAACCAACCAGATGCTGCTTCCAAGCGCGAAGTGTATATAAATGATGAACAGGAACCGAGAAGCTTCTAAACTTCGAAACAATAATAAATCATCGTTTCCGAAAAACAACTCAAGCTAATTCCTGTCGGATGTAGACACATTTCTTGCGCGAACGGAAAACGTAGTCGGTCATAATTTTCGACATTTTAAAATTTGTCTGTAAAATGTATCTCACATATTTTACAACATTGCACACAAAATCAGATACATCTCATCAAGAAATTCATTCGTCGTTACAGTTTTTTTTTTCTTTTTCACAGATGAATAAAAAAAACTTCTTTAAGTTATTAAATAAATGACTTTCGATCATTATATATGTGCACGCAACTTTAAGATCGTCATAGCTGGTATTTAAGAAAAAAAGAAAAAATAACATATTTACACGTTGTACAAGTAAAAAACATTGAAGAACCGACTCGTAATCAACACATTTTGATTACGATCTAAAAGTCGGGCCAAGTTTATGTTTCAAAACGTGCACAGCTTACCCAAACTAACGTCAAAAATTGTTGATTGTTTGGCGCTGATAAAAAACTGAAAACTCATGTTACCTACATATTAATCTACTTGAACATAATACATATTATGTTTATTTTCATCGTGTTTACGTGCAAGTGTACTATAATAACGAAACGCGTTGAATAATATTTTTCGTCGGGTAGTCTTACGATCGTAGGACTGATGACGAATGATTAGATTTCCAACGAAAATAACACGTAATAACACGGAATCAACGAACGTAGAGATAATGGACATAATTAGAATACATTTATAAAATTAGTTCGCGTGCACAGTATTATTGTCGAGAACTCACATCGGAGTCCTAAATTATATCCAATAGTGGACAACCCTTAAAAGTGCCCAAGGTCTTCCGAGACACTTGAAGCGTAAAAGATGTCGCGAATATTTAAACGCATAACTAATAACAACCAGAAAAAAATCTAAATCCGAACATAAAGTATCGTCGTTGGAGGTTAATTATTTCTACAAAAATATTCTTGTGTACAGTTTTATTTCAATGCTATAATTTAGTCGGAGCGTGCATAATTAGTTTTGAACATATTTTAAAAATGAAAAAAAAAAAAAAAAAAACAACGTACGGTTTATAATAATTATAAAATCAGTGTAAATATTTATTATATATCCATAAAATATATTAAATAATCTAATAGAGATAATTTTTTGCATTGGAACCATCTATATTAATATAAATCTCAGTTCATCGGTGGTATTAATTTTAATTTTGCTTGGATTCCGTTAAACGCAAGTTGTCAGATCTTTATTTGTGTCTACAGTCATTATTGTCTGTCCGTGTTTCCACTATCACTGTATTTCACGTGCTACAATTTAATCGTACGACGCGTATTCGTATGTCATTTATATTGATCAGTGACTCGAAATACCAATAATGATTAGGCTCTTTGAAAAATAATGGGCACCGCACGATTCCGAAATGAGAAAACTTTGCCAGAACGCCACAACTTTGACATGCATGTGCGGATGGGGAGTTTGACCGAACTCGTTAATCATAACTCGAACCGATAATTATATTCACTACTAATAGCGTATAATTTTAACTGCACTCCATCATTTGCTCGCACGGCTGTACTCACCGGTTAGAGGAGGGGTTAACCCCCCAATTGGCTTTTTTTTTTTTTTACAATCGATTTGTATTATATTTTGTAAGTTACGTGAAAATTCTTTGTCTCGCCGTATAATTTAGATTTACAATTTCAATATTTTATTTGCTTATTATTATTATAATTGATTATAATAAAATAGATATAGGTATTTGTTGCTACAAAAAAAAAAAAAAAATCATTTATTTTTTATTAACACTCTCTTCTTTGAAAATTCTTGAATACTCCACGGTAAGATTATACTTAATCCGTCGAGAACAAACCGATAAAATGAACAGAAATACATAAAACCAACCCGTCCATCCGAAATTTTTCTGTTCCAGCTTATTGTCCGGCCCATTTCTGGAGGCGTTGCAGAGCATGACGCCGAACCCAAAAACCACTACACAGGTCGGTTAATGCGTCTCATACCGACTGACTTCGTTTCGGCAGTCTCTTTCGCTTGTACGCGACGGTAAATCAAACGTCAATATCATAATGTCCGAAGTGTTGCACCACTTTAATTCGTGTTCGCGTGTATTACGGTTCGCCTGTTGCCTACCGCGGCCCGTGAGTGTTTTCGTTAAGATGTATTATTATCAACGGCTTCGCATTGACGTCATACGGATTATAACCTTTTTTTTTTTCTTTCTTTCTTTCATTTCTTTTTTTTTTCTGTTCTCATTATCCTCCCGGCTCGGCTTCGAGTGGCCACTTGTTTATTGCTCCGAACACGTTACAGTACAACAACTTCGGTGCGGTTTCGTCATAGCTTCACCGATGCCTAAGCTCTTGAGATTCGACGCTAATCGATGTTCAATTAGTCAGCGCTGAAGACGCTCGCGTCCACCGTTACGTCAGGTTTCGACGGATCCCGGTTATTAATGAATGCGGCATTTAATCTCTAGGCTATCGCCTCTTAACACAACAAAACCGACCGGAACCGCACAGTTCTGCAAATCGGATCAATCGCGGAGTGTTATTAAATCCGTTCGTGGCGCATTATCTCAGGCGCGTATACGCGAGGCAGTCTTAAGTCTTAAGGGTCCAAAATCCGTCCTCCCCGATGAAATTCTAAGAATATGCGTGTAACAATCGGTGAGTCTCTTGTCCGTGTAAATTATATGAGACTGGCGAAGATGGCACTTCGTCGATTCAACAATCAAATTTTCCGTCGCTATTCGTTATTTATTGTACAACGGTTGAACATACAGTGCGGTGCGGTATGATTAACACGACTTGTAAAAGAGACGACCTTTTTAAAGAATCAAATGACGAAGTTGTAAGACTGATCGAATATTGGCTCGAAAAAGGGATTTCAAACAGCTGACCGACACGAAGAAGAAGAAGCACAACGACTGTTGTTCGCGTAGCCCTTGGAAAACTCGAGTCCCTGCGCCAAAATAACGCTTTGTGACGCGCCTGCCCGTCATGCACTAAGTTCGACGGAATCCCGCGAAAGCGGCTGCGCGCAAAAAATGTTTAACGCACCGCGTGGATTAATAAATCATAACAACGATACTGGTACAGGTGACGACGATTAGATAGAACGTGAACGTACTTATTCGTATGTACGGGTAGGAGTGCGAACGAAAAAGAAAAAACAGTAACAATAATTTATACGACTACCCAAATCGGTATTCGATAAACATTCTCTCGGTATATATCTACGCGTCTATTTATACCCGTGCTACGTAATCGTATACAAAACCGTTGGGTCGTTTAAATTGTTTATCGTCCATAGTAATATCGCATATATCCCATAACACCGGGCCGGCGAACGTTAAGTCCGAACCACTGCGCACGTCAAGCTCTGCGAGCGCTCGTTTTCGACACCATTGCGACGAACGCAAGAATCGTATACCAAACTGGTATTACCGGTAGTGGAGCGAAATTCTGCAGGGCTGTAACCAGCGGACGTTCCCAGCGATGTCGTTGATAGTACACCACACCGGTGAGTGAGAACGTGTTTATGATTCAAACGTTGATGGTGATGGTGGCAAAGAGCTGTGAGCGTTGCCAAACAATTGAAATGCGTATATTTTTTACTAAAACTATTTAAGTTAACTGATACTATCGTAAACACACACGGTGTACCGTCGATAAATATAGCATAGTAATACACTGCTCGTCCGAGGAAAACCTTAACGTCAATTACAGAATAAGGCCAAAATTAAAACCCTAATTACATTTAATACTTCTCCGTAAAGTGCTCGAGACTTGGGAGCGAGTACACTATGACTATAGTTAACCATTGGCCGTACCTAATGGTTGGCGAAATTAGTGGTTGCTTAGGTCGCAGCAATGTAGTAAGGGGGCGCGTTCAAGATGGATTGAAATCGGGTTTTGTTGTGCGAAATAAGCGCTAAAATTAAATTCGCCAACCAAGGACGCCACGGAAGGTAGTATAACGGCACTGATAGTCTCGGTAGCACTGCTGCAGCCGGGGAGCTTTGTACAACCCGTATATTTTCACCGGTTAATTAACGGTTTTATACGATTTCGCACCCCCTCGCCGTACACACCGCACTACACACTCTCGCCATTGCGATTCCTTACTCGTCAAGCGAAAGAAACGGAAACCGTTCGGAAATCCGCGGTACATACGGTTATAAACATTTGTTTTCCGTGCCAGATAAAATTAAAAATAAATGCATAAGACGTAACAACTCTACACGGACAACAGGAATGCAAAAACCAGTGGAAAAACGCACACGCTTCAATATAATGCTGTAAATCGTTCGGCAACGTGTTGTACTATGTAAACTTTGGTCGGCTCTTGGTGTGCCTACACTCGCTGGAATATTAAATAATTCGATTAACGCCAGAATGAAATGTACTTCCATTACCTCAATTCGTCGAATAATCATCGTTGAACGTTCGAAACGGCAAAAACAGTAGAGGAATACTCGAATACGTTATGAAATAACGTTGCGGAAAAATCATCATTAATTAAACTTATCGGTAACGCACGCGCGTTACATTGCACCGCCTGCATTGGCATTACGGAATAATTCTTTATTTTATATTTTCTTATCAGTGGTCAAACACGTGCAAAAATATGTTAATACATTATGTGTATAGATATCTATCGGCACCGATACACAAATGAATCGATTCGAACGCGGTCACTAGCATTTTTGATTAAATTCAATTCTCGCGTGTTTCGATTCATGAGCAATGATGACCTTTGAAAGGTTTATTGCAAAACAATAATCATACGGTTTATCGGAAATGTATGTAAATAAAGACGAAAACAATCGCGAGTACATTATTGCTGAGCAACATATTATTACTAGTTGAAACTTTCACGAGCGAACTGTTTTCAGACAAATGTTTACGATAACTAGATCTAATGCGTTATGTACACAATTTCCGAGTGTCCAAATAATTGATACAATTATTTTAAATCAAACTCGATAAGCAGATCACATAATATGTGCAGATATGTATCATATTATGGGTATAGGACATCAATATTGTAACGACGTGCTCAACGGGGTCAACCCACCTCGTGTATCAGCGTGTTCAGTGACAATCATTGTTATTTATGAACGTAATTAGTAATTTTTAATTGAAATGATGTATTTAAATCTATAAAATGTCTATAGTTATTTTCGTTTTCACGATCATTATTCGACCGGGTAAGCCAGTAATGTTGAAGAGCTCGAGGATCTATCGGGAAATGTCCTCGATCCCCCCCCCCCTTATAACGATTTTTAAAGCACGCCGCGACATCACGCGACGTTGTGAGCACGATGAAAAATTCTAGCCTTACACAATATACATAAACAGAAATATGTCACTGTGCGCTGTACGCAATGCATAGCTACAGTGACGTCGGTCTGTCTTGGAAACTCGATCAAATAGTCGAGCGAAATCGTTTTTAACACGAGCGATTTAATTCGTTCGCGGCTCATAAACTTAAAATACGGTTACATTATTAAGTATAATAAATCGTACGAAATCCTGCATGAGCGGACGGTTGGAACCAATGGATTGCGTTTTGACAAGAATATAGATTATGTGCGAGCAGAACTTTGTAGTGCTGACCCTTATACACCGATGCGCGTCCTCTAAGTATTATACATAGTGGTAATTAGCACAAACCGTCTAAACTATAATTGGGTTCTCGTCTCGAGGGTACACCCGCGGAACGCGTTTCCAATATACCGAGACTGTGTATATATTATTATCGTACAAAACACTATAAAATGTAACGGTCGAGACCGTAAATAACGATTTTCAACTTAAGCGATTTCATTATATTATGTTATATTATGTATACGTAATACACCCATAACGCGTTTGCGGTTTTAAATTAAAATTATGCAAAATTCGGTGCAAACGAAATTATAATTTTGATTTACTTGGATCGAAATAAACGACGACGGGGAAAAAAAAACGGTCACGCGAAATTTCCGATTAAACCAAAACGTTTTATTATATTATGTATGTGCGACATTATTCGTATTATACAGCTTGCGGTCCTGCGTGCGTCATCGTTACATTACGGGGCGATATAATGAATCCTTTTATTTTTCGAGTTACGGCCGAACAAAATGATGGTGAGAAATAAATTGGATTACTAATATTATCATGTGACAAGATCGATTTGTGGTTTATCAGAAATTGCATATGCTGAGCGTTTCCCGAGCATAAATTATGTTATAGGCCGGTGCCGTGTGAATATATATATATATGTATGTATGCGATGTCTCAGATACATAGTATTATATACCTACTGTTGCTGCGATTTTTTATACGCGTTATTAAATTTAATAACCAATATGGATTTTACGTACGAGTTTTCTTGAACCTAGGTGTATCTAAAGCCGAAAGAAGTTCTTCGGCCCCTGAGGCAAGTCTGGGTATTGATTGTATATGCGTTCCCCATCCGTCAAAAAAAAAGTTCTCATCATTTTGAAAATGTCGAACTATTTTTATTTGTTTAACGAAGAAACATTTACAAGTATTTAGCTTAACATTTATATTTTATCGAAACAAAATAAAATATTATTCTAGCCGTTATGTACAGATAGCAGAACCAATGCCTATAAAATAAAGTAAAGCGCATCTCGTCAATGAAGTGATTATGAGTTAAATTTTATTTAGATGGAGACATTTTACACATTATTTATTCGAGTCTGCATTAATGCACTGGAACCGAAATCAGAAGTGTATCCTCGTATATGCTAGCTTTAATATTGAAATCTAATAAATACAACACAACCTTTTTAAAACGGAATTATCACTTGTGACGAACCAATTTTTCTGCTATAGAGAGGATAAAAAATATTGAAGTTTCAAAAATCTATTTATGTACTGAACAATTATAATTCAATTTGTGGGCAACATGCAGCGTTCTCTAGGAATATAAGAAAATTTATATTTTAAAATCACGTATCTGCGTTTAGATATTTTTTATTGAATTTCCACATGACTGGTTATTGGTTATCAAGGAATAGGTACTTAAAATATCGTGATTTTTTTAGACTTACCTCATAACCAAAGGCTTCCTAATTTTCCCAGCCATAATTCACACATGAGCGATCCTTTGGTTTTTTCCTCCAGTATTATTATCATGCATTATAACTAGTGAAATAGTTGCAATACCTTTAAAAATACCTGTTTCGTCTGCGTTGTCCACGTATTTCATATCTAGCAATAAGTCTCAAGATTATTCAGTTCCACTCCTGCGCAGTTTCTATTAGTTTTAGTCCAAAATGTGATCTAGGTAAAGGTAAATAATATCAAATCTTTGTTATACTATACGTTGCTCATAAGAAGGTTAACAAATCAGTATGACAATCGGTAAATGATAACACCAAACTATAATTAAGATAATAAAACATTTTAGATTACCTTTGTTATTTTAAAATGCGTACGTTATTTTTCTTTGAATAGTTTTATTTTCCAACATGCGGAGAGTATTTTTTGTCATTGTAACATGAAAATGTTTCCGTTTCCGTACAGTAGTTTCCGCGAGATTAATTTTTCTAGACATTTTAACCGGTTCGATTGAAATATTCCATTTTTTGGAGCATTTTATCCTACAGGGGGTCCGGCATTGAGAGGCTTAACTGTATTAATCAATTAAACCAGTCACGTAATATGGGAAGATGGCAACTGGGGCATTCGCCTCAGTCTAATATTAACTACAACCCATAGTCGACTTAAGTAAAAAAAATATATAAAATGTTGTATTTTTAAGGCTATTGTAATCATTTAATTTGTAATTATTTTTTTTTTTCATTTAATCACCGATAAAAAGTATTTAGTGTTAATGTACACATTACTTGATTTTCTCATTTGACTTAAACAATTTTTCAAGGTTTAGTGTTTCCCTTTCATTGGCCCCTGAGGCAAATGCATCTATCGCCTTCTGTTTGTATTAATAGGGCAACAAGATGTATAATTTCGATATTACTCGAAACCGACTGCCATTATTATTAGTATTATCCTAAGCATTTTATCATCAGAACTAATGTTTACAACTGTTTTTTGCGCCGACGGACGTAAGACGTAAATACAAATTACCGAAAACGTAAAAATCATATTCGCTAGTTCAGAAACGTGTACAAAAAATCGGTGTACCGGATCGGTCGTAATGTAAAATATATTATTTCTATGTTTGTGAATTTATCACACACGGTATTTAGTGAAAGTTTGCAAATTGTAATTCAGAAGCGCATA
This sequence comes from Sipha flava, assembly GCF_003268045.1. Taxonomy (NCBI): domain Eukaryota; kingdom Metazoa; phylum Arthropoda; class Insecta; order Hemiptera; family Aphididae; genus Sipha; species Sipha flava. Next base: position 688,422 of record NW_020273276.1, read on the forward strand.
TCGTGTAATGTATAATAGATGTGTGGAGCGATAACGAAAACCGATTACACGCCGGACGGAAACATTAGACCAGGGGTCGGTAAACCGCGGCCCGCGAAGCAATTTTTTATGGCCCGCACAAAGGTGGTTAATTTTTGTGTTTTATTTTTCATACAATTTTCAATACTATTCAATTATTTTTTCTTTATAAATGAAATTTTTATTATTATCTAATCGGAGTCGACGATAATGATGGCTGCATTACTCAACTATAGGATAAATTAAATCTACTTTTATATATATATATATATTTAAAAATTAAAATTTTAAATATATTTAATCTATGTATTTAATACATATGTATCTAATATATTTAATCTATGGTCATAGTTACTTTGCGTTTGTAATAGTTTCGTTTTACAAGTAAATCCAAACATTATGGCGACTAAAAAAAGAAAAAATTGTGATGAACATAGTTTTTTTTATAATTTTCGGGTTTATTTATACTTTTTCGTCCAAAACAAAGGTAAGCCATTATCTTTAATTTGTCAAAAAATTTAATTTTTTCTTAAAAGCAATTTTTTCCAGTAACATTCGTATTTTTTACACTCATATTTCTATGTAAAATAATCAAATATAATAGCAATACAATTATTAGTATATATCATATGTAAATTTTTTTTTTTTTAATGTGCCCCTTGATAAACATTTGAAAAAAAAATATGGTCCGCGGGTTCAAAAGGTTGCCGACCCCTGCATTAGACTAATATTTAATCATAACACATTTTCATATACATTATTATGTTTAATATTACGAAACCCATTATCCTACGAGCTTAGTGTTTTTAAATATTATTGCCATTGTCGTTCTCACCCTGTGCGAATGGTCGCGTACCGTAGATGGATTTCATAACACACTGTTCGTGATCAAATCGAAAATGTACGTACATATTATTACTGTACCACCATAGTAAGCTAAAAGACACCTACCGAAGTATTAGTCAGTGATGGCTTTTTGTGGGGTAAACATAAGGAACAAACCCTACCCCTCTCCACACACACACATACAAAACATCTTAATCTTTATTAAGTTCAGTATTTCCATTGATATAATTATCTATAATTCGTATAATCTGTATGTATATGTATTCGTATAATCTGTATGTATATGTGTGCATGTAATATGCATTTGTATAATGCTGACTAATTCTATTATAGTTTGAGTAAGTATACCTACCAAAAATATAGCCTTCCTCTTCATAAAATTACTGAAGCCACCCCTGTTAGTATTAGTACTACAAGTAGTAGTAGTATTAATTTTCAAAAAAATAACTTTTTCGTTTTGTTATTACTACAACGTTATCCGAATAAATTAACAAAAAAACTATTTTTCATGTAGTATTCAGTAAAACTCACAGACAAAAATCAATTACGTACTTTTCGTTGACTTCTGTGAAAATTTGTATTTAACAGTATCGTTATAAATCCGTCTCGTATTCGGTTGTACAATTCTTATCAATACTGTGAAAACACCGTATGTTAACGATATGAATTAATACTATTGACAAAATTACCGTAAAATATGGTAGATTACTGTTTTTTTGTTTACTATACCTTTAGTGTAGCTCATTTTCGTTCAGCATCACTCATAAATCTTAAAAGTACGTCTGTATGTTTAATCACGTTTCCTATGAAATCTATTACAAATTTTTGCCAAACGATTGTAAAAAAATCGCCTAATAATTATTAATAATTACTAATAATTGAAAATATTTATATATATTTATATTTGTATATTTGATATAGTAAACTCGTATTTCAAATATTACTGCCGTTTTGGCTCAGAATGATAGTATATACTACATTGATCTACAGAACGTTCCACATCGACGTATGTCGGCCACCGTTACAACAAATGTATACTACACAGACCCGGTTCTAAATGTACATCGATTTCTCGGGAGTTACACTCCCGTAAATTTTCATTATTTTCTAAACCCCCACGTTCAACTTATTTCTTATATCTATTATTATTATGTACATACCTCAATGCGTGAACGAACACCCTTTAATCCGTTATCATTAGGACTTCTTATCCACGCCTTTGTTGGAAATCCCTCAAGGCGCCTAAAAAGAAGATTGTGTGGAGACCTATTAAATAATTGAAACTTAAAAAATATTAAAAAAAAAAAAAATCAATAGGTAATGCCACCACTGGGTAGCTTCTTGCTTTGTTATTTTCTTATTTTTTTTTTTTTTTTCTATAGTACATATTCTTATTATACCCTAGGGCACAGATTGTACGTAAGTTGTAAAAAAATAAAATAAATAAAAACTAAAAACAAAAAACTTCACGTCGACATACAAGTAGTAAAATACCAATAATTTTTACTAGAAATCCAAATGGCACACCCCAACAATGGTCCTAAATTATTTATACACTTCGACTATATTTCGAGTGTATTCGTACAATATATTTTATAGTATATGTATTTTGTATGTATTAACTGAACACGCATTATCGGTACGATCCCAGAACATTTAACTATAATGATAAAATTGTTAAACAAGAATTTCAACATTTGAATTTTTCGATTAATTGTTCTATCCGTTGAGTTCTCGGTTTAGTAGTTTATTACAATACGGCGTGTATTACGATTCCAATAATATGTACCTACTGAAAGTATACAGTTTATCAACTGCTGTTGTTTACCAAATGCTTTTGAAGAATTCTATTCTGTATTATTAAACTTTCAACAAAAAAAATGTACACAATTATTACTCAGTAAAAATGATAATTATACTATTGTATAAAATACTTAATTAAACTAAGTGGTTATGATTTGTTTTAGAGATTGAATAAACTCGGAGTTAAAATGATGAGAATCGATCCGAATGTACTACTGTTGGCTTATGTATACGATTATGATTTGATGATCAAATATAATTAAATAAAGTGAATCTGTATATATATATAGTACACTTTTAAGGAAGTTATACTTGAAAAATCCTCGTAAATCGTATTAAAATATTTCTTTTGATTAACAGTGATAATACTTCAAAATATATCCACAACGATTATACATACGTATATATGGCTCTGGTGTTAGTAATAATCTCGATCTCGCGCACATACTACAAAACCGCACAAATACCTATAGCGTATACTACGATAGTTGGAGGTTCACAATACACTGTCCGACTGTACTCGTATACTATTTTACGGACAAGCGTTGTTCACGTTTGCGCACACCCAGTGGTATTCACTTACCAGATATCCTCAGGAAATATACCGATAATATGAGGAGTTTGTTGTCAATTGTTGAAAATTCATAATTGATCTACGTGTACGCGAATACGGTTGTCATATGGCACAATATAATCAAATCTTACTTTGATCTGAGACGGTTGATATTAACCGTTTTGGTGTTCGACTTTTTTTATAGTAACATTTGACATAGGAAATCGTAGAGCGGATGCCTATCATGTCGATTCAACATAAGATTCCGAGAAAATGTCTAATAGCTTTCCGATTAGCTCCTTTTGCTGTACAACGAATAAATATAGTTAAACCGTCGAAGAATCAATGCACGGCAGAATAAGAATATTATTTTTGTAGCTCGCGCATTACGTCTCGGCATTTAACCCAAATCTTACGGTGCGCTGTTGGAAAACAATATGGTTGGTTGTTGGTATACAACAATATGATACTACGTCATAAGTGAATAAAAAAAAAAAAAAAAGAATGTAAGTCAATTATAATAAAGATACTAACTAATGAAATATGGCGAGTAAAATTGGTTTTATGAAATACGGATGAACCGTAGGAGTAACATGTATAATTCTGCGACCGGCTGCGATTGCTTTCGATTTCAACGTTGAGGTCTATGTCGGACGGTCATATTATTATTATCATATTATGTGCATCTGTGTCGAATTAATTAGTTGGTTTTTTTGGCGGGTACACATCAAATGTAAACATATTGCGAATAACAAGCGAGGGATCGCTTTTTCCCGGGGAACACCGGACTGGTTTATCTGCTTGATGTCGTACCGCTGAATTACGGTTATCGAATAGGATTTTAAACACGAACAACACGAAACCGAAAGGAATACGTTGAGCTCGATTAAGAGGCCCTCGTAAGGGTTTTAAATTGATAAAAAATATCAACATTTTGTAGTGATTTAGAAGAGAATCGAGTACAAAAAAAGAATGTACTCATGTCGAGCGCGTAGAGAATACCGAATGTATTTTAACCATGTAGATCGAAAAATGAAATATGAGGTCGTTCGTGTAAAGATGATGGCAACAAATCTAAAAAAATAATTCCTTTTCGATGAAAACATCTGATATAAAAAAAAAATATATTATTTAGGTATTATGAATTCAAATAATACATGTATATATAAAAAAAGTAAATTAAGGACACAAGATGGTAAATTAATAATTAATTTCGATTAATTTCAATAAAACGATACATAACAGATAATCTAAAAAGAAAAATCGAAGCCATGATGTTTATAATCATAGATTAAATAAACGTAGATAGCCCATGACATATGGCTATATGACAATCAGTTAATAATTAACGCGACGTGTCAACAGATGACGTATACTGTCACAATTTCAAAATTCAAGATAAAATATAATTGATAGGGAATAGTTTCATCGTCGATCAACCGTCTTATATAACAGTTTTGAGTAAATAGAAATAAATATATAAATAAAAAGAATAATTAATTATTATTACCTATTGTACTCGTATACATCAAATTCTATCAAGTAATTCTCTGTGACCTAAAAATAACAACTGATTCGTTGAATAAGTTAGGTTATAATGTTATATAATGATTATCATATTATATAAATATAATGATATTATCCAATATAATTATGATGTTCATAAATAAAAATGTAAAGTAAATAATTAATCTAAAAAAATAACAAATATTAAATATCAACAGTTATATTTTTACTTACAAAATGTTTGAACTTTTAAAAATGAATTATTACCATATGAAAACAAGAAAATAGCCATAAAACAATTATTTTTTTTTTATCAGTATATTTAGTTTATTTAATTATTGGTGGTCATATTTATTACCTTTAATATGTTTAGATTACCAGTCTAAAATCCTTAAAAGTTTACAATTCACTAGATAGTTGTTTATACATTCTAAATGGGATGATAATTTTTTTAAAAATATTTATTTATTTTAGTAATTGAATATTAATTTAATTTCAAATTTTATATTATATTATTCAGCTATATGGATTTTGAATGATTCAATTGCTTATCGTTTTTTTAAACTTAAATCACAGATTGAACCTAAATATTTATTGATTTTTTTAATTTTAAATTATCTATTGGTGTGATTTATTTTTATATTTTATACATTTTTTTAAAATTCTTTGCCTGTAAAAAATCATATATTTTCTTTCAAAAATGTTGACTCAGAATTTGAACATAGGCAATTATCAATATATTTTTTACCAAGATATCCTGCAGAATATACATTTGAACATTTATATAATGTTAAATTTACATCGCCATCAAATGTATTAGTTTATAATTCGAAAAACATAGTGATTGAAAAGAAAGACAAGAAAAATGTGTAACATTAAATACTTCTATTTTAAGATTAATTTAACTATTGTTTTGTAAAGATGTATTAGATTGTAAGATATATTGGAAAAAAATCATAGGAGATAGAAGATTTAAATCATTATTCATGAATGTATATTGTTTAAATGTGCGAAACAAAATAACTTCTCGGGTCGTATAAGTCATATATATGTGTACTCGATCATAAGTAAAATACTACTACTTCATTAACTATGATTTTGAGCCGTGTAACGATAAAGCAATTAGAAAAAAATTAATATTATTCGTGTTCAACATACCTACCTATATTCATCAATAATACCAAACGCAATAATTGTAAATATTTTATCTTTTTCATTGTGAAAATATATTATAAATCTACGAGAGTTGAAAAACATGATGTTATTTAATATTCATATCATTTAATAATTATTGACTATTTTTAAGTAAAAATTGATAAATATTACATGGTAAATTATGAGCTAATTATAAATATATTTTTTCGCTAGTTTGACTACACAAATTTTAGTTTACAGTAAAGACTAATTAGATTTTTAACAAATCATACTACTATACTACCATTTGCTGTATAATTAATCATACATGTCCCGGTTCGCTACTTATAAGATTGTACTATAAACTGTAATAATAATTAATTAAATATTACTAAAACATGATAAATGTTTCGGTGTTATACTATGATTCATCGTGAACTCTTTTAAAATTAATAATCGAAACCGCCAATAACTATATAGTGTATACTCCAAGCTGTTTCACTTGACCACTTGACCGCAGTAGTTTTCTTATGTACGTATTATAATTAACTATTATAAAATGCATGCAATAAGAACAGTAGAATTCACAGTTTTTAAATCGGAATAAAAATAGTTTAATAAAAACGGTTGTTAATATAAATCAACATCATCTGATAGCCACTCTTAGATCATTCCTGTATACACGACCGAAGTAATACCTTTACATTATAGGCAATGACGAATCCAATATTTTCTTTTGGAGAGGGGGGGGGGTTAAAAATGTTATCCCTTGAGATATTTTTTATAACATTGCAGTCAGTGATTGATAATGAATTAAGATAATAGTAATTAATATAATACATTAATTTAAATCTTACTCTGCTAATTTTTTGTATGTTTAAAAATACAAATTATATATTTTCCTTCATATTTTTAAAAAAAACATATTAAAAAAAAAAAAATATATATATTTTTCTTAATTCATAAAATTATTGATTTTTAATATATCTTTTTTCTTATTTGGGGGAGTTGATACCACCCCCCCCCCTTCATGGATCCGCCACTGGTTACAGGTAAAGCCAGTCGTCTGACGAATAATCATATTCATATATTTTTTGACGTCTTCAATCTCGATTTCTGTACACGGTTATACACGATAGGTATATAACGAACTGTTGGTAGATGTATCATAATAATATATTGTGACCCGTGTAGTAGACTAGAACACGCGGAGAATCGAGACAATTCGGCTGTTTAAGTTTTCGAAATTTCAAGTTTCACAATAGTGGTACCAAACAAGAAATAAAATATGTATTTTTCATAATTCATTTCGAGTGATTGCAATCGCGTAGTTATCACAAAGCCAAAGGACAAAGTGTAATCATTTTTACGAAAATATTTAATGAAAACAAAAACTGTACAATTTTTTAGTATTTATTTTAATTTTTTTTTTTTTAATTTCACTAGTAATACGTAATCAAAATAAAAAAAAACGTGTTAATGTATTATCGGTTATAACCGTCACAACACTGCCGCAAACTACTGCGATATTATTAATAATTATTAATTTTCGTTGTACCGTAGTCGTCAGAGAGTACTTTTATTAACCGGCCGAGTCGTGTCACTTGAAAAAATTATACCTTTTCAATTTATTCGGTGCGTACGTTTCGTCCGGTTATTTGTATCGGTTTTGTTGTGATCTGCAGTGATTAATGTATGCCGGTGTCCTTACTCCGGATTTCATTGCAAATAATATTGTATAAGTGCTGTACACTAATTATAAAATATTAAAAAAAAATAAATATCTCGTGACCGTCTCCTACTCGTTGAAACACAACACAACGAAATGCGTGTAAACGTGAATATCATGACCGAGTAGTTGTTTCTCGAGTGCGATTGTAACAATAATTATACGATTAAAATATACACACACACACACACAGTTACCTCACCGAGATAAGTGCAGCTGCAGTAACTCAGCCCTATAATGTTGAATGACTTTGAGTTATTGATACGAGTGAAACAACCTCGGTTTCGGTTACACTTCTGTTTGTGCGAATTTGTCGGCGCATACGTGCCGCAGATAAGATCGCCGAATGAGCGAAAACAGTGGTTCGCCTCGTTCCCTCTATTCGTCTAAGCATTTATTCACACGAATACACCCCTCCTAAAAAATCATTATTATTATTATACATACGTACACATCGCAGGTCGGACGAAAGTGACCGACAACAGACAAGCAACAGCGAATTTAACGTGTACAGATTTTTATAACACAACGTATGCACCATGTAATTTATACGGATTTCTCGAAAAACGATTTACTACTGTACGTGGTGGTCACTGTACCATTTGCCAATGTATCGTTTTATAAACCCATCTATTCAACATCGTACCTAGCAATATACCCATAGGCGTGTGCAGAGTTCTCAATCAAGGAACACTTCCCGCAAATTGTTTGCCAATAGATACATTGCGTACTAGTCAGCACTCAACATTTTAAACGTACGATCTTATCGAGGTTAATAGGTGATCTATTAACCGTGTAATCGTATCACGAAAATTCGGAGAGACAAAAAAAAAAAAAAAACATTTTTATCGTCTACCAATAAACTTACAACCGTATACATAAGTCCTTAAAAAAATCCGACGTTTCAAAAATAGCAGATGCAGCCTAGGCATATATGTGCGCACTCCTTTGGATATATCTATGTTATTTATTAATATTTCGAAGCCCGTGACAGTCGTCAAAACATATTATTATCGTATTGGTGTCTATATAATAATATCATACGTATCTAATACATCGATGTAAATATTGCTTTTAGAGTCTATGCTGTTTATTACTTTTTCCGTCGACGTCAATCATAGGCGGAACTGTGCAGCACGCCGGGTAGGCATACATCGCGAATCGACGGGAATATTTCATAATAAAACTAAATATTTACTGAAGGAAATCGAGTTCCCATAACTTTTCAAACACAAAATTATATCACTTGTGTACCGTGAAATGATTCGAGTTCTTTCACTTAAATTATATTATTATAATATATCCGTAATAATTATTAAAATTCTATCATATTATTTGTATAAGTTTTTTTTTTTTTTTTATCATTTATTAATTACGAAAAATCGGTTACAACTGAAAACAATATCCAGCATACGAGAATAATAAATCAGTACTTTCATGGTAACCAATTTGTTAGAATGTGTTCTGTGTAAGCTCCTGTATATCAGACGAGCTTACTATACATTATATGTTCTGAACGTTTTGTGTCGCAGCAATTGTGTGTTCCAAACGTTGTTGTCGTCACTTTAGCTACAATGTACAGGTTTACTGGAAAAGCCATATTTAAGCAAGGACAAATTTTTCACTTGCACTGGATCCACTTGATAGAAGGACCCACCGGCAATATGCAAATAAAATTAGTTATATACATATTAATCATAATTTAGGAAAAACAAAATTATGGTTGACTAACAAAAACGGAATGAAAAAAAAGTTATAATGAACATTTAATTTATATTTTACTATACTGCATATTGCAGTGTATAAGCCTAATCTATACTCGATAAATCTCAATCACGTTCAAGAAAAACACTCCAAAAGTGGACACTTAGACGATACTAAATAATTATTGATTGAGAACAAAGACAATACGATACTAGAGCAAAGTTTTTTTGGTATTATTCATTTTGTAATTTGTGACAGATTTATTCCCGAGTTAAATAAATGCAAAATTATAAACATTGAAGTGGAGGAAAAATTTGGATTTTGCTTGAATAAAATCTGGATAAACATGAAATTAACAACAGAATCAATAAATACAAACGAACTAAATTTGGACATCCATTATTTTGCAGAAGAATGGTTTCAATTTTATAATTTAATATCATATAATGTATATTCTCTGCGATGATAAATTTTATAAAACAACTTGTGAATATTCCGGAAAAAAATAGACTCATAAAATTAATTAAATTGACACTATTTTTGAAAAACTACAATTTACAAAAATAATAATAAAATTACACTTACAAAATATTTCGATTGAAATAAAATTTTTAATTAAGATAATAAAATAAATAAAACAAATATGAATAAGATATGCCTTATATGATTCATAACGTATAATATACATGTATATTATACTTCACTATGTAAATTTTTTAAACATATGCGATTAATTAAATAAAAAAATTATGTAGTGTAACGAATTTCTCTATAGTACAAATGTTTTTCTTGCTCGTGAGATTTCGTTGCATAGAAGTTTCACCGTAATAATAACACGGGGAATACGTAAACTGTGTCCAAATTACCTTTTTTTTTTTTTTTTGTAAACTGCATTCGTATTTTTTATCTATGCACGTGACTACTGTCATAATAATATATCATATGACAATAGTCCAAAACATAATTGAACTATTACCATGGTAAGTAATTATTCAAACACAACTAACGAATGTTAAAACTATACCTATATATATAAGTTATTTATTTCGATATACACTTAACTATATTTCACGTTCTTATCTTACAATCTGCGTTTGTTTACATAGTGAATTCGACTAAAATTTAGTTACGTCAACCGTATTTTTGTTTATCAAAAATAACTTTGTACGCATTGTTTTTCGTGTGAAGTACATGCCGATAATATATAGCCGCTGCCTATTTATTTTGAACGCGCGTTCTCAGGACAAGCGAATAACTTTTCGACCGCCGCGGGGTACGTCTGAATCGGGCACCTGTAAACGATTCATGTTATGCACATTACGCACTTTGAGTAGTTCATATTTAAACTTTGCAGGCTTCAAACCTACTCTGAGTTCCTTGTTAGTCTCATAGCTGTACGCCAGTTGCTAATTATTATATCGGTTTGACGTCCTTCTAACTGAGAGCAGACGTACCGGTGACCTTAAGTTATTTATGGGCTATTCCATTATAACATTGATTCACTTTTCCTGATCGCTCTAATTTGTTTTAAAGTTTGTCCTTCTCGTTCCATCTTCTGCTCCCTTTAGCGTCCCGCATTTCACTACTAGCTATTTAATGAGCTTCTAAAATGTCTAATATCGAATGCCAACATTCAAATCCTACATTTAACGATTTACTGTTGATTAAATCAATAATCTCAATTTATTAGTTTCTACGTTTGTTTATTATCTATTGTTATCTCTTATTATGTTTGAAAAAAGGTTCATATAGTTCAACGGTTCTCAACCTGAGGGGCCCGTCCCCTTGCGGAAGTATGAACATTTATAAAAACAACAAAACACGAAAACGTTATTTTTGATTATTTTGGTATTTAATCGATACATTATTAAGTCACGATTGATGTAACCAGTGCCAACGTGCACATTCTCCAACACATCCTATGTATTAATTACCATTTCGCTGTTAGCTTCATTGAACCGTTAAATAAATATAAAACTGAATTTTTTTACTACAAGTGGTTGTCTAACAACGGTTGCTTTTTGTTGCACTATGTTTATAATTTTACGTAATGTACACCATAGCATATACAAATCTGTTGAGGAAAACAAATTCTTCCGCTAAGCGATATCATTCTAATTGAAAAAGCACATTTCTATTTTTGAAAAAAAAGTTATTTCGTCTCCTCCGACAAAAAAAAAAAAAACAATGAGCCAGTAAACTTTACCTCGAAGAACTTGTGAAACGGTTTTATGCCTACACGACAATTCTCGTCCTCGTGGCGCGTGTACTGGCGGTCGAACGCCAAAGTGAGGTCAATCGCAAGTCGTGTGACGTAACGATAAATTTTCCGCGGGGACAGTTGCGTTGACACGGTCTGACGGGTTTTGCGGGGACCCGGTGAGACGAAGTAAATACCGTTTTATGCACTCGGACGGACGGACGCAAAATGTTCGCGCGTATCATTGTTGTACCGGTTTAATCCGGTACGAGACCGAGGGCGGCGGGAGTGAGAAATGTCATCGGACAACACCCGCTGGTTGATTGTGCGACGATAAATAAAAAAATCCATCGATCTTTTTCTCTCTTACGACAAATCTTTTCCTTGGCGGCTCCTGTACATGTTAACTTTGGTGCCCCGATCGGTACGGACCGTATTTAAACATGGTAATTGTTACCATAACAGCGGTTACCAGCAGTAATCACCGATTTCGTAGAAAATCTTTGAGGCCCACCATAGTTATATACGTATAATGTGTACATACGTCAGTTATTAAAATGTATTTATTAAAAAAACAATAGTCTATCAAAAAAAAAAAACTCCTTTAACCCAGATTAATGAAGAGTTGAACAATTTAATGTTATATTCGATCCCCCCCCCCCCCCCAAAAAAAAATCAATATCTGGATTAAAACCGAAAAGTTTTTGAGCCTTAAATCACTTTCAAAATTTCAGTTTAAAACAATTAAAGTAGAATAAGCACGTTCGCACAGACATACAGGTTGTCGAAATATAGCCCATCAAGTTTTTAAATACGATTTCAGAGAACGCTGGAAAGTCTTGCCGAATATTTAACTAGAACGGTAATAACGGTGTAGTTTTAAAAAACGAAATTAGAGTCGATCGCACGAAAGTTCAATCAACGAATCTTCTTCGCTTGCTGATATTTAATATTTTAAAAATATATGTAAGTAATGTTAATATATTATGGTTCACGGCCCTAACCACTTTGGTAACAAAATTGCGAGACGCTTCGCACCTACCACGCCTGGACGCACGTCCCGTGTCGATCCGGTATACCTATAATACCCAATAGGTTTATAAATAGAATTTACAAATCCATTTTTTTACTTGGACATCTACCGGGACTGAATTTACCGTAGTCCTTGTTTTTACCTTTTCATTTCGGGCAGAATTCACAATACCCCGCACGAAACGCACCGATGTCAGCACCACTCCGTATTGTTTACGCGATCCTAGTTTATTTTTAACTCGCCCGTATTTGCATTTACGATATGAGGTTTTTTGCGCACGCAATACGTGCAACGGCTTTTCGATAACGCGTTTTTTAATCGTCTCGTGCGTGCACCACATTACGTTAGCAAACAATCAAACATGAACACGTTTGTCGCGTACGCACCTAAATATAGTACAGGTTACGGTGTACAGCGTACGACGGAATTATATTTAAATAATTCGGATGATATGTGTACGTAAGATCAATTTTTTCATTGTTCCCGCGCGAAACGTTGCACTTCGCCAATACCGTATGTTGATAAGATAACCAAAAATCTTATCACTTTGTATTACATAAATGTATGTGATGCCGTTATATTTTTACATTGTTTTACATGTGTGTCGAAATGTAAACGCACGTAAGACACAAACTCGTCACGTTATCGAAAGCGTCTATTCGGAACCATATCATTTGAAAACAAAACTACGGCGTTCGTAATCGTTTTCACGCGAATGAATAATAATGTTCGAGCGTTAACAACGTTGCAGAAAAATCGGATACGGCGAGGCGGCGATAAATTATCCGCCTATTTTTTTGCTTTTTTTTTTTTTTTTTTTTTTCTGTTGCCGTTGCTGAAGTCGCGCGGAAACGTTAAAAACGGTCCGCGGTGTTGTACGGATAACAATGGAATAAATATATATTTTTATTTAATATGAATCGCTCGCGCGATATTATAAATTCGTCGGGTTTTACGGTGCTCCGAATGATTTCAACGCGTTATCATGTACCACGAATCCGACCGCCGTAACTTTCCGCTAAAATATCATCCCGAAGCGAACGCGTCGTCGATCTGTACGAGAGTCCGTAGCGTTATGGAAAATTCACGTCCCGCACAATGCCCTTAAGGTAATCGCGGCGGGCGGCCGTAACAATCAATCGGAGGCGCTTTTGACGAGTACCCGTGCGTACGTGTGCGGTTCGTATTATTTGTCTCGATAGGTTTCTCATTGTTTTCCCGGCACGTTGTTACGTTCTATAACATTACACCGGCACGCACTATCCGACGATGAGGTGTTAATATTTGAAGAGCTCCTCGGATGAAAATACCGAAAGCAAATAATAAACGTCTCGCGAACGGTGGTGGTGGTGGTGGTGGTGGTGGTGGTGGTGGTGGCCGCCGTAGGACAATAACGCGTGCAGAGTACAGCGTATGAGCTCGTCGTAAATATTTGAAAACTGTATTACACTCGTTTTTCGCGCACTCGGCGGGTAAAACAAACCCGTGTTTAACGACGGCTTGAACGCGTTCGTACGTGCGCGGGGTGGTGTTTTGTTCGTTTCTTTTGTACGGATATTTCTTACCCGTCGGCCGCGTTGAATATTGATTGCACGTTTCCCAATAATTCATTGCCGAACCAAGCGAAACCTTGGGGACGGCTTTATTCGTGACCGGTAGGTGGTAACTTGAACTCGCATAACATAACGGTACTTGTGTACTTTACGCTTGCACTTTTGTGCCCGATGCCCAAACGTACACAATATTGTCTTCTATCGTATTGATGTACAATACACGCACGCACATACACTCTCACTCGTACACACGCGCGCACATATGGATATAGAAAAAGGAAAAATATTGACCGCCTATTTAATTCATCGACAAACAGTATTTCAACGATTAAACACACGTAATCGAAATAAGTGTACGAGTGTGTGTGTGTGTGTGTGTGTGTGTGTGTGTGTGTGTGTGTGTGTGTCTATTTTAAATTTGTGCCAGGCAAACACGAAAACTCGTTAGGAAAAAAGCGTATTATAAAATCAACAAAAATCATCATAAGTAAATAGAAAACGTATATCGAACAATTAATAGTTGAATAAACTCAATTCTCGACTAGAGAACGCAAACCGATCATGTACACACTACGGTTTTTATCATCACATTATCGTAGTTGATATAATAATTTATTATTGATTTGAGGACATCTTAACGTATTCGTAATGCTACGGCTAGGTAATATCGGTAATTACTGATAAAACGTACTTTGTTCACGTCATCATCATCGAGACCAGTGCAGTATATTTCATGTTTTTCACATAACACGAAACCAATTCATAACGTGTAAGCTAAAACGAATATCGCATGATATTCCTCTGTACTCGACTGCTTAATGTATACACGTAGAAACGAATCGTATGGCATTGTAATAAACGAACAAATTTAAATCCAAAATGATTACTAATTAATCGAAACTTCGGTACGTAAATTAATCATTATTAACGTGTTGTGATCGGGATAGTCGAATTGCACTTATTACCTATAAATAAATGGTCGAACTGTACTCCAGTAAAAAGCAGGAAGTGGTCGAACTGCACTCGTTCAAAAAAAAAGTTATAATGGAAAACCCTTTAAAAAAAATCTTTCTGTTGAAGAACGCTACAGTGTACTTATTTAATAAAATTATATATTAGTTCGTGTCATTTAGATAACGCAGATAATATTATATAATAATAACAGAAGTGTACTACCAGGGTAGAATTTTTGAATACAGTTAGTCATTACTACAAAAAATTATCGAATTGACAAAAAAAAATTATAATAATGACAATAATTAAATTTGATGATTAAAAAAAAAAATGCATAACTAATGATAATAATATGTATAAAACAATAATTTTTAACCACGCTAATGATTACTAAATGGTAATAAATGTAACTAAATAAAATAAATCTAACCCCTTCAAATGCATGATAATTTTATTGAAATACTTTTTTGAGCCCAAGTGCAGTTCGACCATTACCTTTTTTCAATCCAAGTGCAATTCGACCATACCCGTTGTGATGCGTATAAAATATAATCTCGTTTTAATTATTTTCGAAGAACAGTGCGGGAAGACACCGTCGTACAGTTAATTTAGAATAATAATGACGGATTATTATAATACCTAGTCATAACGGAATGAAAAATTCACCGCGTTCTCTTCGCACAACGCGAACGCGTTATATACTCGTATAATTATGTTAAAAGCGTTGTTATTGTAAATATTCATTATACACGAATACTTACATACCACGTTTTTTGTTTTCGACCGACTAAATTATTATGCCGGCAGATACGTTCCAGTGTATTTATTTTCATTAAAACGCGCTTTAACACGTACATACGCGTACTATTTGTACCATTTTCGTTCGGCCGTTACAATAATAATAATAATAATAATAATAATAATAATAGTATCGAAAATGTTAATCCAATTGTTATTGCATTTATTATATTTTTACGTGATCAATGCGGTCGTGGTAGGTATACGTTTTTTTTTTCCGCGGTCCAAGAACATTTTTAATTTACGCGCGCGGTCGTTGAAAAATAAAACAAAAATTGTCTAGAAAACGGTACGAAAATACGTTATGCACGGAACAATGAACACAATGATAACAGGCACGAATTATAATAAATACGAGGTTTTTTTTTCTTCGTCGCTGAAACACGGTCAATCGTAGTGGAAAAGAAAAAACAACATCGTTGTGAGACTCGATTTTGCGCTATCGGTGATGGTGAATGGCTTATCCGTATAAATATATATCAACGGCCTAATTCTAGACCTGTGTGTGTGTGTGTGTGTATGTGTGTGTGTGTGTGTGTGAGTCTTTATCACCACATTATATTATATTACCTTTATGTTACCAGACGAAAAATATACCAAATGATATTTTTATTCTCTCGTTCGAATTCGCATACGTGACACTGTTTAACGAACGAAACCAAAGAAATAGTTGACGCGTATGTTCCGTATAAAACGGAAATAATATTAAAAATAAACTTGATGACTCCGTTGCACGACCCAACTCGCGTGCATCCCCGTATTTGTCGTGCATTTGCGCTTATTTTGTTTCGAACGACTCGATTCCAAAGGAATCCAAACGATATCTCCTGAGCACATACTATTGGCATGATAAATTCAATATCAGGCGCTGCGCTTGGTATATTTTCTTATCGCTCCGAAAAGTTGATTCGTCGTTCAGATCAAACTAATGACTTTGTCTCAAAACTTCAATCTTTTTTAAGATTTTTTTTATTCTGTAATGTGATACTTATATAAATATATGTGTGTGCGTATGGGTGTACCTGAATTATTATATACGTTTATTGTGAAAAAAAAACCATAATGTACTAATCAAACACAATGTCATATTGAAAGGTAAACAAAAACAAATGTGTAAACTTAAATTTTGTTCAAGCGATTGTGTTTTTGTGCGTGTGTGTGTCAATATGTAACTTCGATAGGTTAGTCATCCCAAGCCAATTTATTTACACGATAGTTTGGCACAAAATCAACTTTTCGTTTGTACACCGCACCGTGAATTCATTAAAAGCTCGACAAATACAATGCCAATTTAATTGACTCTTTTCCTTCGGAAAGCAAATTTCCAATGTCGATCACTGCGTGTCTCCGGGGACGACCCGTCGTCGAATTTCGTATTGCGTGATAATAAAATTAACTTCTTACCTCTTAACGTTTTCTTGTGTACGAGTACCTACATATACCGTCCCGGAACGGTGTCCAACCGAAGCGCAGTATTTCGAGAACGCGTTTTGTACTCGTCGTTTCTGACAATATTAATTATTATCGAAAACGAATTCGATTTATCGCAACCAGCTAGTCAAAACAGTATGTTGCTCAAAACGATAGCCAAACAAACGAGAAAACACAATGAAGTCGTAAACATCAACGCCATTACGTTTGTATGACGGACGCGACGAAGACGACAGCAGTAATTCGTTGTTTGAAGAATTTTCGATTATTTTTCATTGTTTTTTTTTTTTTTTTTTTTTTAACATCGGGTTCGATGCGTTAACGTCTTATTATAATTGCATCACCCGCCTGTCAATAAAATGTAGCCAGCCGTTCGTGTACGCACGACATCTCCACGTAGCGATATTGTACACATATCGAGATATGAGATCGGTCTTCAGTTCTAATAAGACTTGTATTTCTCCTTCTCTCGCGTGTACCGTTGTTCCGTATAAATATATACGATTTATGTGTATAATAATACACGTGATTAACTGAGCTTCTGATAGAAATCCAATTGTGAAACGCGTGTATTGTATATGTACACAGCGAAACAATTTAATAAAAAAAAAAAAAAAAAACCCAACAAAAGAGAGTAAACGGATCATGTTTACAAAATATGGTTTACCGAGTGAGTAATAATCATTGCACCTGTTTAACCTGTATGATTCATCGTATATCCAGACAATGCAACAAAGTTATTTTTTGAACAATGAGCATGCGTGTATTAATCTATCGCCCACGCTACTGTGAAACAGGCACCGATCGATTTAGCACATATTTTGCTTGACGTTCGCCGAGACAAAAGAATAATGCGTATTGTACATACGTTCGCGCATCTATCCGCTGAAGATCTTAGCCATAAATTTGTAATTCACATTTATCCGCAGTTTTCGTCAAATTTACCGCGGGGACCGGATCACGTACCGAATAATTATAATATATATATTCCTGTATGTGCGCGTTCAAACGAGCATAAATCTCGTAGGCGAATTAAAATTTGATTTTCACCATTCGTATCGGTTGCGTGCTGCTAGGATCTGTCAGCGTTGAAACGTTCGGTTCACCTATGGTCCGTTTGGTATATTATTCGTTTAATATTAGCAGCGCGCGTGATTATCGTTGAGAATTCAAAGGGTGTACAAAACACATTTTCACCGTCTCGCGCGGAAAACTCGACCTAACCCGTACACGTCGAGCAAACGGTCCGCACCGCACCGCCGCCGCCGTTACGTGGATGTCCAAAGGGCCGTAATTAGAGGAGGGCAACAGGGCAATGTTGCTCCATATTTTTTATGGATGTTTGGTTTTGTATACGCTCGATTTGTTAGTGCTGACATGGTTGTGTTTATCAATTGATTTTCAATTGAAACTTTATTCTTTATCGTTGCCCCGAAGCGGCAAACTACGTACGGTATATAATAATATTTGTCCAGAACTTTTATTGGGAGGGACGCAATAGAAGTCGGTCCCCTTACATCCCATGGCATTTAAAAATCGTTTCCTTTGACATTTTTCCAAAAATTTCGGCTCGCGTCGAGCTATGTTGTGTCAATAAGACGTGCCTTCTGATTCTGTAACTTGTCGACTAATACAGGCATATAATACAGACCATAATCGTATAATGGTTGACATAAGTGTTGCATTTTCAAATAGGATGGTAAAATTGTTAACGATTACAGAAAAGTGACGGAAGTCCGTTAGAATAAGAAAGTCGATTATTTTGTACGCAAATCGTGTGACTTTGTCGTCATCCTCGTTGTTGTTTCCCCTCCCCCTCCATCGCGATTTGGCACATTATCCGTACGAACACGAACACTCGGTTTGTTCATCATTCTCGCATGTCGAAATTTCACGGCGAAATTTCCCGTTCGGAGCTATTTTACTTTTTATGTTTTTTGTTCACATATTTTCGGGGCGACTCAATGGAGTTTTTCGTGTGTTATTATTCGTCATGGTTCTTTGTATCTATATTATATACATACACCATACGTTTTAATAATATATAAATGTATACCATACATATACATCGACTTCCGGGCTCGAGTCATTAAGACATTTACTCCTAAGTTATTTTAATTTTGTTTTCAAGAATTTACACTGACTTATTCAACCAACCTTTTATTAAACTGCACACCTGCGTGGCCGTTACAATTGAACGTATATTTTTCGGCACAGTTTATCAGGTCGCACCGCAATCGCTATTTGTTAGATTTAATATCTCTGATTTGATTCAATTATTCTAGAAACTTAGCCCAATAGTACTATTATTCGAGATTTCGAATGGTTGTAGTTTTTTTTTTTTAAATGTTCTTTCGATGATTTCATGCGTAACGCATTCGTCCATTGTATTTACAACAAACGTCTTTGCTAATTTTTTTTTTAAATTACAATGTAGAAAAAATCAGTTTCATTAATACTGCTGCATTTATTTTAATTATTTATATTTAATCATATTTTATAGTTAATTTTTGTACTCATTTTATGATTACTAATAAATAATAAAATCAGAATCAGAAAGTAGTAAATTGTTATTACTCGTAAATTACGTATATAAATAAATAAACAAATAGTTCATGTAGAGAAATAAACAAATACGTAAATGCTTAGCGTGGAGGATTATTATGTATATTTGTAAAGTACGACCGGTTATTTGTAATTCTTAACAAATCTAAGTTTAATAGTAGATAATTTTAAATAATCTCTTCTATAAGAATAAATTATATCTATGTAAAACGACCGATTTTCTCGATGTATTCCTATAGTTTTTCATATTCAGTCGCGATTTTATCGACTTTGCATGTATATACTTAACGATGAATTTTTAATTTGAAACCAGTCATACTTTACAAATATAATAATACTCTAGTACGGCTTCGGCGCATACAAAATAAACAATTCTTATTCCGTCATTTGCTAAACGCAAGCAGATCACTGGACGAAATACATTACACTCGGACTATTCAAGTCGAGACTACGTACTACAGATAATACCAGAGTTTACGTGTTCCGTCGGTTTCGAAATAAGGAAACGGATAAGGCCTATCGTATAATGCCTATCGCACTTCATGCGGTATCAACGATCAATATTCATAGTATTATGCTGAGTCGTGTAATTTAATACTTGAAATTGTTGTGCTTCTATATTTGCAACCGGTTTTTTTACCAATGCAGATAAAAGCTGATAGCCATACAGACGGAAAAAAATATATTTTGAGGAGAGTCTAAGGTTTTCAAGTGTAGCGATAACAACAATTATAAACAAATAACCAATAACGACGAACAATTCGATGTAGTTACATTTTTACGTTATAACCGATATCTTTGACGCGGACAAAAATCTCTCCGTTTTGTCAAGTGTGCAGGAAATAAAAATGTAAGCTTACAATCTCTTGCAACTTCGGCGGAGGGGTTCGAACCCCTAAGCCCCCTGTCCATCTATACCCACCTGTCGCGTATAACTACCGTGCGTTGTATACAGTAATGACCTCTCGAAAATAAATTGTATTGTTCGGATGTATTATCGTAGTTCAGTATTCGTCATCGATTTTAACCGCGATTCCATCGACCGACCGGAAACAACAATATTGTACACATTTTGAATCTTTCGAGAAAAAAACCCCCACAGGTAGAAACTGATAATAACCTTTTTATACGCACATCATGCGCACGTTTTTATTGTTTTGTTCCGGTATTTTTCCATCGTCCGCGTGCAGTATGTACGCAGATACCCGAAACGTTACAGGAAGTATGGACATATTTCTCCACACAAACGCACAGACACACACATACACACACACACACACATACACACACATACACACTGGTACACCGTGCGAATTCTATTCACGAAGATCGCTGATGCACATGTTCCTTTCTACCCAGAATTGTATCCGATTCTATGCACAAACGTATACTATAATTTACTTCGCCACGTTTGTAGAGCGCCAGTTAATCATATCATGGCAGGACACGGAGCAACTACAAAACTAATCGGAACGCATCCCTCGAAATAAAATAAAAAAACGATTGCCGTATATAAATCTTATATATTTCCTCAAAACGTGTTAAAATAAAATAATGATAATAATAATAATAATACATTTTATGTCCAACGAAGAATATTATAATTTTGTTCAACGTTCGTATAATTTATATCTTATTCGATGTTTAATGTTTTCGGTCCATCATACAATCATAATCTATTATCTTGAGCCATTACGAAAATCTAAAATCTGCTTCCGAAACCCTTAGTCATTGCGCCACCACTATTAAATCAGGCGCTGAATGTTGTACAATGTTTCGCAATAGACATTTTTGTTCGTCGAACAAATCGCGCGAAGGAAAAGTTCGATTCCCCGAGCAGTATAGCCGCCCGTTGTTGGCAACCATGGATTTTGGCAAAAACAACATAGGGCTGAAAAATATTTAAATTATTTAAATATAAATTCACGTATGTGTGTATGTGTGTACAAACACAGGGATCTCGGTGACTCGGGAAAACCTCCCACGGTGACACAAACACATAATTTTTCCCGGGACAATTGGCTCATCCAAATACGGCGCGCACCGCTTGAATCTCGAAATGAAATTCGAAAAGAATCCAAATTATTACTCTACGGATATTCCCTAGTTTCCGCCTATCTAAACGTTACACACGAATAGTCCTAAGAAGTTCAATAATTCATGAAATACGCGTTCGCCGTAAAACGGGTATATTTATTATCGTACATATGAGCGCGTACACGAATTACGTATATTCATATTCACGTGTAAACATCTATAAATGTATATGTACACGCGTGCACATGATATTTCTTTTCACTGCGAAGAATATAATTTTTACGTTTCCCTACAATAGACAAACTAATTATTTAAACAGCAGGCTATCCATTTCGTTTTTATTTTATCTCATATAAGTTATAATATTATGTTCATGATGTGTGTATAGGCTATCAGTTACTGATCAGTCACGATGTACCCATATCAATACTATCAATACAGTGACAAGGCCGCAAAACTTTCACACAGATCACCCAAATCTATAATATTATCAGAATTCTCTAACTTCGACATGAAAAAATGTATAAAAAACCATAAAACAAATCAATGGTATCGGTCATCACAGACCACAAAACTCGATGAATTTAAAATGTCAGTACTCCCTTGATCATCCCTATCAGATAGTTCCAGGAGACAAGAAACAATTATAAATTGCCTCGGAGTAGGCACTAATCACTCATATCCATCTAATACCAAGCGAAGAGCCACCTAAATGTCCCACCTGTGACGTTCGATTGTCTATTTAGCACAGCCTCACTGAATGCCGTAATCGTTGGAGAGACCAAGTGAAAATCATCTGCTGCACACATTTATATGAAATTCTCAGTCCGAATCTAAATGCAATTCATAATCTTATAACTTTCTCAAAACAAACCAATATGCATAAAAAAATAAAATGAACTATTTTTAGATTGAATTATATTCATAGTGTATATGCGTAATAATTTAAGTCGCTCTTAGACCAATAGCCACAGCTGAAACGATTTTTATTTGTATAATAAAAATAAAAATTAATAAAAAATAATATTGTATTCGAACCTGTGACGTGTACAAGGGGGGATCAAATCCCCCCAAGGCCTATTTTTAAATGTTATAAAATAATGTTCTTAGCGTGAAAGCGTTAGAAACGTAAAAAAAAAAATAATGATTTGTTTGCAAATTATCTCCTCCCCCACCCCCCATACAAAAGTTATGTATAAGCTATCAATTCGAACAAAAATAATAATTCAAAAATCGCGATACACATTCTAGATCATCGCAAAGCGTAGAAGATTCTCGAGAACAAGCTGAATATAATATTTCACGTGTGCCCCGACTAGGGTTGGGACTTTTTTTTAACCCGCGTGATGCACAACTTTTTGAAATGTAATATTGTGAAAAATTCGGAATATTTACATCTCACTTCACTGTTAAGCGAGATTCGGGAAACACGACATACGCGTGCCGCTAAGAATTGAAGCAAGTATATTAAAAATCGGCAATGTCCCGCCAAATCGTTTCTCAACCCTAACCCCGATCCATCCATGTAGCCTGAGGTCGTTTAGCCACTCCGTAAATTTAACATTACAATACGACTATCGA
This sequence comes from Sipha flava, assembly GCF_003268045.1. Taxonomy (NCBI): domain Eukaryota; kingdom Metazoa; phylum Arthropoda; class Insecta; order Hemiptera; family Aphididae; genus Sipha; species Sipha flava. Next base: position 711,867 of record NW_020273276.1, read on the forward strand.
AGTGAATGTTATAATTACAATAAGTTTCTCCGTGTCACCGTCGTACTCGTCTGCAATTACGCTCACGCCTATAGTAGTAAACCTAATAGCCTAACCCCAACGAGTATGTATGCAGTTGAATTACACTATTGTTCTCACCTCTGTGGACGCTGGACGCTATACCGATCAATACGCACAAGTATAATTGTGCATAGACATCTCGTTAAAATTATGCGTAATAGAATGATAATTGCTTTTTTTTATCTCGAGTTATTATTTTTTCCTTGCGCAAGCACGTGTTGAAAAGTTATTAACTGTGTATATGTAAACATAATATAAGACGTTATGGTAGTATATTTATCTCCTGTACAGCGTTTATATCAAAGCATAAAACATAATTTGCCCACGAGTATAATATAAAATGATCTATATACAAAGATTCACAGACACATTTTTTCATATCGTTTTCTATGCGTACAAACGTGTTGTTTGCTATACAAACGTCTTCAGTGCACACCACTGCAGTTATGCGTGATTCGAAAATGATTCGTGCAAATTCAGCTGATCGGACAAAATTGTTGGTTCCGGAGTTATCCGGACCTAAACAATAACCTCTGCACGCGGCTGTTCTTTATCTGATAAAATGTACAACACTTCCGTTCCAAAGAACAAAATCCAAAACTCAAGAAATAATATTCTCGATATATATGTATATATTATGTGACGCATACGTTGTAATATATGTTTTGTAACAATAATTAAAGAAAATCTGTTAAAGTTTTGAAATTGATCAACTCGTTTTGATATATTTTTAATAGTAATGAAAAAACTTTTCAAAAGGAAATCTTATAAAAATTAATCATCTCTTATGCATCATCCCTTTGATGAATGTTTTAATATTCTATTGCAGTAATGGTCGACTACGTAAACTTAAAATGTATTAAAAGGTTTTTAAATTAGGTTTCCTATTTGTGATAATTTTAATGCACGTAAAAAGTTTTACAACATTTTTTTAAAAGTTTTGATGAATATTGATTTTTTATACGTCTACCACAAATAGTATCGATGTAGCAACATAATTTAATGAGCAACAACTTTTTGAAGTTTCGGACCATAACAGGAACCCGTTCATATTGGATTCGTTCAAACAATTCACTTGTATGTTTTATACATTGTTTTCTATTTACATACAAAGAACGAGTTTCTATTAACATATAAATTAAATAGTACCGTATATTTTAATACTATTACAGCATTAACAGAAACAAAGTAACTTATTTGAATAACCAATTTTATCAATTTAATGGTAAACATCTGAAGAATCAGAACACGTTTTTTTAAAAATGTTAACAACAACTTAATCGAATTGGCCCATCATGTACACAAAAATGTTCCTTTAAAATTTAAGGATCTATCGAAACTTTTCAAAGTCTGTACTGCAATGCGCATCTTCGCGAAATATAATTCTACTTGAAGTTCAATGACGTACAAATATTTTGTTTTACTTCTAATACTTTGGAATATCGTAAAACCGAATACGGTGCAAGGGGGGCAGCTCGTAACGGATAACTCGGTTCGTTTTCATTTTTGGCAACCCGAAGGGAAGCCGCGCTCCCACGGATTTTTCCCCATAAACAATAACTCTGGCTAAACAACGCACATAAAACACCACGCTGTTCACGGTGACTTGGCTGTGCGTTTTTAATATCGTATACAACGAGTGCATTGCGTACGTCGGATCGTTGACAACATTTGATCCACAGAAACGTATACGGACGGTGCGCGGACCATTATGTAATTGATACTGAACAATCGAAGCTAACCGAAAACCGGTATGGGGGATCCGCAACGATGGCCCGACGGTCAAAGCGAATCGAAATTCGGCCGCGTCATGTATGACGGACGGCGGAGAGAAAAAAACAACCAAAAAGGCGCGTGATGAGTGAGCGTATTAGATGTGCGTGATACGGGAGGAAGGACGACGGCGAGAGAATGTGGTAGTAGTGTGATGACGACGACGGTACACGATCTGTTATTACGTAAAAAATTAAGTCTGTTAGAAATTCTAGAGTAATTTGTATATCCTTATTGTTATCGTGAACCGCTTCGCGGCCGTACGCGTATACGTATGTGATTATTACGTTATTCGTATGACGTACGTGTTCACGGAGATCGGTACCGATCGCAGGAGCGTATTTAGACTTACTTCTGGGGGGGGGGGGGGGGGGGGCGACTCAAATTTTTTCTGTAATTCAGGCTCAACATTTACAAGTAAAATCGTTGATAATATTTAAACCACGCGAATCCTTAATATTTGTGGTTTTTTTTTTTTAATCATATGCCGAATTCACTTAGAATCGATTTTCTCGCCTGCTCTTTAACACCTGTCTGTGTTATGAAAGTTATGCTTCTGTCTTATTTGATTTTTCGCTAAGTATGGACCCGACAAAAAGCCCGATTCGGTATTCACAGCCACGCGTAATTTGATTTCGTTATAAAATGATCCACATTACAAAAAAATTGAAATCTATATCTCACATATAATCAATTGCTTAAATACGGATTCAGCGGGGGCGATCGCCCCTTCGCCATCCCCCTAAAATACGTTCTTGGCCGATCGTCCAGCAATACGTCGTCGTATATGCGCATCCCTTAATCATGCGAGGAGCAAAACGGTTATTTTTTTTTCGTCGTAAAATTAATACGCGCACATAACCGTGAGAACGACTCAAAACGCGCCAGCTGCTCCGCCGCGTGTACATTATCCTTGTGCCAAGTCTTATAATATGAAATAATAATAATAAATATATTCTCTTGTCAGGAGAGCACATGGATTTCAATACCGCGACGACGATGTCGGTCTGCGCAATGGGGTGAGCCCCACACACACATTATACAATATTAGTGCGTACGTGTGTGCGCAATTTCTTAAGGTGTAGTTTCTTCGACCACACACACACACACACATTTAGGTACGTAGGAGGAGGTTTAAGTCCCTCTCAGCATCGACGGCAGCAATGGTACGCCAAGAGTTGGTCGGTGGCAATAAAAATACTAATAATAATAATAATAATAATGCAACGCGAGAAAGAGCTCGGCCAGACCTATTGTCGCCTCACAAACACACACACACACACGCGCGCGCGCACCTGCTGCTGTTGCCTCTGCCGTTATGTGTATACACATACACACACACACACACACACACACACACGATATTTTATACGTATATTATACGGCACACGGATGTGTATGCGAGATGAGTCATCGGCACTTACACATTCGCAAACTTCAACCTTATCTGTGTTCTATGTACAATAATAATAATTATAATAGCGATAATCGGTACTCGACTGTGTATGTGTGCGCGCGCACGCGTAATTATAACTAGCGAAGTGTTGTACATTATTCATACACGCTATACGCATACAGAGTGATACACTTGTTTATAATTTACCTTTCGATTATAACAGTTATATTGAACGCGCGCGCTCGTATTCGTATATAATTTCATAATGGATGCACCACGATAATGATATTACACGAACAGGCATTAAATTATTGTAAGGTGTGTGTTGTTGCGCTTAACGTTCCCGACGGACTATAAAGTTTGAAAAAAAAATGAAAAACCGTCGGCTAATAAATCCCGAGTTTTTAAATTACACTTTCGTTTTAATCATATAACCTTTATCGCATTTTCATACGGCGCGTGGCCTGTCGAATCTCTCGCCAAAACGTCAATGTGTGTGTGTGTGTGTGTGTGTGTGTGTGTGTGTGTGTGTGTGTGTGCGCGTGTGTGTAGACGTTTCTAGAATATTCTGTCCTATCCATAATTGGTTTTTTGCCACCTTACACAATTAGGACTAGTGCCGTTTTATCGCACACGTTTTACTCGCTTAGAAATATACATATACATGCACGTACACAGACTTATGTTTTTTTCTATCCCAGATTCCGACACAGTAGTTGTAAACGGTCATAGTTTTATTTTCATACCGTGTTTACAAAAATTGACCAATGTTTCAACTTGTGATTTCTGTTTTACTTCAACGCACATACTCACATGCACACATATTATAATTATATAAATGGACAGCATGACGTAATTACAAACATGCAATAATTGTGAAAAATTACCTAAAATTGATGTAAATGTTTACTGTAAACCGACAAGTAAAACAACCTAGTTATGATGATATATATTCGTTTTTAATGAACATTGATGTACTTCAAATAATACAAAATAGTCTATTTGAATTTAATTATCGCACCACTTAGTGATGGAACGGTGGGGGTGTAATCACGAGCATATTTACATGTTTCCCGCGTGTAAGCCTATGAAAAATTTTACAACCATACAACTAAAATAATATACTAACTGAATTATAATTAAATTATCTACTATAATATTCATATATGCAGTGCCGTGCATAAAAAAAAAATTGCACCCGGTGTCAAGAATCATTTTTAGCGCCCCCACCCCATCTACCAAATATTTTTATATCCATAGACTATATACAGGTATGAACACATAATGCAATTTATTATTGTGCATTTGTCGCATTTTGTGCTGTATCCGATACTCTATAATATAAAGTGCAATGTACTCAGAACATAGAATACATAACATAGTAATATTATGTTCATATTATGCATAGATACAGTGACGGTACTAGAGTTTGCGAGGCCCTGGGCAAAATAAATGTTGGGTCTTATAGTTTATATTAATAAAATATTTTAAGTTCAGTTAAATCAGAATCGCGGGGCCTTAATTATAATTTAAGGCACGGGGCCCTAGGCAACTGCCCCTATGGCCCACCCCCTCACGCTGTCCCTGCATAGATATTATATACACGTATATTTGTTTTGTGTAGTGATATGAATTTGTACACTTAATGGAGTATACATAATGTGTATACTATTACACAATGTGTATAGAATCATTTTATATATTAGTATTAAATTATACGTGTTTACGATTTTTTTTATTCGCCGATTACAGAACTAAAAGATTGAGAAAGCAAAAGAATTTTAATTTATGTTGCTCTTTTTAGTTGAGTAATCAAGTCTAAATTTTGTATGTAATTTAAACTTTGACTATCTTTGTAAAGTGATTTTAATTTAATACTTTATAAAATATTATATATATTATACGATTAAGTAAAAACATTCATTATAAGTGTACTATACGAGTTGTTTAATACACACAGTATTATTCAAACTTCAAAATGAAATTTAAAAATACAAGTAGGTATATTACATGGTATAAAACGGTATAATACCAACAAAAAAAATACCAACTTTTACATCATTATGCATGTATGTACGTGTCTATAGACTATATATAAGTGTACATTTTAAGTACTTAATCAATCTCGAAGTTATGATACATATATAAAATCGTTATACTTACACCATACCATAGGACAATGTTAATGATGTCACTGAATGTGTTAAGTATTATGAATTAAATAATATCGTTAACACTCAGTAATATAACACTTATAGTAATATAACACTTACTTCTACTGTAGAAGTAGTTGATGGCCTTTAAAACCAAACTGACAAACATATATCATACCATCTCTCTCTATCCTCCGCTAGGATTCGCCAATCAGCATCCGGTTCAACCCACTCCACATCTTTTGACATCTGGTTTTCACCTCAATCTTGGTCTATCAAGTGGTCTTACACTTTCTGGAGAGCCACGTAGTACTTTGTGCATAAGGGCTCTTTCTTTTCGCCATGCGTGGCCAGCCTAAAAGAGCCGTCTCTTTCTAATATCGTCGACTATGTTTAACTTCTGATATAGTTTCCTGATTTCCACATTATGTCTGATTTTCCACTCTCCTGTATTCCTATTCATGTAAGGGCCAAAAAACGACCTCAAAACTTTGCGTTCAAATACTAAGAGGTTATTCTGTTGTATCTTATGAAGCGTCCAAGTTTCGCAATATAACTTAGATTTTGAAAAAGCTTTTGGCGCCCGGTGCACACTCACCTCTCGCACCCCCCTAGGCATGGCTCTATATATATAAATGAATTAGGCAAGCATATTAAACAAATTAATTTAAATACTTAAACAAAATTTCTTAAGATTTAAACAATTTTTATTAATAATTAATAACAAAATACATTATTCAAATGTGTCGCTGTAGGCACGTGTTCCTAATGTCTACATATAAATATGCCACTGGGTGTAATGGGACTTTCAAAATGGTTTATAGTCCTCCCAAAGTTCACTAAACATCTTTTAATATAAAAGTGTACATTGCTACCCTGAAATTTTAGACTTGGACACGTCCACATGATGACAATTACTCAGAAACTATTAATGGAGACATTTTAATTTATTAGAATTGAAAGTTCTATACATTTTTAATCTCATTATATACTCGTATAATTGTATTACTAGTATTCAATTTATTTATATATACCCAAGTTAGAAAATGAAAGAACTTTTTACTACGTATTTCTAGATTTGTTGTTTTAACGGTTCGTTTACTCAGTTTACCGAAATTTAACGAACAAAAGCTCAGAAAACATAAAAATGTTAAATATTTATTAATAGTATGTACAATCAAAATGTATGTATTGTCTCTTAATCTTTGTCGCTATATTTTTTTTTTTTTAATTCTTCGTCAATTATTCTGAATTATTTGAAAAACTGAAAAATTAAAAAAAGTAACTTCACGTATAGATGAAATATACAAGCAAAAACCATTCCGAAGCAATCCTTCTAGTCCGAAATGTACACAGGCACAAAAAATAAAAATAAAAAACTCACATATCATAGTTAAACCAATATATTCGTCCGTTTCATTCAGAATCAAAAATCTAGAATGGATTTATTAATAAGATATGCTTCACCTTCTCATCACCTTTGGACCTTGACAAGATCACTGGTCGAGCCACTATCCGTCTGCAATATAAAGTAAGAGTAATATTCCATGTTATACATGGTATACCTCATACAGCATACTTAACTCACAATAGTGTCACATACAAAAAACGACACATTGCAGTAAATCCAACTTGGCTTAGAATCTAAAATAAATTAACATAGTATGCAAGGTTATGGGTAATCTATAGGTTATTTTAAGTTTTGGTAAGAGGGTTGTAGCCCCCCCCCCCAGATTTTTTACTCTATCTGCGTCTATGTGTGGGGGAAAATAAGTCGCGCACCAGGACACTATCGAACGCGACAAACGTCTCCGGTGCCGCGGAACAACACCGCGGTGCACAGGAATACACACGCGTAAGCAAAGGCGTCACTAAAAGGGCACATGCGCGGAACGATATGTCGACGGGCTTACCGTCAAACGCGGTCGAACAGAGGTTGATACGTATGAGTATGGGCCGGTTGGTCGTCGTGTCGTCGTGTCTACGCATCAACACGACAACCGCCGACATGTCGGCAAACCTGTATGTGCGTGTATGGTCTGGTAACAATGCGTATGCAATAAAAGTTCGTGGTATAATACAGAAGTGATTTGTATTTTGTTCATTACAGTTTTGTTTTACCTTCTTATTTTTTTTAAAAATTATTTTAAGTTTATAAGCTTGTGTGAAGAGAAGTCTCTGGAATGATTTTGCCCAGAGCTTGAGCAGATATCGCACATAAAAACTAAAGGTTTTCATAGCTCCTTCCAGTAGCCAAAAATCTCAATGTCGCTACTAAACAAGAAATACTTACTCGCATCACCGTGTTTTGTTTTTCTATGAACTAGACCTAACAACTCATAAAATGTATGGTTTTCGATTCGCAAATAATTTTTCAAATCTGCAGGTTCATTTGACTGAAGCTCATGCAACAAATTCGTGCGCGAATATTTTCTCCTCTCCGATAACCATTCCTTCGACCATTTCTTTTTTTAATTTGTTCATCGTCTTCATTGTCCAAAGCCAAAACAAGAGCAGCTATAACCAACGATTTTCTTTTCCTTTCCAATAAGTTGGACATTGTATGAAATCGAAAGTAATTTTGAAAAATGTAAAATGTGAAAACTACGAAAACACAACGCAACTCTGCAACTAAAACTTCAATTATTTATAAATTTTTGAGCCACTTATTACCTGCCGATAAGCTACATTTATATATATATATATATATATATATATATATATATGTGTATCTAATACTCTTTTATCCGATTTTATTAGTTATCTTATGATTTTACATTATTCATTATTATACTTATATTATTATTGTTAAACTATAACTATTGAGGCACTACCTATCTTAATAATTAAATTTATAAAAATAATATGTTTTTGTATTGTTAATCAATATTTTTTTCCATAATATTTACCAATATTAATCGTTATATATTTTATTAGTTTTTTTTTTTTTTTTACAATATCCTACTTATAATCAATAAGTATAATACACAGTGGCATCTACAAAGGTTACCAAGTAGTGCAACTGCACTGATTTCTCGTGGATCTGAGGACTTACATATGTTTGGAAGCCCCACTCTGGTTTCTGGAGCAAACACTATAAATGCATAACTATTCATCTGGGTCTTTAGATCGTTTAATAAAACGTAAAGTGTAAATGTAAATTTGGCAAGGCCAAATATGCAAACAAATATAAATATATAATAACTAATATATATATATCAATAATAATTTATATTGTATTAGAATTTAATATCAGGGCTCAGAAAGCCGTCCAAATATTTATATGCTATTATGTTAATATGTTATGTAACTACTATATAGAAATAAACTATGTTGAAGTGATAAATATATTTTGTAAAACAAGTCAACACATATTCAATACCTTAAATTAAATCACTGATCAAAATTATTATATATGTTGTTGTAATTGTCTTTGAAATATTTCATAATTAACAAGTTATTGTATTTAAAAAACTGCCCTGTGCAATATTAACCGGTGAAGATTGTCTTTTTGTAAAGTTATAAATTCAAACCCCTATTAAAAAAATTTTTTACAGAAATTTGCAATATTTTTAAATTGATTTGAGGTAAACATGCATTTGGGAAAAAATTATTTCAATCAAACGAATATGGTCGTATGAATGTAAACCAAAATAAATTTAAAGGCTCTATAATAATTATAATTATTATAACTGCACGGGTTCATAGAAAACCTGTGGGCGCCACTGATAATACATTTTAAATATACTACAATGGTCAATACATTGCATATTTTTAAATATTTATGTCAAAATATAGCTATAATTCGATTTAAGCCCGTTATTGAAGTATAATTAATCATTAAAATTAGTCATGATAACACATTAACACATTTTGTAATCGTAATCAACACTATGATTACACTATCACTTTAATAATTTAAAATAATTTGATATTGTAATTATTAATTACATTAATTTATATTATGATTAATAACTACAAATTGTAATCGTAATCGTTAATCATTAATCAGATTACGATTTTCCCAACACTGATAACTAGTACTGAACTACGGTGCATTGCGGCCCAGAAATAAGTTGATGGATAAATCGATTCGTGTGCGGAGTAGGCGATCGAGCAAGGGTACCTTTTCGCTAACCCAAAAAAATTCATAGATCTTAAAAAAAAATATGTTCGATGTTTATTATTCAAGTGTGTACGAACATAGAATCTCTGTTATTGCGATTGTATACAAAATGATCATATTTCGTGGTAAGTTAGGTTAGGTTAGCCCAAGTTCAATACGGATGATAAAAAAGTGTACGTACACTGTACGTCATACCGAGATTTATGAGAAGTGGTTAGCTCAGCGTTTCCCAAAATATGTTCCGCGGAACCTTAGGATTCCATGGGGCAATGCTAAAGGCTCTGACAGATATATGTGATTATTGAGAAAATTATTTTATATTATATTCGGAAAAATATTATTTTATATTATTTAAAAGAAATTGTGTTTTAAACTAATTTTAATGAAGAGTAATCATTAACAATATTAATTTTTCACTGTACCAGTTACGGGTTTACAGTATCGTTAAAAACATTTTTTTTAGTATTGATTTGAATTGATTGGAATTTTTTTTTTTTTTTTTTTTAAATTAAGCCTCGGCAACAATGGCCATTGGCAACAATGAGTTTAACTCTAAATTATTTACATGTTATATAATTTACATATTTAATACTATTGATAAGGTTGGACTTAGTAATAAAGGTTATTATGAGTCTTCGTATAAAAGGCATTCAGTTATGATGTGTTTGATTGAGAGAGGGGTACCGCAACTGGCATTGATTGGAATTAAAGACATTAGGATTCCGCAAAACACAAACTATTTTTCAGGGATTCCGTGACCGGTATTCGTCAATTGCGCCTAATTTTGGACACTACCTGTATAGTATACATCTATTGCGCCGATATAAAAAGAGTATATTTAATAAGTATACATCTATTGTGCTATTTAAATGCAAAATTTACATACACATATATTTATATTCAACCGTTTGTATTTTAATTCATTTTAATTCTGTTTTAATAAATTATATACGTAATTTTTTTGAATTCACTATTTAAAATATATATTTATTTTATTTCTTAGTGTCTTATTAAAATTTATCCAATGGTATTTATTTTGTTATTAGAACTCTATTGAAATATTTTATCGTATATTTTCTATAATAAACAGTTTTGTCAAAATTTTTTTTTATTATTTATACTATTTATTATAAATTTATATTTACGTAAATTATTGCTGGCAATAACATTTTTTGGTCTAACACGACATTTTTAAAGCATTAAAAACAATGTTTACAATTAGATAGATTAATTTTGACACTGTCAATCGTTTACTTTTTATTTTTTACATATAAATAAACTTATTCTACGTTTTTATAGTCGTCAGAAATATGTTAAAGTTTTCCTTGATTTGTGAACATTTTGGTTTTTGGCAATATCACTTTTTGAATTTCCACCCTTCAATTGTTGTATAACTATGTTATCAAAATAAACCCCAGTAATAATGATATAATATTATATATGTATAATATTGTATATGTATTATATTATTTTTTATATATAAAAAAAATGTATAAATAAAAATGCAAATAATTATCTGTTAAACTACACCTTTGGCCAGACGCGTACACAAGGGGGGTTTTAGGGGTTCAAACCCCTCCCAAATTTTTTTTTTTACTTTCTTAAGTAAAAGTGTGATTGTATTAACTTGTATCCTCCCAAGTAAAACAGGGATAACTTAAAAACTATTGAGGTAGAAACGAAGGGAGTAGAGGTACAATCAGGTACAAATGATTGGAATCGGATTGGATCCGAAATTTGAAAGTGGGGGTGCTGAGGAAATGGACCTAATACTGTTTTATGGAAATATATTGACATATCTGATGTTGAAACATTGTGATTTTTATCATTTAGTCAAAATTCAATATTCAAATAATATAAATCTTTTTGGATATAAGACTAAATTTTTTCTTTACTCAATTATTAGTACGTAAGATGAACTTTGTATTTAGCTATCAAGACTTTTATCAAATTAAAATTATTTTATTACCATTATCGAAAAAAATGTAAGTAAACATAACATTTTTAATTTTCAATCATAACTTGAATAAAACATTTATTGAAACATACAACCATTAGAAAACGATATTATGAGGATTCCGTGTACATTTTATGTCTTTACAATAATAATTTCTTGAGTAACGATGGGAAAGAAATCGATTTCCCTTAAAAAACAGTATGTCGTAAATGTTGCCAAAATTTGTATAACCTTTCAATAGTTTTCACAATTGTAACGAAAAATTTGAAGTTTGATAAAATGACAAATTTTTAAGTACGAACTAGACAATCTTTCAAGTCAAATATTTCTGATCATTGTGATGATCGGAACAATTTTTTTAGTCGAAATTGTGTACAAAAATACAAAAATAAAAATTTATTTTTATTATTAAAATGTTATTGTAATATTTATTATTTTGATTATTATTATTAGTTATACTAAATTTAATTGCATATTTAAATTACATACAAAATATTTAGTTTGGCTCGAATAAAACCTTTTGTTGATTTTCGTTTATTAGCTACATATAAAATATAACAAACGTATTTTTTACAGTACACCATTAGATTCTACCTTTGAATTATCTCGCATCAGGATTTATCCAACAATTTGAATAGTTATTATACTTATCGACTGCAATTCTTTAGCTGATTATTAGAATTAAATCTATTTAATTTTAATAATCATATTCATATTCAAGATGGATTGTCAAAAAAACAAGTATAACATCAGTACGTAGAATTTATAAGCTTATTATTTATTTTACAAGAATATATTATACCTTATTATACAATCGTAATTGTAATATGTTCGTGTGGAATATATTCGTCAGTTATACAGTGTATATATACTCTTTAAAACTTTTAAGTTTTGAAGAAGAACCTTAACAATTAATTTTATAATAATTATTTTATATTTTACACATTAGTTGAGAACTGGTTGTACAATCATTTTGAAAAATGTATTGCTTGATATATTTAATATTATACTGACACAATAAAACAAAATTATATGTACTTTATTTTTTTTTATAGGTGTTGTAATAAAACCTAGAATAGGACCAATTCCTGAAAGTGTCCATCGAGTATGTCATATTACGTTGTTTTATTTTACATATTGTAGATGTATTTATAAGTATTTTAAAATATTAATAATTTTAGTAAATTTATATTTACCTATCTCTCTTAATTTAATTGGACTTGTATTATTTATTTATTCATAAGGATGGTCTGATAATAAATAACTGTAGAAACTTAAGTAATAGAGGTATGATTCTGGGGTTGGTTAGTTATCATTGTTAAATATTTCAATCAAAAACCATCTGACTCTTAGTTGCTCTATTCTAAGTAGATAAAGACTCGGGAATCTAACATATATTACTACTACTTTTGTTATGTACTATTTAACTATTTCAATGTTTCCCAAATATGTGTCATTTGACCAAGAGTGCAATGTATAATTCAACAAAAAAATATATTTGTGTTAATTTTGAAATCTATAAATACGTCCTTGATCTATTATCTTTGATATTTTCCATTAAGTTTTCATTGCATTTGATATAAAATGTTTATTTTAGCTACCTGATATCGAAGGCTTAACGCAGGATGAGATGAATAGAAAATCAACTTCTGATAGAAGAAAACGGCGCATAGCTCACGTGCCAAAATACCCACCGATCATAAAAAAGCCAGTTATTCCGGTTTCCGAGGAACCAAAAAAAAAAGATTGCCACTAAAAAATCAGTTGAACCAGCTGTACCGAAGGAGACAAAGAAAAAAGAAATAATACTAGCCGTAAGTGGTCAATAATGAATGATACATGTAAATAAAATGATTGTAATTATGTGATTATAAGAAGAATTTGTTATTTGTTTAAACCATTCAAGTAAGTATTAGCATTTCAACTTGTAAAAAAATCTTATATGAAGAACTTATTAAACTATCCATATTTGTTTGACGCTTTATGCTATTTTGATGAAAATCAATATTTCCAAATGAATGTTACATTTAGATAATAATAAATTAAATCATATGCTTTTAGTGCACACATCCCGTGACTCGACCAGACTTTTTAAGTTTGTGCATATTTTGTTTAATTTAGCACGTTCATTATTGGGTACTCTTTTTTGTATAATTATGATACAGAATAGGTAAAATCCAAATAAATGATAACGTATATTTATATGATATATTCATATTGTAACTGCTATATAAATGTTTTCTTATATAGTTAGCATATGCGCATAAAAATAATATATGATTAATTTTCAGAGTTCAGAACTGAATAAGTATATGGCCCGACCTATAAAAGTGAGAACAATACCAACAGTCGATGTCCCTTGGGCATACCAGGGACCATCGAACTCTAGTAAGAGAAAATTGTTCAGTATCTTAATCCATTATTTTTATGAAGGTATCACATTTCTAACGACACTATTGAACATTTTCTCTACATATATATTTTTCCACATACTCCATTCAAGTTTGACACTCGGGTTTTTAAATGTATATTTGAAAATGCAGGAAATACCATATTAATGCACTTTGAATATTCATATTTTACGATAAAAATTAATATTTTTTTGTATAGTTGTAATTTTAACATTTTTAACGATTTTCTTATCAGATATTTTCATGATATTGTATAATCCATGAGAATTAGTATCTGTTAGTTTGGTTTATATTTTTTAGATCGAACAAACAAGAGAAAAGCTGAAATGGAGAATTTCAACAACAAAAAAAAAAAAAAAACTTATGCTAAAAAATTTATTATGTAAAAAAGTTTAATAATTAATAAAAAAGTTTTCATTTGTTTATTCTAATAATGTTTTATTCACTGAATAGGAGATAATCCTCTATTTTTGTATGTTCACGATCATTAAATATTTTTCTGGTGAAGCAAAATTTATTTTATAGTCAATGTTGGTAAAAGATAAACAACAAATCAAAATGTATGCCTAAGCTTACACTAGTTATGGAAATACATCTGATGCGGAAAATGGAAAATTCCGCAAAATTTCAAAAATTTTAATCACACGAACTTAAGAAATGTTGAAAATGTACACGATAGTAAATAGGGATAACTTAAACTAAGTTAATGTATGTATCATAGACGAAATTAAACTTTACACACAATGTTTTTTTATTTTCTAAAGTAAAAGTGTGATTTACTTGTATCCTCCCAAGTAAAACAGGGATAACTTAAAAACTTTTGAGGTACAATTAGGTACAAACAATTGGGACCGGATCGGTCGCGAAATTCGAAAATGGGGGTGCTGGGGAAATGGACCTTACAGTATTTGTTATTTAGCTTAAGACATTTTATAGTTTTGAATTATTTTAATGAAATGCTATGTATACATACTATAGTATAACAACCATACAGTACATGTAAAAAGCATAATGGCTAAACACAAAAATTAAAATCAAACTTATCATTCTACATACTTGGTATTATGGTCTACACTTATAGTATATTATATACATTCACACTAATCCTACACATTTAGAAAAGCTCTTAGGTCCAATATTAAAATTAGTTATGTCTATTTTACTATTTATATTTTTGTTATAAATTTAGAGTTTGATCTGTTTGTGATGACTAAAAGGACACGTATAATGATTGTTGCGTTACATTATTTTTTAAAAATTCATAAAAAACAAAAATATTTCCCGAACGCTGAGTGAAACGCCTCGTAGGCATTTGTCGTTCTTTCGCCTGATACGTTACACGACCAAAGATACTGGGGAAAAGTTGCATTTTCATCAATATATGTATCAACGAGGTAATAGCGAAATGTATTAACTGGAATATCGATCGGCGCAATAGATGTACACCTTTTTTCCATCCCATAATTTTTTTTCTTTACCAGCGATTTTCGGCGCAATCGATATAAAGCCTCCGTGGCTACCCCAAAATGCGGACTCTAGAGACACGTCCATGCGCGTAGGTACCCAAGACCGGATTAAAGGGGGAGGTCTAGCCGGGCGGCAGCCCCGGGGCCCTCTTGAGTGCCCAAGCGAAGGGGGCCCAAACAGTTTTAAGCGGATACACATTTTTTATCATACTAAAATTAGTAGTTTTATAGACCTATTAATCTTTATAATTTTACAACGCAATTGAGACGATTTGTGGGATAGTCGAAAATAAATGTATCGCCCTGCGATCAGCTTTGCAAAGCGCGTTTTGCCAAAAGCGGCCGTATAAAATTTCAGCCCCGAGGTCCAACGGGTGCTTAACGCGCGGCCCTCGTAGGTACCGGGCGGCGGAGGCGTCGCGCACGGAAATCGGTGGCCGCGTCCGGTGCGGACGGTACGCAATCGGCTCACGGTGTATACCGGGACGTGCGCGCCGTACACACCCGTCGTCGCCCCCGGAGAGCGCGCTTTCGTCCTGCCGCGACGGTATTGTTTGGCGTACGGGGGCCGCTGCGCGCACGCGAACCGGTCGACGGAGACGCGCGCGCGAACGCGAAAAAGGACGCGCGCGCCAGTCGTCACGCTCGCACCTTCGACCCGGTCCGCCACGGGCGTACGAGGCGCGAGTCGGTGCACAACGCGCGGCCGTGTCGGCGGGACACGGTTCAGGGACCGTACTGCGGCACAGGCTTCGAAACGAAAGTTTATCGCGCGGACGCGCCAGCAACCGCCACCGGCCGAAAACGAGGAACGAACGCGCATAAAATACGTACGCGCCGGACGACCAACTTGTTCGGGTTTCGCTAAAACGCGTTGGGCGCCGTTAACCGGTTGCGCGCTTCCACGTGCCCGTCGTACCTGTTTGTCCGTTTCCACGGCCGGTATTATTGTTGTTGTTGTTGTTGTTGTTGTTGCGGTCGTCCGCCGAACGTATAACCTTATGGTAACGGAACCGCGACGAGATCGACCGACTGGTTTTTGATAAAAACGTACGTGCGCGTACGTCCCGTGGTACTGCAACTGATCTCTTCGTTGTGCATCACTATCCGTGCTCGGATTTCACGTGGCGCACTTCGCTATTTATTATAAGACACCGATAAAAATAACACGTTTATCTATGAATAACTTTTACGTAATACGGGTTTAAAATTTTAGACACCGTTTTTCGTATGCGTGCCGATCCTCCCCATGTTTTGGTGCTTATTATTCTTTCGGCTTACACGCGTTAAATTTTATTAATTATTCATATTGTAATTTAAATCAATGAAATCGTAAAAAAAAAAAAAAAATGACCGTAGAAAAATCCTCGTATTTCCGTTTCGTTTGAAGAAAAACATTTGAAATCGATTGTTCCTTTTTTTTCCCTCGTTTTCCTTGGTTGTACTCAACGATTGTTTTAAGATTTTTTTAAGATCGAGCATATTTCAATTATTTTCAGTACTATAAAGTCCTTGATTATCATTGTTATAGTAAATGACATCTATCTGTACCAGAATATTTGTTATTTTACCAAAACCTATACTACGAGCGTTACACATACGAGAGTGGGACGATGGAAGCGTAAATTGTTGAAAATACACGATTTTCGATTGGATGTGTAACCACATTTTGTGCGCGTAATAATAATGTATTGAATCCGACAGACGTCGACAGGAGTATTTGACGAACTGTCGTGTGGCGATAAAAGTGCGCGATAACCCCGCGTCTACACAGTTATACAGAAAAAATATAAAAAACGACTGTCTGATGTACCGTCGTAACCGAGGGCGACGGAATCAGCGAAAAAACAATTACCTGTGGGATATTGCGACCAACGAAATTTGGTTGACACAATCCGTCGTACTCGGATGACGTTCTGGTTCGTTCTACTGTACAACATGTGATTAGTTGAAACGTGTCAATTATTATGCATCTTGCTTGCGTGCGTGATGCAAAAACCGTGATTTGTTAATTATATTGCTAAATTGTGTACCTGTCAAGGGAAAAGTGTTTATTTGTTTATTCGTCCAACCGGAATCGACAAATCCAAATCAGGTATTATGAAACGAGCGAAAATAGTAAAATATAAATTATAATAACAGTGAACCGACGTATATATAATACGTGAGTCATGTATGCATGCAGGTACATTTTATTCGAGATTTAATCCGACCGATATCGATTGAATAAACTTTCATACCTAGAACTGTACGGAATCGAACCGCTTATTCCGAAGAGGTTAACCTGACCTTTACCACGTTTATGAAAACGAACCGTCGAATTGTCAGAAACTGAAGCGTGTTGAAAGAATAATTCTACACAATCAACAGCCCAAGAGAATTCGAACACGTGCACGCTTATATTGCACAAGGTATAGCGTGAGGCTTGTTCGTAACTGAGCGTTCCTTTTGATTTATTTTCCCCGTGGACTGTTATATTGAGTACTTATATTCGCGTTTAAATATTATTATAACGCGTTTTGTCCGGATCGTTTATACTTTGCCATTATATTATTAGATTTTAGACAGCTGAAAAGAAAACGTTAAGCGACAAGATGATAATCTTGAAACCAGTTTCCTCATGATCATCTTTGAATACACAAACCACCAGCAAATCCGTCGTGCGATCAACGAAGCGATAAAGAAAAAAAAATATTTTAAATTAGACTGTTACGATTATACATGTTTTAATCGATTTTGTCAACAGATTATTTTAAATCATATTCGGTTCATATAAAATATTGTTATCTTGAATACAAAATTTCATAATCGTTTCGCTTACTTGTAAATAACATGTGGACTAACTTGGCCTAACAACGAAACTAATCAAATACTTGAACGTTCCATTTTAATCTTACATAATTATTAATTTTTTTTTTTTTCAACTTTTTGGTAAAATTTTATCTGATACACTAATTAACATCTAGCATGAGTCAATATCCGGTTTTAAATGTGTCAAATGACACACGAGATTAAAATATTAAACCATTTAAATAATTCGACTAAAATACTGCACGTTGATTATATTTAATTATAAGTTTCAGTCGTGTATAATACTTATGCTGATTGCAAAATTGATAATTTGATTATTATTTATTTTTTTAATTTCACAAATATTAAATAATCATGCATAATGTACTCGTAACATAAA
Organism: Sipha flava; assembly: GCF_003268045.1. Lineage (NCBI taxonomy): Eukaryota > Metazoa > Arthropoda > Insecta > Hemiptera > Aphididae > Sipha > Sipha flava. The sequence continues at coordinate 730,399 of NW_020273276.1, forward strand.
ATTAACAGTAAAACGGTTATGCGATAGAAAAGTACTATAGCTATACGATTTGTGGACAAAAACAAGAAATTTTATAGTTTCATGAATTGAACCGGAATCGACCTAAAATCAAAAATATATTTTCTATTTATTGGATACTTAACCAATATTCGAGATACTGAACAAGACGAAATCACATTTTTTTTGTTTTTAAATAATCATGTACACAATTATTCCCTTTATTGAGGGCACACTCGTATAAAACTATATAATACATCATATCTTTGCACTTAACGACAATATTATTTAAATTCTTTACGGGATTTCTTATCAACTTGATTATAAAATTATTATGTGTTTCGAATAAGTATAACATACTTATCATATTATGATAACCTATTATATCGCTGTGTTATACTTTAAATTAAAATACAATGTATTAATTAGTATGAATATATTATAGTTTAATCATAAATACTTTTTAAAAATCGAATAAAAAATACGAATAACATGAGACACAAAATAACATTTAAGAATAATACTTATACTGTAGAAAAAGTACAACAAAAAACGGGTTTTAGTTTTAAAAACATATTGTTTATACAAATTATTCAAATCATCATTATTAGCTTGCTAATTACGATTTTTATTATTTCAATTCATTTTTTATTTTATACTCACCGGACTACGGAATGCTCTATGCATTTTTTAGAGTTTCATTGATAAAATGTATAATTTACTGTGTTGAAAATAATTTATGTTTAAGATTTAATTTTTCCAATCATACCCTCCACAAAGATTTAAACATAGAAGCAGTTGATAATTTAGTTAAAACTTACTACAAAAAGTTCCACTCAAAATTATTTCTCCATCCCAACCCACTTATCGCAAATCAACACACGGTATCAATCCCGGACAACCCCCCCCGTCGGCTCAAACGTCGTTGGTGTCGTGATCTTTTAGACTGAAAATGTGCTAGTTTAGCAGTCACGTCATGGGTCCTATCACTGGATAGGTTCCCAAATCGCTGTTTCTTGTCCGTCATATATTGTTAACATATTTGCTTATTGTATTTTTTTTTTATACAGATTGTAAATTTTATATATTTTAATAAAAAAAAAAAAAAAAAAGATTTAATTAATGCGGTATCGAAATAAAAATGCGTGTTCCATCTTTTATATTAAGTACATGTCCAACGTCCAAATATTCTAACCGATGTAAGTATTGATGTTCTCCATCGAAATAAGTGTATGCATTGTAGAATATCGTAATACATAATATAATAAATTCTTATGGTATGAATATCTTTATAATCTTGTCGAATGCACGAGGATTCGACGCTGATTGTACTAATTGTAATTCGGTGCTACAGCAGATACCTGCAGTATCCGAAAATAAGCTGCGAACACCAAGTCAATGCCAAACCAAGGTTTTGTCGAGATAAAATGAGTACACACGAACTGGAGAGGCATAGGTGTTAGTCGATAAAATATCGAAATAATATTCCGCGGCCGACCAGCCGTGTACAGTTCGTTTCCTGATTTCTCCGCCAACACTGCATCGAAACACGTTCGACATTTCGTCGTACATATATTGTTGTTGTCTGCATATTATACGCTCGACGAAATACTCGGTAGGAAAGGGTTGTTTACCCGCAAATCCATATCGATTCTACGTACCTACAGTGCAGTGCACAAAAGTAGTAAGTGACCTATAACAAATTGTTCGGTACCCACGGGCGTTTTAGAGTTGGCAATCCAATCGTAACTGGAAATAGCCCGCGATTTCGGATTGGAATCGTATCAAGAGTTATTTTATTTTGTTATCCAGTTGTGTCTTACACGTTCGGAAAAATTCGCAAAACCCAATAACGACACATGCGCACCCTATGGACCATGGACGGGCAACTCGAAGTAAAACTAGAGGGCCAATTTATAGAAGTTAAAAATCTGGCGAGCCATTGAAATGTATTAAATCAGCGTTCGTTTTATACGATGTAAATCTTACGACCGTGCCAGTACAATAAAATAAGTACTCCGGATAAGCACTACTTTTTGGGGTACCAGCGATGATCCATCGCTGAACCCGTAGACCACCGAGTAGCGTAACGCGCGGTAAATTTTTAAACGTCGTCAATAGGTTTTCGTATCGGAAAAAGTACGCGACGCGGGCGCACGCACGAAACACGCGCGTTCGACCGGCGTCACGAAACACGTCTTGGCGCGTGTTAACGATGTCATAACGAGCAGCAGAGAGCCGCCGAGGAACGGCACGAGAGAATTATATTGTTTGCGAAACCAAACATCTTTCTAAACCTAATAACATGGTCATTTTCAATAAACAAAAATAATTCTAATAGTTCACCGTAGAAACATGAATGTACGTAATTAATAATAATGCACGTAATATTTTATGATAACCAAGGATCGAGACTTATAGACTTACTTAAAATCATAAATATGAGCACTTAAAAAAAGCGCTTAAAAACATCTTTATAAGCACTAAAATAAGCATTTAAACAATTTTAAATTAAGCAAAAATATTTATTAAAAAAAAAAAAAACTATAAAATTCTAACTAAAAAATCAAACAAAATCAAAATAAATCTACACTTTCAAAACTTTAAGGACTTTATGGATTTTCTAAGGCATTTTTCTGAAAAATAAAATGTAAACTGTTCTCTCTGTTCTTGATCATTCCGACGTTTGACACTCAGTTCTATTTTCAACGTTGGAATATTTTTGTTAACCATACAACGATGCCTTGGACGGCGACGAACTACATGACAACGTAGATAAGATGATAATTATTTTTAAATTTTAATTCTATCAAAAACGATTTTGCAGGAGAAAACTATAAAAACGTAAAAAAAAAACTGATTAAATAAGCAAAAATAATCAGGAAAGCTGGAAATAAGCATTTTTTTTAAAAATTGCTGAAAAAAGCAAAAAAAAGGCACTTTAAAATTTCATAACTGTACGTGTTATAACTTGACATACACTTCTATAGCGCTCTGTTAAATTTTAAGTCAATCCATAAAAATAAGCAAATGCTTTAACTCCCGAGCCCTGATGAATACACTACCCACAATATGAATTCGTGTCTCATATTATATTATTTGTATTTATAGTCTATCAACTAATCTAATTACTGCAAGACACGATCTCTTAACTGATGGCCTCCCGATGGTGGCCCTACTTACCAAGTAAAATATCCCGGCGACTCCACTGATGAATTTTTTATACCACCGTAGATAAACGCATGTCATAAGTATGGAACTGTTCAGGAATATCAAAAGAAAAAAAATTCTCCGATTCAAATGTTTTGTTAGTTTAATGGTACCTATATTATACTCGCGCAACTGTTATACCCTTTGTGTAATTTCGGATTTACGATAGTATACGAGTATATATATATGTGTGTACCTTTTGTATTTTTGAATACGACAATTTTACAGTTACAATATATGATCTTACCGCAACGTAAATTTAGAATACCTAATTTGAACAAATGCGGACTTGCGTTACTTTACCTGTGGTGTACACTGCAACGGATATATTTCACCGATTTAACGGGCGGGGAGTGAGGGGGATCAGAAAAATAATATATACGTCCGATCTTTTAGTATTCCGTTTCGGTTTTTCTCCGTCTATGCAATATTGTTACACACAGAACTCACAAAACGCCGAAACGTCTGATAATATACAATGTTTTTGATTTATTTCTAGTATTGAAATTTGGCAACAGCTCCTCGACGAAAAAATAAATATATATAGGTACCTACATGTTTATCGGAGAACCGGTCTCGCGGGGCTGCACCCAGATGACCGTCATCGTAACAGTGTACGCAGTTGGAAAGTAACGCAAACTGGTTTACACGTTACCCGGCCCCGTACAAAATCATATTACTACTACTACTACTAACACCAAGCTAACACACCATACGTGTACATTTTCGAAAAAGAGCTGCGAACCCACGTCGCTTTAGACGCGAGTGTTTTTCTCGTCCGTCAGTCGTGTGTTGCAAAACCTGTACCGGAGGATCCCTGTCCGATCGTCGTACGAACAAAACTATTAACACAATGCATATTCGTCCGCGAGTAAAATAGGTTTACACTCAAACGTATGATGACTGTCCGCGACGTTATGCTTTTGGCCCGTGGTGTTAGGGTTTAAAAATGAGAAATTTCGAAGTGATAACGATGATAAAAATTAATAAAAGTGAGGTAAGTATGTTTTTTTTCCCCAGTACGCGTTATATAGTTCTGGACATGATTCGCGCGGGCACCATATCATAATAATAACTAGGGATTGGTCGAACTAAAGTTTTCACAATCTCGGACCCGAACTCGAACATAATTTTTTTCTCGAACTGTTCGAACTCGAACTCAAACTCGAACTTGTTGGTACTTCGAACTATTTTCGAACTTTCGATCTTTCGAACTTTGAAAAATTAAAACATTTAAAAGTTAAAAATTAAAAATTTGAGTCTTAACCAGGTATGACAAACTAAAAAGTTTAATATTATAATAAAAGTAAAATTATTAGTAATGTTATTATTTATAACTTATTACTAATTACTATATAACTTGTTAGTTATTAATTTATATTTTTTTATTAAACTAACTTTGTGTATTGTGTTCAAATTCGAACTTGCATTTTTCTCGAACTTCGAACTGTTCGAATTTCTTAAAGTTCGAGATCTTTGAGGATTCGAAGTGTGGGGGAACCCATCCCTAATAATAACTAATCGATTATGGGTACGTGGCTCGTGGTGTTGTGGCGTGGGTTGGATATCCGCAGTCGTTAGGGAGGGGGATCCTCTGTAACTGGTTTTATCGTTTAGGCATCTGATCGCGAGATGGGATAGTTTAGTTTACTACTATATACAGATCCGTCCCGAAGATGAAAATCAAGCGGGGGGGTGAATAATATGAAAAATGCCGATTACAATTTTTTTACTCAATGTATGTAGTATAATTAACTATATGTAGTCGTATTTTTACTTTTTAACATGTATACATGTGTCAGTGTCGCACGTTCTTAAAATTGACAATTGAATTATATATATAATAATATTTTATATTGTATAATAAGTAGTTATATAAATTTTATTCGTGTGTATATACTGTATTACGAAATATATAATATTTATTTTCCATAAGTAAAATTAGGTCCTTCTAAGCTATAATAAAATAAGTCCGACTGCCGACTAGTGTTTTTGTTTGGGGGGGGGGGGGGTGAGACACCCCTCTAAGATCCCGTTTCAGCACGGCCCTGACTATATATACCAACGTTACGGACTATTTGGAGGACCGATTTTCAGACGACGTGTATATGAAAGCACGAGCAGGAACACACTAAAGCCGTGAAGTCCGCGTATAATTTAAATGCGGTTAAACATGACGTTGAAATAATAAAACCTATGGAAACCAAATCTTTCACACGAAATGTAAGTATACAGTGCAGTTTGCTAAACGTAAAGATGTTTAGATGCACAGAATGGGTCAAAAAAGAATTCTTTTAGATGATTTTTAAGATCTAAAATTGCGTGAAATTTAAATACATTGAACACATGTTTTGTAGTTCTATATAAATTGTAATATTATACGTTCTCAGGGGCAAAACTGAACGTTTAATAATTTTTTTTTTCCTACTACGTCGATCGATAATAGTAAATAATATTTCATTCAACGAAAACCATCATTAGGAAGGTTATATTTACAATGCTTGTGTTTACATATATGTATATACAATTTTATAAATAGGTATCATCAATTCATACATTTAATATTAATATAATACATAAATCTCAATACTTTTGAGACTCATAATATGATTCCTACTCATTAGCTTTAAATATTATGATTACATTGTACTTATTGACGAATATATTTTGTTTTCGATTTTCACTATCTAGTTCACTTGGCTTGTCTGAGAAAATTTAAATACATGAAATAATATACAACTGAATATTATGTACATAAAAAGCTTTTAATTGATCCTGCACTTCATTTTTATCGTTTAAACTTTAATTTTAAATAATTATTGGTATGAAATACTTAAATGAATAAATATTTTCTAATAAAATAAAATAATGTTTAATACTTGTATGATATTTAAATATTAAATTATACATACAATAATATATGATATAAATATTTTTTTTTTTAATTACTATAAATATTTCATGAACTCCATGTCTCCATTAATTTTTTTTAAAATATTATTACGTTTAACAATAAACTTAAATTTAAATTATATCATACATTTTTTTTCGCACTATTTGAGATTAATATCATACACTTCTAGCACTATCTTATAAATATAATTTTATATTCACTTTTATGAAGTAGTTATACTTTCAAATTAACATTTTACAATATGTATACATACTGGATAGTGAAATAATCAGCGTTCAATAGTATTGCTTTGAAAAATTGATTGTAAATATTCTACCTGAATACAAAATCGGTAAGCGTATAAATGCTCGATAATTGATATTTTTTGACATTCTAGACATGTATGACTTAAAATTGTCATATGAATAATAAAGGTTCTCAAATTAACGAATAAAGTACACACCTGTTTTTCAAGCGGTGCGAAGATAATCAAACGAATTAATTATTATGGTACACAAAACTAAACTGAGGTCGAATTAAATAAATAATGAAATACGATTTAATATTATATTAAATTCAACACTAAAATAATAATAAATGCAATTCACGTTTCATTTATATATTATATTGTATAGCTCCAAAAATTGTACAGTTTTATTTACAGGCCATTATAGCTCTAAAGAGTTTTTACATTTTTCATACATAAACAATTCTTACTTAAAATAGATTTTACATTAATTTAGTTTTTATTTTCGTGCTCGTGTGCTTCTATACTGCATATTATTGCCAATAAAATGATCTAAAAAAAACACACACACGTTTGTTATTATTATCGAACCTATTAATTTCGATATGCGCTTATTGCTACGCGTTTCAATGAAATGAACGTTGAAAAACGTTCTCCAAAACTTAAAAAATGTGTAGGCTCGTGGTCGATGCTGTACGAGCTATTATAAATAATTGTTGGATCAAATATTCCAAAAATTACTTCGCGCGCGCGTACATAAAACAAAATAATTCGTTGCGGCATTGTGTCTCGATTAAGCCGTGACGTATACATAATTCATAAACCTAAACTTCACGTGCATATTATTATATACCTGTAACATGCATTATATATGCCGTTTCTACAGGTTCAAAATAATAAAAATTGTACGAAATAATATACATTAAATTTATGTTGGGAACGTAAAGATAAAGTATACCCGACCATATGTATATCATACACCACCGTCGGAACCGTGAGGCTACTATCGTTATAATAACGGTTAGACTTTAAGTAAGTCAGGATATTGTTGTTGTTGTTGTCGTTGCTATTGTTGTTAATGTTGTTGTTGCAATAAAACGCCTTGTGCAGATTTTGAGTATTTTATAACATTACGCGAAGTGAATAGAGCAAAGTGAAAAAAACGACGTCACATTTTTTTCCAGGCCGCAAATTAATTTTTGTCATACTAAAAAATAATATAAATCGAAACTATACACACATCATGATGAACAAGGATATGTATACACATTGTATATATATACAGGCATGAGTATATATTAAACACATACAATATCTAAATATAATGTTACATTGTTGAAGTGTTGCATAATGGCGTATAGTGTTTCAATTTGTATTCCAAATGTACACCGCGACAAATTAAAAATAAGGTGTTACAATATTACAGTGTCGGATGGGCCACTGGGTTCTTAGGCAAATATTTTATAACTCAATGATAATAATGGCATTGGGAACAACAGTATTGTGTATAAACGATTTAGAGCTCGATTTCCTATTTATAGTGTTTGCAAATCCATAATCACTTATCATCTCAAAAACATAAACTGAGGCCTAACTAATTTTTAACTATGCAATAAATTCGTCCTTATATAAAATTGTCAAATCATGGTAACGAAAATTATAGACATTTTATTGAAAAACATGTAAAAATAATGACAACATTTTAAATTTACATAATATTACATTTTAATAATATTCACAATAATTCGAAACAAGAATCTGAAAAAATGACGACTATCAAACAGTTCACACATCAAATTTACAATTGCAAAATGATATAGAGAAATTAGCTGGTTTGAGTATTCTTTTTAACTAGTTAACTATTAAATTGTTGTAAATTCCGAAATTCTTCGTCACTTGAAGAATCTACGCAATGTGTGTTAAACAGACAACCAAAAATATGTTAGAATAAATATTAACTGCCATAGAAGTATACACATTCAGCGAATAAAAATAAAAATATCACTCTAACATTAATCGATTTCTCGTTTCGCTCCAAATTAAAATTGGTACGTTCTTTCGAAGTGGAATAATTTACATATCTATAACTCATTAATCAGTAGAAAACGTAATTTCATGGAATTTCCACAACGTTTAAACATTTATAATTATTAATTACTATTTAGATACTTAAATTTACCTAAAAATTAACGCCGTCATTTTGTTAAAATAATTAAAATAAAAATAAAAATGTATAAATTTATGATAATCATTAGTTTTTCATTTTTGACAATTATATATATTTATTATTTAGTGGAATGTTATAAATAAAATGGTTAATTCGCGTATTGTATAACTTTCAACATATAAATACGAGTAATACACTTTTTCATAACGTTTCAGATATCAACTGAAGAAGTTTTTGTTTAGATTTTAATTTTATTTAATCAATAAATATAAAAATAAAATTTGCTCGACGTTTTAAACAGAAGTACAATTCTGAACTTATAATAATATCGTTTACATGTAATCTTTTTGCTTTCTGTAAACAGTTTTTATTAAATATTTAAAAAAAAATTAACAATATGGTATCTTTATGGCTCCGTCAATAACGTACATAAAACAATAATTAATATGCTTTCGAAAAAATAAAATCATTTACATAAAACGTAATGCTTACTTACCGTCAAGTGATGTACAATAAATTAAAATTAAAATTTCAGGCTCAACACGCAAATTATATGAGGAAAACAATTGTGTATTAGATAAATAAAACATATTTGCCAATTATATTTTCTAATTTTCCAAATAAACCAAATTACTCTTTTGCAATGTTTTGAATACTGAATTATGACAAGGAAATTTTCTTCAGGCACAACTCACATAAAATTTAGGGCGTAACGCGTTTCCACCAAAAATGTACCTTTCCTTTTTCCACCAATACCTGTTTCCAACAAATCAATATCTGTATAACTTACAAGTACGTCATGTGGTCGGTGAATATTGTTCGTGGTTATGTAAAATCAATTGATTGGATGAAACTTTATTTTCATTATCGATATACACTTACGCCAGACAGCTCTTGTTAATTCATCGCCAACGAGTATTACGAGTAGATTGATTCACCGACCCAATAAACAATTTAAAGTTGTAATTTTTCCTACGATTAATTTCAATAGTTTTAGCCGTTATAAAATATCTTATATCAACTGTATTTTAAAATTTTAAATTAAGCACATGAAACGATGACAGATGGAACTGCAAAACGTTACCTACGCACCTTAACTAATGCACAGACTAAAATACTTATAATCGTATGATATCAAGTTGTAGATTGGCGATGATTTATTTCGTTTGATCGACCAAAATTATATAAAAGTACATGAAGGAAACTTGTTTTTTGGTACTTTGTTTAGGTTTATATAGATGTAATAATGCTTCACCTCTTGAGTACTGGTGCGGAGTTATTGAATTATTGTTACCGTATTCTTTTTTAATGTTAAAATAAGTCAACCAAATTAAATTCATTGCAGAGTTTAATATAAACCATATTAATGTCTAACATACATAATATTGTGCAAAATACGTTATACTAATGAGTTATGTAATAAAAATTGATTTGGTAGAAACGTGTCACTTCCAATATGTAATAGTATATTCCCAGATTGTTTCTTCGAATTACTTGGCGGATTCAAAAATGTTTTCAACGCAAAAATGATCAAAATTACATACTATACATTTTACAATATCAGAAAACCCCATAACTTTTCCAACCTTTGGGTTCAATACAATAAAGCAGCGGTTCCCAAACTTTTTTTTCCGTGTTGCCTATTTTTGGACCCAATTTAGCCAGTGCCCTGGCTGTGAATAACATTAAAGACAGAAACAATAGAATATCTATTGATAACCAATTTTATTAATTTTAATAAAATTTAACTTAATTATAAATGAATGCATTTTTAAACATAAAAAATAGATAAATAAAAATTATTGTTATTATGATTATAATTATTATATAAAAATATTATAAGGTTAAAATGAGAATATCCGATTATACAATAGAAAATATTACATTATTTTCTATAAAGTTTTTGCGAAAACCATAAGGAAAAACAATTTTATACATTTTAAATTATTTGTTATGAACCGCTGCAATAAATTATTATCATTAATCGAAACATACTGTTTGAGTTATAAAAATGATAATGCACCCCTAATAAAAATCGTTTAAATTCGCCCTAAGATACATTTTTCGCCGAATCACATTGGACGGAGCAACATACAAAGTTTGTTGTATTGTTACAATTTAACTGTATAAGTACGCGTAATAAAAACACAGAATATGCACGAGATAGTGGACTATATGAGTATTTTGTAGCTCTTGGGACAATATAATACATATGAATACGACTATGGCAATAAAATGTTATGTTAGTTATTGTATTATATTTTATGTCAATAAAATGTTTATTCGTTGTTCGATTGATAAGAATAGGTAAAATACGTAAAATGTTGCGGTCTCGGGAACACAATGAAAAACTATACACATTATACGGAGTTCAATCGGTTTTTCGAGGAATGACACATATATCTTAAACCAAAAATATTCGTACTTTTATAATATGATGTATTATGATAAAACTCTTAAATTTTGAGGGATCGGACAGGCAGTGGCGTATCCAGAATTTTTTTTTGTGGGGGGGTTATAAAAAATGGAGCATTAAATTTTTTTTGAATTTTGTGTGTTTTTATTATAATCAATAAACAATATACATACACTAAACATTTTCGGGGGGGGTTATAACCCCCTAACCCCCCCCCCTAGATACGCCACTGCGGACAGGTATTAACATTTAGACACACGACTTAGATGTGCTTTATGATCAGCAAAAATATAAAATACTCGCAGTGCCCATTTGCAAAAATACTGATCTATTTTCGGGTAAACAATAATAAAACCGCCCCGAGGAAATTTTCTATCAACGTAAAGTGACTGCGGCGGTCGCGCCTTCATGTGAAAATATAGGTGTCACCAGAGTGCGTCCTGTTAATCATATCGTATATATTTAATAGCCCAACTGTTTCCGCGATATTATTGTTAACAATATTTATTTTTATTAATAAAATGCATTGATAACTAATAATATAACACCGTGTTAGTTTGCATTTAGACTATAATCTATACGTAGAAACATACTATTCATGGTTTAAATCATGGGTTCTCAACCTTTTGAAGTTTACACCCCCTTTAAAACTATTTTATGAGTTCACGCTCTACCCCCCTCAATACTCTAAGATTGATGTATGCGTAATATTTATATGTACACTATACTTTAATGCAGGGGCTGGAACCGAACCCAAAATAATCGGTTCTGGAACCCAAGAACCCTTGTTCCTAGTCCATATTTTCCTACCGCGTCACTATCAACTAAATTTCCAACCACAGCATTAAAATCTCCCATTATAATTAGGTTGTCTTTATGATAATATCATATATACGTTATATATATTTATATACATAGAACACATATATTATATGCGTTCTATGTACTCTTCTAGAATGTTATACATTTGTTCTATTTCTTTTTTATCTCTATTTGACGTTGAGAAGTATACCTGTACGATGGTCGAATTTACTGGAGCTGTTTTCATTCTAACTATAAGTAGGTATTCTATCATTTACATGATAACTGTTTTCAACACACGTTTCAGAATTTTTGTTCAACAACAATGCCACTCCGTTGTCTCCTTGTTTTCCTCCGCTATATATTATTCTAAAGTTATCGCTCCTGAAGTCGTCATTATTACCCCATCTCGTTTCGCGTACTCCTAGAACATCTAACTGTTTTTCTCTCATCTACTGTTTCAACTCTTCTAGTCTTCCGGGATTCAAAAGAGTTCTTACATTCCAAGTATCTATTTTAATAGGTTATTTTTTATTTGCTACATGACCTGGTTTTCGCTGGAGGACGACCTGGGAAGCCCTGCTTCTCCGTCCCCTGCCGGACTCTGGGTTCCGATTCCCATCGTCTATATTTATATGTTTCCTCTTGTCTATTTTCATCATTTTTGCATAGGTGTATAATGAGGTAGTTTCCCTTTGCTTTCCTCATCGCAGTATTCTAGCCGACAAACATGTTCCACGTTTCGCCTAGAATAATCTGATAACGAGTCGTATCAGAAGATTCTTCTTCCGCCTCGCTTCAATACTGATGGTTACTGCTGCTCTCTATTAAGTGTTTAATACCTAAAGGGATTAAACGTTCTTACTGAAATCGCTCGCTTGGAGCTTTCCGCCAGTAAGAGCTCGGGGTCCTCGGAGTTGCTAGGAGTTGCATTGCATGCAATGTGTTCCCCTGAGGGGATAAAAATAATTACGATAATAATATAATATGTATCAACCGTCGATGAATTCAAGACTACTGGGGTACATTATATACAAACGCAGATGATAGCGGCAGCGGAGTGGTAGTAAATTATTGTAGAAGTTTGATGTCTGGCGCCGCCGTTGCTATTATATGTACGCCGAGCAGCGCGACGAAGTCTATTAAAAACCAAAAACGTGCGATAATCGAATCGATGGACCCGTGTAGAAGGGGGTGGTGTACACGAATCGCCCACATATGGTTATAGTTATTTTCAACGTTTCGTTCGTTCTTTCGTTCTTACGTATTGAACATGTGCCGGTTCGCATTCATTCGGAGATATATTATATTATTACATTTTACCTGCAGTGAGCAAAAGATCCGACCACTTCTATAGCATTGTCTACTAAAGTCAACCACTCGTGTCTCGTGTTATACATGTTATGTATGGGCGAATGTAAACTCCGCCAGAATATCGGTTAAGATAAAAAGGTTAGGTTAAAAAATTACAGTGTTACAGGATGCTATAAATATGTACATTAATGGAGTAATACAAGACTTAGTATGTTTACCAATTGTATCACATCATTTTAGTTTATATACATGGCATAACTATTTTTGGATTATTAGTTTAGGTTAGGTTATAACGATTGTTTATGATGATTTTTTTACTATGATTTAAATATTTTATGTGAATGATATGCTATTATATTATATTATAATTCTTTTTTAATAATACATCATATTAATTTTATACTACTATTTACTTGATTTTCTCCACTGGCAGAGTTTACATGAACTCTGATTTACCTGATTTTTTTCAGTGGCGGAGTTTACAGTAAAAAAAGGTACTTATGGCGGAGTTTAATGCACCCGTTGTGTATGCATCTCGACGGTATAACGTCCATTTAACAAGAATCTTTGCGAACAGAATTTTAATTATGGGACCGTGAAATTGTTATTGAAAAACATTTCTGATTACCGAATGAATTTTTTATCATATCATTATGCTGTACATTTTAAACTATTGTCAATTATAGAGTAAACATCGTATTAAAATGTACTAAACAATCTACTATTATTTATCACTGTATCAATACTGTTATTGTTGTGCACATTATTATTTTAGGTTATTATTATGAACAATAATATAACAAATTGTTTATATACGTTTTGTACGGTAAAAACGAGTTTTTAGGTGAAAAGAATTGTTGGTTTTTTTTTCACGAAATATCTACATTTTAACGTATTTCTTTCAAACATTCGTCAAATAAAAATACGATACCGTATATTTTCTGTATTCACCTACGAATTCGTTATGTATATTATCGAAATGGTTCACGGAGGTATTCGATAAAAGCCGGTTGACTTGCAAATCGGTTGAAATCGATGACGTATACAAAAGCCCGTGCACAAAACACTTGCGCGACGACATCGAATTCGGTCCTACAACATCTAACAAAATATCAATGCAGAGATGTTATTGAGGGTGAGTTTAACGGACAATACAATGCTATTTTACCAAAAAAAAAAAAAAAAAAATCCGATATCCAAAAAGATTTGAACATTTTCAATAAAGATATGTCTTATTGTAATAAATCACCAATAGACAACAATACGTAATACGATAAATTCTGTTATTCGTATACCATTTACTGTAAACAACTTACATGTAATAATAATAATAATAATAATAATAAAGAAAACGAGGTTTTGAGAACGGTCCCCAGTCTAATACTTATTGAAAAAAGGAGCACACAATAAGTATTTTTACTTCTTTTAGATTAACTGATAATAATCATCTTAATTAGAATTAATCTAAAATCTATACAATTTAGAAGTCAGTACTCGTAGATAGAAATATATACGCCTAATTAAATCGCTAATTATTTTTATTCTTTTATCTACTGAAGGATAAAAAATTTAAATAAATACTTTATTGGTTAGGGTGTGTATATTTTATTGTTGTTTTCCTATATGTTACATTGGTAATCAGAACGCTGAGTTTATAACGATCAATTATTTCGATTTGATTGTCAATAATAATGTATGAACGTTTTATACTTAAAAGATAAATACAACTTTTATTCTATTTTATAAAGAAATAAAAATAAAATTCAAATATACATTTAAATGGTAGGTATTTATAATACTAACTATATTACTCGGCCTCACCCCGGAGGTATTTTACTATTTTAGATTAGAGCTAGAACACTAATTTCGTTGTAAAAAAAATTACGAGTACTTTGAACAAAGTACACAATCGTCGTGTTGTTAAAAAATATTTAGTTTTGCCTATAAAGATATAACATTTTATATACACATCAAACGGTAATTATTAAAATCAATATATTAAATAAACATAAAATATTTCCTATGAAATCAAAAACTAAATATTAAAAGGATGTTTACATCTAGACTAAAACTGTTTCTACCCTTAAAAATACAGTTTTCGAAATTTTTTTTCTTAGTGCACCTATACATAGTTATATTAATAATTATAGGTATATTCACTCAACATTTCAAATGAATCGATGTGATAGTTTTGGCTGTACGTTGGTCCGTGAGCGAATGAGTAGTATTTGAATTAAATACCTACTATAGATTATATGAGTGTACTTTGATTTGATTTTTCTAGCGTACGATTCATCAGTAAAGTCATAGGTGTAGAACTTTGTTTGGAATAAATATGATACAAAAAACGGTTGTATTAAAAAGTCGATTTGATAGGAGCAAAAATTATCAAGTGGCGTTTTTTGAAATCTTTTAGTTTAATAGTGACGAACCATCGTACGCATCATACGCACGGTGGGCAAGTTCAATCTCCGAGTTAGATTTAACGTCCGATTTATCATCCGAGTTGATTTAACACATGGGACTATCATGATTCTGTTGGTAGTGTACGATTATAATACTTTGGGCATGCGTTGCAGTGCATACTTATACTTTCGGTGCCAGTGTTCATGTATATAAACGCATAAGATATAATGGAACACTTTTATACGACTGCACGACCAGAGTTTTTTTTTTCCTTTCTTATATGTCACATACATCAAGAGACGGATTTACGATTATTTTTCCAACGTCGTTGCTTTAATCCTAAAAATTGATCGTTCTCAAAAAACCGACAAGCGAGTTATTTTTAAACTCCCGAATTTCACCACGGCCAGGAAAACAAATTAATCGTACACATATCCTACAACAGCCGACGACGGTTTCTTACTAGGCTTGATAATAAGAAAAAAAAATGACTAAAAAAATGTTAAGTACAGCTGCTTAAAAGTATATATCTAAATATTTATTATTCTTGCGACGACTGCACAGGGTAATCTTTCATAAACGATCCTTATGTAAAATCACGGTGTACCGTTATTGCAATAACTGTTGACTCTTGCATGGGCATTCCGCAATCCAAGATTTTTCATTTTATAAACTGTTTGGCTACATCTACATATTATACATTTATATAGTATTTTTTTTTTCATCAAAACGTTAAGCCGTCAGCGAATACAGGGATGTAGGTAAATAATACAACAGAGGTTCATTATAATATTAACACCTACCAACACCGAATGGTTTTATTCGTCGATTTGATGTTTCTATGATTTTATTATTCTCGTAATCATACACAAATTCAACTTATATACATATAGTATGTGCAAGGGTTACCGATTGGGACTGGATGGGAAAACAATTAATGTGTTGATGAGAGGCAGGTAGAGCGTAATATTTGAAGAGCACGTAATCATCACAAACGCCAATGCCGGTGTCTTGGATTATAATAGTGTTAGTAAATACTAATTGCCATCATTCTGTACACCAGTGGTTTTCAACCTTTTTTGGATCGCGACCCCCCATTTACACGTGTACACGACCGTCATATTTTACACACATGAAATAAGATTAAAACATTTTTATATCGCATTAGACTTACAAAGGCCCGTCGACCTTAAAGGTGACCTTCCATCTAGTATCTTAATATTTTAACAATTATTATAGGACGAGAGTGTACACAGTGGCCTATAACTTACTGCCACTAAATAGTTGCGATTTACTGCACAATCTCGCCATGTACATGTGCACCTATTACTCGGGTGTGGTCCATACGGTAGTGAGAATTCATCACGCGTCACCTAATTTTAACTTTTATGTTTATAAACACTTTTCTCGGACAACACCGTCTTACGCCATTTAACCGTTGCCGTCGTTCACAAAGAATGTAATAATTATCGGTGACACATTAATTACACACACTATATGAATTATACTACACACGCTTCTCGGCAGATTAGATTCTTTAATATAACGTTATACATTATAATAATACGTATGTTTATATATCGCTCGTTTCAAACTACTGTTAGCGATTAAACAAAGTATGCGATTGTGTGTCTATTATGATATTATCTATACTTGATCGCCTCGTGATAAACTGTATCGATTGTTATCGTGACGCATTGTGATTGCTTTTTAGATTTCGATCGAAAGAAAGTATTGTATATCTTTGGTTGAGTTGAGTTCTTACCAAAACATATTTTAATAGATGTCTATTAGGTAGCATTATGAGTATCAGATAAGAACTATAAATGACAAAACTTGTACTTACCAAAAATACATTTGTTTTTGTAGTTTTCAGCTCGCGTAAATACCTATTCACTCACCTGTACTGAGTTTACTCAAAATAATATACTACCCACTTAATTAATACATCTACATAGACTTAGAATCTAGAATAGTTATAAAAAATCATTTTGATGTTGGTTTATTTACAAACGATGTACAAATAATTTTTAATTAGAATTGAAGTTGAGTTTTTTTTTTCACTTGGCGACGATCGAACGATAGAATCAATCATGCAACATACATTTCGTGCAGGTTTTCATTAATAATAAAAATGTATTCGACAATATATTTCAATTTTCAAGGATTTCGAACATGTATGGAACACCAACTAGCCATTTTACGATACCAATATTCAGTAGGAACTGATCCTTGACCAGGTCTCTTACTTTATATGTTAAAATGTTAAAACATGCTCCGGTGATCATAATTAGTTGAAATAGTTATCACTAATAGGTATCCTCCACTTGAATATTATTACGTTATACTAAGGAACTATAAACGGTTTATGTATCTTACTGGAAAACCGTATACACGAGTACGTTTTTGTTATCTGTTTGAAACGTTTAACCGATTTTTGTTCAAATTGTAAGCTATCCACACCACGTTGTACTCCGGACACTATTTCTCATTATGATTATCTCATTCATAGAGTATAATAATATTATTTTTACGAACAACAAAAACACAGCGTTTGCAACGTGTGCCGTTTAGAGCAATATCGTATAATTACAATTATCAAGTACTAAAATGATGAATGCGTGGGGTAACCGAAATTCGAGAAAGCAATCGCAATAAAATGCTTGTAGTCTAATTATTTTTATTATCAAAAAAACGATTTACGATCGGTGGTTGTATTTTTTTAACATTAAATTTTTATCTTCCGAAACGCATTCGCTCCGTTACAACAATGACGCCGGTTTCGTATGTAAACGTTTCCCGTCCATGACGTAAAAAAAGATGCAAGACGTAGCCGAGATCCTCTCGAGTACGAATATAAAAAAAAAAAATGGTCACCTGGGGTTAGAACACTATTGTATAATTCCAACATTTCAGAGGTCGGGAAGCAATTTGATAATATCGTTAGATACGCGAATTTCTCACTCATGGAAGCTTAATGTCTTATAAAATATATAAATTTCATTGCTTGTATGTCAACTAACATCATTCGATACAGGTATATTATATTACAATAATAACCAATATACGATACGCGATGAAAAATGTTTGTATGGCGTTTGCTTGGTTAAAAAGCTGTGATTTTTCTTTTCGTGTATAGTACTTACAGAAAACTACCGATGATTGTTAAGAAATGTAGGTTTTGGATGTGCACGTATTTTTATTTATTATTTTTCGAGCTGGCTAGACCGCATTCCGCTTTCTCGCCGTGGCGTCTTTACGCGTATACATTCAGTTATTATACTCTACGATATAATCCCACAACAAACAGTATATATGATATAACATCGCACAGTATAGAGAAAACTTCGAAGGCGGTACAGGACGCGAAGTGGAGGGTTACTGGAGTGTAGTAAATAATATTTACCCAATGTGGTATACACTATACACATAAATAAATACATGATGTTATTAAAAAAATTCAAAGAATAAAATTATACACACGAAGAAATCACAACAGCTGTCGCGTAGAAAACTGCAGTCTGATGGTGCGGCTGATGATGTTATTTTATTTTATTATTATTTTTTTATTTTATTTATTCTATTATTTTGGCACAAATCCATTGACCGTGACTTGAAACTGGCGGAACAGCGCATGAACCAAATCACAACGGTCTCACTATTATACCGCATTTATAGCAGCAACAGCAGCAGCAGCAGCGACATGGCAAATAGATCAAATATATATATATATTCGACGACGAATGATCGAGCACTTATTATACAATAGCCGATAAAACAGGGATTTCGAGGCGCTGTGCTAAGTCTTGCGGAGAGTATAGAACTGCAGCACGGCCTGATTTCTGCGCGATTGCAAGCAACCCGATGCAATCGCCACGGTGTACACAACTACAAAAAAAGTTCAGAGATACCGAAGAAATATCATGGTCTAAAATTCTGTGTACGTTCGTTGAGCAGTGCAAAAAATAAAGTGTGTAGTACGAAATTTTAAAATGTTCAATAAAATCTTATTTGTTGAGGTCAACAACAGTTACTTATACAGACATATAGCGTATAGAATCGGCCATGTACTGATCACAGAAAATGTTATACCATTTCTATGATGCATAAACATTTTAAAAGTATTGGTTCATTTTTTACGATGGAGTACGTCGTAAGGTGCAAAAATGTATTTAATATTTGGAATAGGAAAATAATAACATTTATGGCCTTGGTCTAATTTTAATAAAGACGGACATTTAATTCGTACTTCCGGGGTTTTCTGACAGATTTTAATGAATTTCTACCGTATACCGCGTTATTAATCGCTATCGTACGCAAATTTTGGAAAATCGCAACGGC
This sequence comes from Sipha flava, assembly GCF_003268045.1. Taxonomy (NCBI): domain Eukaryota; kingdom Metazoa; phylum Arthropoda; class Insecta; order Hemiptera; family Aphididae; genus Sipha; species Sipha flava. Next base: position 750,191 of record NW_020273276.1, read on the forward strand.
GGCACAAACGGAACGGTTTATTATTCATGGTTGAACACACAAATGTCTGTTTTTTTCATGCTCGTTCCATGTTTGCAACGATGCGTTCGAATTGTTATTATTTCTCTTTCAAATCTCTTATATTAAAATGTACAGTAATATTCGACGACAATCGACTATATCAACGGCGACGAAGATTAACGCTGCTCCCACGAACGGCGTCCGAAGTGTGTATTAAATATATTAATATATTAATATTATATACGCGATCCTCCGAGGCGCCGTGCGAACACCAAATTTTTGTCTAAATATATGCCACGATAAGAAACTACACATATAACCTTTAATGACTGTTCGACATTCGACGCGATGACAATCGTATCTTATCGTAAAATGGTATATGTAAACGTAATTATGTTACGCAGACGGGCTTAAATTGTTGGAAATGTTTTCAAAATTGCATGTTTTATTATAATCCTCTCTTATATGGCAATATCAACGTCAATTTATGTGTTTACACACAATGGTTATTATAGTATGGTAACAAATAGTAAATCAATTATCTGATCAATAAATGCGAGAAACAGTTTATTTATACCTAATATTACGGAGTTCGTACTTGGTGCGAAAACTCTTTTAAGTTTATGTACTCGTATTTATGTGTTGACATCCGTAGGAAAAACGTTCGTATTTCACTGGTTCTTACTTTTCAGATTTAATCAAAATGAATATTTAAATTTATTTCCTTAATCTGTTTTAAACAGTATTATTTAAAAAAAAACCCTTAGCCTCAACAGCGTTTAAGTTTTTGTGTTTATATAATTTTTTTCATTGTTTTCATTTTCGTTAAGAGTTATGACTTGTCTAAAAGACAAAAAATAAGAACGGCATCTTCCGTTGCGGGTGTAGGTTCTGAAAGGAAAGTGGTTTCGTCTTGATTTATTCGGTTAGGAAGAAAATGAGAAAACTTTTATCGAATATGTTGATTCGAAATCAATTCAGAATTAGGTACTTGCAATGACTCGTCGAGTATCGATTTTTCAGGTACACCAGGAGATTTTACCGTAATCAATAAATCGGTCAAGATGAAAAATTAGAGTGTCTACTTATAGTAAGTCGTATGATACCGAACGATAAAAAGGATATAACAGTCGCCCACCTACCGGCATAATAAAGTAAATGTTTTAAAACAAATAACCAACGAAGTGTACAAACAGCTCTCTCGATCCGCATTCGAAAAGCTTAAATTATAAATAATCTATTTGGACGAGGACATAATTAAATATAATTCAATAATTTATTCGCCATGTGACGTATGTTTAATCAAGAGTGTTAATAAATGCACAGTAATAAACGGTCGAGACACGTAAAAATACAGAAGATCTTTTTTCGCCGCATAACAAACAAATGACAAACTTGAGGCTAGTAATAGTTCCGGGGAAACCACGAGTGGTAAAAATAAGGAGGTATAAGACTGGAAAACCGCCGTCCGAAGAGGATCACGGGTGCGGAAAGCCGTTCAACGGTGCTGCGCAGGCAGCACGATGTGGCATCGTTCTGGCCAGCAATCGACGGAGAGGAAAACGAACGTGACATTAATATCGTCGAAGAGAAAATTATATTAAAATACGTCGTTTCACATCGCGTGGTTTTGTGACACACCGGCAAACGTGTTCCTGGATACGGTTTTCGGACGAGTCAACGGGCCATATCGTTTAAAAAACACTATTATTACGCATGTGCAGGCCAGGGCTTGAAGTATAGAGAAATTATTCAAGGAGACATTTCGATCTCTATACCGTTTTGAGCGTTCCGTAACAATTACTAACTAGTTATAAACAGGGCTTGGGATTTATAACACTTAAAATCATTAAAATAAGCGCTTAAAAACATCATTATAAGCACTAAAATAAGGCAAAAATATTTATTCAAAATAAAAAAAACCTATACAATTTTAACTAAAAAATCAAACAAAATAAAAATAAATATACACTTTCAAGACTTTAAGGATTTTATGGATTTCCTAAGGAATATTTTTGAAAAATAAAATATAAACTATTCTCTCTTTCTTGATAATTCTGACGTTTGACACTCCGTTCTATTTTCAACGTTGGAATATTTTTGTTAACCACACAACGATGCCTTGGACGGCGACGAACTACGTGACAATGTAGATAAGATAAGAATTATTTTTAAATTTTAATTCTATCAAAAACGAATTTGCAGGAGAAAACTATAAAAACGTAAAAAAAACTGGTCTAATAAGCAAAAATAATCAGAAAAACTGGAAATAAGCATTTTATTGAAAAATTACTGAAAAAAGCAAAAAAAGGCACTTTCAAATTTTATAATTGTACGTGTTATAACTTGACATACACTTCTATAGCACTCTGTTACATTTTAAGTCAATCCATAAAAATAAGCAAATGTTTTAACTCCCGAGCTCTGGTTATAAATAATAAAAGTCTGAATGTATTTATAGTTTTATATGAGTTTAACGAATACAAACGGTAAACTTTAGCATTCACTACCTCCTAGTAAGACGTTTACCAAGTGATCGAGATTTTACGGTAACTCATATATTTAAAGTGTATAGTTAACGATTAGTATTCAATATATGTTAGTAATTGTTTGTATAATGCTCTTTCCGGAATCGTCAACTATTCGATCACGACCACCGGCGGAGACGTAATAGTTCAAACATCGCACTGGTTCATCAATCGATTGACAAATATCATCGTTTGATGTTTGCCGATCGGTATACGGTATTTCGATCAACCAATGTTAAATCAGTGTTTATACCGTCATTATAATATTGTTTATTGATTATTTGATTATTTTGATAAAACATTTGAACGTTCTAACGAGCTTTTCGAAGAAATGTTATTGGAAACCCTATTAAGGTGCTGTGACAGATAAAAGGACCGAGTAACCTTGTGCTGTATCCTCTTTTTCTACTTTTAGTCCTGCGTGTAGCAGCGAGGTCACGGTATTTATTATTAAAATAGTATTATTGACGGTCGATAACAATATTTATACGAATACACGGCAGATTCACTGTTTCCACGAAAACCTCGGTCGCCTCTACGTACACGCTATTAGTAGCTACCTTCTACCCGGAACCTACCCGTAGAGCACACCGAAATAGGTTTTTATCGAATGTGCGATTTCGATCTCGAACATTGTTTTTCGACTCACCATAATATACACCAGGTATATATATATATATATATATATATATTACACCTACGCTAACGTATATCGTAGCATTAGTATTTTGATTATGAGTATAAATCGTTTGACTTTTTTTAAATATTTAACAAAAAAGAAAAAAGAAATAATAATATAAATATAAATAAAATGTCCAACCAACGACGAAGATTCATTTAGTCCACAACTGTATAGCACTAATCAAGTTGTAACCAATGGAATTCATTTTAGAAACATTGAATTGATCAAGTAAAATTTGCTTTGTTTTTCTAAAAACACCAACCTACAGTACCCACTGTAGTCACGTCGGTCCGTGGGGGCAATGTAAGTTTGTGATTTAGACTTGAATGCGTAATATTTCATCGTCCCCCCTTTGACAGTTGTAAAAAAAAAAAGAGGGTCGGCCAGACAATACGAGTACAGTTGGTTTTTTTTTCTAACAGCGCGTCAAGACTTTTGAGCTACAAAAAAAAAAAAAATAAATAAATAAATAAAAAAAAACCTTCATTACGAATCGCGTGTGATCTATTACACGCACTCCGCGATCCGAGTTAAATGCTAAGTAGTTTTAATATGTTTAACGTGCATGTGCGGTGTAGTGTGCATATGTGTACGCGTGTGTACGTGTGGGGATGGATGGTGCTTCACATGTGTGGATATTCCAACGCACAAAGGTCTTTTTTCTCTACGCAGATCTCGATAATATAAGTAATCTTTTTTCCGTTTCTCTTCGTGTTTTCAAAACTCGTAGTGTGGAACGTGGTGGGATTTTCGGTTCGAATCATTACCATATAGCGCAGTGAACTCGTGATATTATAATATTGCGCGTGGAATACGTTCTCTATGTTTAAAAATTATATTTGTGAAAACACAATGGTGGCGTGATGACGAAATACGCGATTACCGCGAAAAAAATACAATAAAAAAAAAAAAAAGATCGCATCGCCGCGCAGCCATGTTCTGCACAGTACAGCGTTATGACCGTTTTACCGATGCGTAGGTATCTTCCGTGTACGTACATAATGTAATATCTATATCGGTTCGTACGGCGATTGAACGGGGAGGGCGTGAAAAACATTTCAGTGCGAGAGCGGAAGGACCGGAGGGAAATGATCGTGATAAAATAATCGTCTAAACCGCTTTTTACGCTTTCGATTAGAAAACGAACCAATAATACGATAAAACATACACATTATATTGCGCGAGCGGGTCGTGGAAAACGATATGATATGATATGAAAGAGAGAAAAAACTGTAAAATCGTGTGGAAACAATTGACGGTTTTACAATACGACCACGTACATTAATAATGGTACTCTATTAACATGCGCACACGACGGAGAGGGGATTAGATGAGGTTAACCGTCCTGGATAAATACGGAATCGAAAATAATTAGTAGGAGAAATTACGGATATAATTATTATTACGTTTTCCGCACGCGCATTCGTCGACGCGTGTGTTGGTCACAGTAGTGGCGGCACGAGACGCCGGTGTGTCTGCCAGCCAACACGGTATGGGAAACGTCACAAGTCCAATTATTGACCTGGCGGGCGGCGCGATCACCGCGCGGACCGTTGGAAAATTCCGTTTTCGAAACGTCCGAAACAGAATACTGTCGTTTCAACACAGTTTTCCCGTTGGCGGCGCACCGAGCAATGCGATTTAAAACCGTTTTTCACTCTGACATATTGTACTAAACGTCATCGTAATATATGTAGAATCCGTTGACCTGAAAAATTAGCGAACCGGCCGCGTTACCCTCTCCGCGACTGTGCAACTGTAAACGTGCGAACAATACATTACAATAGTATGCGTATAGTTGGGTACATGTTTCAGCGATCATATTTTCCATGTGCATAATTTTTCGAACAACAACGCTTCGACCGATGAGACCAACGGTCTCGGCGATCTCAGCATAGGCTACTAGAGCTCAAAACGGTCGGTTTTTTAAAAACCGAACTGGATTGATAGATTTTAACTAAGACCAAGACCAGACCGGACTGGGCCGTATCGTTTAGAATGTACCGGAAAAAACCGGGACCGGAATGATATTTAAAAATAAGACCGAAAGACGTAAAATGTTCAAAATAAAATATAAAACCATATCATTATAAAATTGTCCACAATGTATGTTGTATACGTTTGGAAATAATACGGATGTCAGATAAGAAAATTCACAATCATTAATTCGAATTCTATTTTTGAATCTATACAGTGGCGCCGGAACAATTTTTGAACCGTGGCGGCTGAGCACAGCTACAAATACAGAGGAAGGTAAAGATATATTATAACGACTGTGTCCGATCACATCAGTTTTTGGTAATCAAGTAATTCTTGAAATAAATTGGATTACAAATCTATTGCACATTCGCGATAACAATTTCCTATTCAGAAAGCTATTCTATTTTGGTTGTTGTGGTTAAATATTAAATCGTTTCCATTCTCTAAATAAGGAGTAATTGTATCCGTGTTATCTTATTCTTATACACATACTTCATTTACTACATAAAATATTAACTACTACATACATACTATATGCAAGTTATTTCTAAATAAAACTATAATTTAGATTATACATATATATTTACGTTTACATTTGAAACATTTACTGTACGAGTATGTTAATACTTAAAAACAGGCAGTTTATATTAAGTATATTTGAGTTTTGATTCTATATTCAACATAAAAATTAATATTGAAGATGATCAATGTATTTTAGTCATGGGAGCGTAAATTCTAGAAAAATGTCCGTGCAGGCATTTATTGTTCCGACGCCCGTAGATCTATATTCTAAAATAAATATTACGAGTATTTTACAATAAAACCAAACAGAACGCGACGAGCTATTTCGGTGTCCCAAAACATGATCAGAGTTAAAACAACATATTATTGATATTATTATATGTTGGGTATTATGTTACTGTGTAATGTATACAAGTAAAATTATATTCATTCGATGTTCGAAATGAAAACCATTATTATTTGATCGAATTAAACGCGGACGGACCAGACCGGACTGAATTTTTTTTTTTTTTTTTGTAGACAAAGGGGTCGTCGGGACTGGACCGGACCACATTGAATTGAAAAACACAAAGACCGAAAAAGACTGGTCTAGATCAGACCGTGCAGAGCTCTAGTGGCTACGTCCAAATATACGCGACAGGTGCTCGCTTAAAAGTAACTATAATTTCTACCTCGTGTCTACAGATATATACCGTTCAATGTTTAATTCTCAGTAGCGCATCACAGTGTTACTCAACTGGTCAACTTGTTGAAAAACCAACTCGAAAGACTCTTGCGAGTTGGTACCGCGGGACCCAACAGCTACAACTCGTCGACCGCAGTTATGAAAGGGGTACATTTTTAAACATATTAGATATCCTAAATGTACCGGACGAGATGTGCAGAGGTACAGGAAAATAATTTACAACAGTGCCATCACCAAGTGAAAGGTGAAAACTAACTTGTCTGGAGAGCACACCACGCAACCGCTGTACGCCTACCGGAGTAAATAATTATGCTTGGCAAATTGTGGGGGGGGGAGAACGAAACGCAGAAATATTAAAAACATTACTCCTCGGAACAGTGTGCAGAAATACGTCGATGCACAATATTTATACTAAGAAACTCGTGGAATAATAACTGTACAGAGGGATTATTTAGTTTTCTCTGCAGCGTTCCTAACTCGATTGTTCTCGAGTTCTGATTAATTTTTTTTTATTTTTAGTGGGTAATAATTTATAAGAATATCAAACCAAAATCTTCAGTTTGTATTTCATAATGTAGACGTCCTTACCAGAATTTGGATCACAGTGTATTGTATGTATTGTAATGGCACTGGCGCGTTGGTTAATTTTTTTATTTTTTCCGAGCGATTTAAAAATTCTTAGTTTGAAAATATCCGTTCCACCGATCTCGAAAAATGTAATACTTCGACGCAAAAGTATATTTCAATTGGCCGACGTGAAGATCTATAATTTATCATCGTCGACGAGTACGAAACCGCGGCCAAGGTTGAGGGGATGTTCAGAGGTGAGCGGCGGCGGCTTTCGATCGACGTAAACGATCATCGTCCGTTGTACACCGCTACGTGCTATACTCGGGCGGTACGTGTTTAATGCTTATTTATAGGCATGCTTTTTAATGACGCGCTTGGACGTTATAGAGTACGTCGTGTAGGCACAACAATAATAATAATAATAATACCATTATAACAATATGTATTATTACACAGCAGCAGCGTATCGTTCGCAGCAAAGACGTTTGTATCGGAGAAATAAAAAAAAAAAAAAAGTTATTGACATGAAAGATTTAAAAATAATATTGCGGGCACGCGCACATGTCACACGTAATTAGAATAATACGGCTTTATTATGTGTGACGATGATAATTAATAATAAAAATGGTGAACGTGTACGTCGTCCCGTCGACGCGTGTAAAATAAAAAAAATAATAGAAAATAGAAAAAGCTCTTTGAACAATACAAAAAATTTCGCGTCGAAAGCGAAAAATACGATTCTTGGTGCCCAGCCATTTGATTTGATGCGCGAGACGTGTGTGCAAAACCAGCTTTGTTGTGAACTGACGCCCTCGCGACTGAGCCAAATAGTAATATAATAATTACACATTATTATTATTATTATCATTATCTGCACAATGCACAGAAGAGGACAAATGCCTACAGAGTCGGAGAAAGAGAGAAAGAGAGAAAGCGGCTTGTTCGTAAAACGATAATGATAATAATTGTAATGCATTTTATGCGGTTATTATACAAGTATCAACAGCGTCCATTACACATCTGATTGGGAAGATCACGTTTTAATATTCAGTTACGAAAAATTATAGATTGATATGAGTAGTGTTTGCGGGAAGTCGTGCGACGGTTCTTCTCCGGTCCCAGCGTTTGGCGACCGCTACGAACTCGGTATTAAAGAAAAAAAAAAACGAATTCGTAGCCAGAAATATTACAGGCAAATGGTGTGCGCTAGTCATCGGATTATCTTACGTGGGCCGTGTGAAAATGAAAAAAAAAAGAAAAAATGAAAATGATAATATAACACGAATAAAAAAATATAAGAACGTGAAGTATACGAACGTAAACGACGTCGAACCGCGATATTATTCGGCCGCCGATAACGTGTGTACACGGGATAGTTAAAACTTCATAATAATAATAAAAAATATGATTATAATACTTAGTAAGACTTCCACAAAACGACAGTAAAAACACGACGCATTGAGCCCAGTCAACATTCCATAACAAATAAAACCTTATTAAGTATATAGTATGTAAATTATCTTTTGTGTTATTTTTGTTTGATCCTATTTTTTACTAAGTAAATGATCTCGTACAACGACCAGTAAACCTTATCGTTGCGGCTTTAATAATTTAGTAGTGAAAAAGAACAACCAGCTGTCGCGAGTGCAAAACAAATTCTTAATATTGAGAATTAGAAATCTGAAATCGCCTACAGCAGAAAAGATTACGGTTCCTAATAATTTTCAATTCTTCGTGTTTAAAACTTTATAAATAATTCGATAAAAATATCCTAATATATGATGTAAATAAGAAAATTTGAAAAATATTTTTATAAAATATATATTCAAGTAGGATACAATGATCAATTTTTTAATCCGGTCCGGTCTAGCTATTTTCTAGTACATTGTAAATGAAACGGTCCGGTCCAGTTTGATTATATATTTTATCGGTCTGCACTTGGTCTTTGTCGAAACGTATCAGACCGGTTCGGTCTTTAAAAAAAACTGAACCATGTAGAGCTCTACTGGACAAGACTGACTGTTTTATGTTGCTGCGAGAACGGAGTACTCGACGAATGGGCCCACAAAAAATTATAGTGATCGAAGTATTTCATATTTTTGTGCACAAAATATTAATTAATGGTTATTTGCCAAGACTCACCCGTTTTTTTTTTATAGCCTTGGACAGTATTAATTTTATTATTTATTAGATCAATCTAGAACAGATTTTTTAAATTAGACTAGAAATTAAATATACTAGATAAGATTATACCGGGCTATAAATGCACACAAAGCAAAGGCTGCTATACATTTCAATTAAAATTATTAAATTATTAACAGTTCAAATATTCATACAATATTAGAAAATATGAAATATATCAATTTTAATATACTAGATTATATACAATTTTTTTGGAAGTTTTTTTATTTTATTTAATTATTAAATTTTTTTATACTACTAGGGTGTATATTTTCTCGTATGGATTGAGAATATTTAATTTAAAATAATTGCTTATCAATAGGGAATCATAGAAGTTGTAAGTTTTCGATCTCAAAATTCACGACAACAAGAACTAAAATATTCAAAATAAACATTAAAAAACCCTTAATTTTATAATATTTACCACAATGTACATTGTATACATTTAGAAATAATACAAATGTCAGATAAGATAATGCACAATCATTACCTCGCATTCTATTAATGTTCGATGTACTATAATGGGTAAATATTATGTCAACAATAAAACCATACAGAATTGTGACCAGCTATTTTGGTGCTCCAAAACACATAATCTGAGTTATAATGGTGCATATTATTGGGTATTTTTTTACTACATAATATATATGTATATACGTAAAATCATATTATTAAATTATTGTTCAAAATTAAGACCATTATTATCTTAATGAACTAAAAGACCAAACTGGACTAATTTTTTTCTCCAAACAATCGGATCGGAGAGCATTTAATTTAAAAAAACGCAAATACCGAAAAATGCCGGACCGTGCAGAACTTTACACTGCGCACGGACGGTTTTGGTCAAGACGGAAGTTTTCAGTTTTGAATTTTTATCCGAATGTAAAACGCGATTTTCTCTCTGGCCCCGTTGTGCGGAGTATGCGTGAAGAAAGTAGCAGGATACTATTATTGTCGAACACGAAAAAATATGTGGCGTCGGCGGCGGACGGACGGACGGAGTGGCTCCACGGGACACGGAATGAATTACGGCTCGGCGACCGGTCGTGACGTGATCAACGACAGGTTGCTGCCGGTTTGTCCGCCGTCGACCAGCCAACCGGTGTTTGGCGGACTCGGACTGGTTTCTTCGGGCCGCAACGCGTACATGTACATGCATGCGCGTACGTTGTTGGCGGCAACGACGACGTCCGAGATGGTACGATGTTGGCCGCTGCCGGTCAAAAGAAGATAGAACCCGGGCAAAATAATGATATTTTCGTCGCCACGAGTGTGTTCAGGAATTCTATTTGTTCTCTAGGATTCGAAAGGTCCTGGGAAAAAACGCAAAACGTTTTCGGGATCGAAAAATCACCCCGACCGGTGAGTAGCGCTGAAAACCGATGAAAACTGAAAACCTCGATTGTTATTTTTCGTTCGTATAGCGAAATTCACCGTTGAAACGCGGTTCGGAGGGGCCTTCACGCGCGGACACAACGGCTGACCGTCGTCGCCGGAGACGTTTGAAGGACACGCGCACTGCGACCGCTGCAGTGACGCGCGTGGTAGAGTGGGGAAAATTAGTTTTCGTGCGTTAGAAAGGTTTTTATGGGTCGTCCGGTGCGCGATAGTGTTTCGTCCGACACATATATCCTACGTTATTATAATATATTATGCGTCGTGCTAATGGTATTCGTTTATATGTTTATATAATTTTTTATTTTTTTTTTTTCGAAAAAATAACCAAACAGTACGAGCTACAAACGCGCGTACAGTGCGCGAGACGAGACCAACGCGCGCGTCCGTCACGAAACACGCACAATGCGTGCGAGCGCAATGCATACGGCACGTGTGTTACATCACCGCAGGATTCGAAAACAAATGATTACAATCCTCTTCGGGCGCTCGGTCCTCCTTCTCTTCGCCATCACCCCTCAAGCCATTGTTTTCATCGATTCATCGCGGACGAGTTCGTTTCGATGTATAATACCCGGTAGCCTAAACCCGGTACAATAACTGCGCCACCAACATAGTGGCCGGTGTGGTGCGCGCACGATCGAATTCGTTATTCGCGTGTTACACTCGTAGAAAGTGAAATATACATGCACGCACACACGCCAATCTACTCGGCGGTGTTCGGCCGCACGTACCACAATGGAAATCGTATGGGAGTAATGTTATAATACGTGTACGTAATATGTACGCGTTCGCAGTGGCGTATAACGTAACTTTTGGATGGGGAGGGGGATCAGCAGTAAACAAATTATTATAGAAGGAAAATTCCTAAACTTAAATACTTGCATATTTTAATAATAATTATATATATATGTATTGAATGTGTCAAAATAATAATTTACAATAAATCCTTGTAATATTTTTTGTTTCCTTACATTAAGAACACTATTTTATACAATTCTAAAGATCTATGGGAAGGGATCTAACCCCACATCCCTACCCTTGTATACGCCCCTGGACACGCTTAACACGAGAATTGACGCCATTAAGATATATGTCCCATAAGTATTATAAATGGAAAACGATCGAACACCTTTTTACGCGTCATTCCGTGTACCTACCGTTTATTGATGTTCCCGTGTCGACAGTTTCTGTCGAATTGTCTCCCGCGATAAAACAATCAACTTCCAACCGACGTTGTTCTCCCATGTCTCCACCGTACAGATCGACCCGAGGTGGTGGTCGTGAGGTCGCGCGCGATTGTTTTCAACGGTTCAACGAACTGGATCCGTAGAAACGGGGTCAATTTTTTTTTTCTCCAGAAAAGTGAACAACCGTGTTTCTTCGATAATCATTACATTGTCAGCGATGATAGATAGGACGAACAACGAAAATCAAAACATGGGAAATAATATTATATTTTCGCTCGGTGGTCCGCATCGATATCCACGTCGTTCGAACGAACACATCAGTTTTCGACGTGCGCAACAGCAGTCGTGCCGCAACAGTTAATTGTGGTTTTATCGCACGACTACTACTACTATTATTATTACCAATGGAAGAGTAGGAGAAATGAAATGTACAACAGTTTTTTTTTTTGTCAAAATATTATTTTTTATTTTTCATTTTCAAATCTTATATTATCTTGCATATTTATTTTTTTTTGTCCATAATCTACTACATAACAAAAGTAAAAAATTGACAATTGCTATGAAGTGATATGACTGGCCAGGGGTGGTGAGGTTGTGCCACAATAAAAAAGGAGGTTTTCGTATTAACAAAAAAAAAAAAAGTATAATATATAATATATATAAATATAAATATTATATATATATACATATATATATATATATATATATATAATATATAAACAAAAATATATAAATCTTTCGACGCTTTAATGAGTAACACCTACTCGATATCAGCGTAGTATTTTATTATTTTGTTTTTAACACAATCCAAAGGTAAACTTAACTTTAAAAAAAAAAATACTGTTAAGATTACACTTTATATAGTGCCACTGAGATCAGAATACATTATAATAACCAAAAATAAAATAAAAAAAATAAAAATAAAAATAAAAATATCTTCATAAAATTATTACAATGGTTTCGAATTATTCATACAGAAATAAAATTATTAATTTTGGGAGGAAAAGACAGGCTGTTATATAAAAAATTCACACTCGCGCTTAAAGCCTACGAAATTTGAAAGTTAACGTTTAAGGAAAAAAGTTAAAATCCGTTATCACAATACATAGGTTTTCACTAGCCTATTTAAATTAAAAATTATTATAAAAAAAACAAACGATTAGGTTTAATGCCAATTCTTAAAACTTCTTTGACTGAATTTTTCTTAAAAATTTTAATTTAAATAATATATATATATATATATATTTTATAATATAATCTTTGAAATTTCATTTGCATAGGCAAAATTCTATAAAGATATCTACTACTCTACTCTTCAAATACTCGTATATTAATAATTATCTCTTACCATCAGATATATTTCCACGCACGGAAATATATACACTTTAATTTATTAAATTACATTACATTTGTGAGATATTCACAAAAAACAATAAAAGCTCTGAGGGTTTTTTTTTAAATAGTTTTAAATCAATAATATATATATATGTATATATTAATTTTATGTGATGTCAGTTAGGAACACTTACGCTAGGGTTAACATATGTTTATTTTTTAATAACATTTTTTTTAATATAAATATTTGAACGTGAAAGACATCTTGGCAAAACAAATTTTAAAATCACCCAATTAATTGAGTTTTTAGTTTGTTTTTTAGTTATCATATACACATATACATATAATATAAATATAAACGTTTTTTTTCTCTTTTTGGTGCAATTTATTTATAGCCTAAATAAGTTAATGTTGGTTAAAATCTATAATGTTAACTCTACTTTAGTTGTATCTTTATCTGGAGGACACACACAACATAAACACTCAATAATATAAATAATCTTTTTTTCATTTTGATTTAATCTTGGACGATAATATCAGACATAATATTATGTTCACTTTATATATATATATATTACCTCTCTCACTCACTACCATTCACTTATAATACGAACGTTAATAAAAAAAAATTATTTTGCACCTAATAAGAGACAATTTGTTTTTTTTTTTGTGTTTTTTATAAACTATTATACTTCATAAACTCTAATCTATAATATATAACCTTAAATGTTTACACTCTCTATCTATCTATCTATATATATAAATATATATAAATATATATATTTATTTATTTATTTATTGAAAAGCCGATAAAGAGCAACAAATTATATGGGTAAAAAAAATAAAATAAAAAAAGGAAAAAAAATTAATAATAATCATATTATAATCTTGTGACATATATAAATATACATATATATGTATACACATACACACATATATGTATATAATATAAATATAATCCAATGAATAAATGTATCGATAAAAATAATAACGAGAACAAAAACTAAACATAACATAAAGAACTGATCACAATCGATTTTTTTTTTTTTTAAAACTTCCGCACACACATATGTAATATATATATATATGTATATATAATATTATATTATACATGCCTTATGCTTGTTTTTTCGTGGTTATACTTAATTCACATACATTTAATATGTATATAAATTTTCACTTCAACACACTCATCACACACTCGCGAGACCAATATAAAATATGTATATAGGTACAAATATTAAAAATTTGGATTTTTTTAATTTTTTTTTGTTTTTGTTTTTTTTTGTTTTTTGTTGTTTTTTAATTAGTAATAATCGACGACGACTTACGATGCGCTGCTACTGCTACTAGTATTAACGCGTATTTTGTGTCTTGTATCGCACAGGCTGTTCCGAGGGGATCAGTCTTGGCTCTCTCTCATTCACATCGAGGGCGGTGGTGTTATTGGTGGTACGAGCACTAACGGTAGTATGACTACTTGAAGTTGGATTTTTAGTTGTGGTGGTGATGGTATTTTCATGAGATACTGTCAATGAGAAGGAGGTGGTGGAGGATTTGGCGTTTGACGGCGCCGGACATCCGACGCTCCTTATTCTAAAAAAGACCTGTACAGCTTCCTTTTTTCTATAGTGAATTCGCGATCAATCACTATAGTGCCACCTTTCGTCAGATTCCTGCAGAGCACAGGAAAAAAAACAATGGTGTAAAACGAATATTTGAAACAAAAAAAACCGTTTTTTTTTTTTTTATCGTAAGTTCGAGAGATACGTCACGATGGTACGTGCAGAAAACGACATTTTGGCGAACTTACCTAATGAATAATGGAATGAGTGACCATGTATTTTTAGGGTCTTGTTTGAGTGTAAGGAATAGCTCAAAAGTGGACACCGTGTTAGTGTCGCATTTGATTGTACCGATTTTCCGACACTCTTGTTCGCCTTCGAAATTCAGGTACAAGGTGCATCCTCTGTGGGAACAAAGAAAAAAAAACCGAAACTTTAGTTTATTTGACCATATTTAATTATTTTTTTTTTTTTAATCATGGAAAAAAATATCCGTACCAAGGGAAAAAATGCCGGAATAGAAAGATATTAGACGATACACTGGGAGAAAAAAAAGTAATATTAAGACACCAACCTGAGACCACAGGGTTCGCTTTCGGCCATCTTAAGAACGTCGTGGGCTATCCGCCGGAGCAAGTCGGGCGGTAGTAGAACTTCACCGCACGACAGTTGCGCCCGTTTAGCAGCCCGCAATTCTTCTTCAAGTCGTTGGTGTAAGGCTTTGAAAGCACTGGTTTCCGACTCGATATCCTCCAGTTTTAAGATTCCTGTGACACACAAAGAAAAAACACTGATCTTTAGAACGGTCGCAAAAAAAAATTAGCGCAAGTTTTATGTTGAACGAAAAAAAAAAATTGATGAACAAAAAAAAAAAAATAGTTATGTAAAGAGTTAAGTACCAAGAGTGGAATGGACCGGATACGACGGTTGTATGTAATACGGAGGTACGACTTCCATTTTTTTATCAATTTTATCGGCGCGTTTCGTTTTCGTTATGATTGAGCTGTGGAAAATAATTTTGATCGATTCGTTTTCAACACGCGCGAGTCGAAAAACCAAAAAAAAAAAAAAAAACAAAATTATAAATCCTTAACGCGCGCGACGCTTTGTTTCGGCAAAACGAGAACAAAACACAATTTTAATAGTACTCGGACAATTGGCACGCAAGAACGATAATACGAGTTTATTCTACTCGGACGAGAGACGATAACACTGCGCCCGTTAAAACGTATACTGATTGCGGTTGTATGTATAACAACTGTTGTGCCGTGTTGCGAGCAAGTACAGCTATGGAGTGAACCGAATCTGACCGCGGCGGTTAATCGACTGAAGAGAAGCGACTGCGTGTACGGCGGTTTACGGACTGAGCGGTGCGCGGTCGTCGTCGTCGGTCGGCGGCGGCGGCGGCGGCCCCGTCCGCCGGCCGGCCGGCTCGCGCAGCTCAGCTGTTCGAACAAAGAAACCCCGCGCGCCCCGCAACGCGACGTAGTTGCCGACCCCACCAACGGCTACACGGCGAACGACGGCGGCGGCGGCCTGGAAGTGGGGGACCCCTCGGCGTACACACCGCCGACCCCACCGACACCGTTACCACTACTACCAACAACCGAAAATCCGAGTGCCAGTGCGTATTATTTAGGGTCCTCCGGC